>NC_142011.1:151947463-152253713 GCF_049901735.1 Notechis scutatus | reverse complement strand
CTGCCTTTATATTTGCTCTTTTCCTTTCTGTACCTCTATTTTTGCTTTGTGTCTTTTCCCTCTCAACCATTCATTCCTTGTGAAAGAAAAACACCTTTTATTCTGCTGCTTTAACCTGTTCGCTGGTGACTGCTGTGCTTCCAAAACAAACATCTCCTCCCCCACCTGTTTCAAGGTTGCAGATTTATTGACACTTTTACCATGTTGACACTGGGGGACAAGGCTCAAATAGGCAGAGACGAAGACAGCATCAGGTTCCTGCAATTTTTCTAACCAGTCTGCTCTTCCACACACTGGAAGGTATCATTAGGACAGCTGAGCTTGCCATAGATGGCAGAAAGTGCAGCAGATTCAATAATAAGCTTAGTACAATTTTTCTCAGGTTCCGCTAAAATGCACACAGAGGGTTTGCTGAAAATCTTAAAGAAGAGGCCAAGCCAAGTGATCTTGCTTCCTTCTTGTCACCTGAGAAATTCTCCCTTTCCATTAAAATGGAAAGCTAGCCATTTTCTGTTCCTCACCCTGACCTGTGCAATTCTTCAGGGACAATTGTAAATTTATAAAATATAAAATTGTAAATTTATAAAATCTGACTATGATTTGACAAAGTTACTCATTGCATCTCATTTTTTGACAAGCTGTGATTGCACTATAACAATACATTATCTTGTGTTTAGCACAACCTGCTAGATCCAAGAGAGCCATATGTTTTTTGTAACGCTCAGTCTGATGGGAGATACTGATCCATCCTCTTAACCCAGGGATGAGGGGAGGGATAATAATTCATTATAATAAACCCAGAATGATTAAGAAAATTTAAAAACAGGAAAAGGGCTGAGCCTGGGTAGTTAGAAATAAATTAGAAACACGAGCCCCAATTGTTGGAAATGTCAAAGCATAGAAGGTACCTTCTTTCATTTGTGGTGGTCGTGCAAGGAAACCCAGAAGTACTGGCAAAAATTAGGCGCTGGCTAGAGGAAATAACCAAGGAACAAATAGAGTACAAACCAGAGTCCTTCCATCTAGGAATTTTCGATAAACAAATACCCAAAAAATCGAAGTATATTGTAATTCATATCTTAACCGCAGCCAGACTGGCATTTGCCCAGTGCTGGAAATTATCTTCCATTCCCTCTGAACATATGGTTATTCAGAAAATTTTACAATGCGCCGAAATGGACAAACTAACCCAAGCACTAAAAAAATAAAGAATCCTCATCATATTACAACAATTGGAATCCTTTGTATAATTGGCTAAACCAAAGATAGATCATCTCTAGGAAAATTATGGCCGAGGGCCTCCGAAGCAGAGATAAAGAAAAGCACCGCCGATGATACTTTTGAAGAAGAAAGGATCTTACAGACAGTCACAAAATATGGTTTTATTTTAACTGTTTTCCCTACTCTATCCTTCCCCTCCCTTACTCTTCCCTTTCCCCTCTCTTAGGCTTTCCTCTCTCTCCCTCTTGGTCTATGCCAAGGCCTATTTTTCTTTTTGTTGTACATAATTTGTAGTTGTGTTGTTTTTTTAAAGGTAAAACTAATAAAGTATTTTTCCAAAAAAAAAAAAGAAATAAATAAATATGTTATTTTAATTATTACAAGTGATATTCAAAAGAAAGCATAAGGGGGGAAAACTCAAAGGAAATTAAGCCAAACTACATATCGGTGATATATACAGTAAATTATAAAAGAAAAAAAATAAGAAGCCAATCCCTTAAGAATTTCTGGAAAGCTGTTAGTGGTTAAAGAAGATTTTACAATATTACAAAAGTTAAAATTTGTGTTTGAGGTGCTGCTAGAATGCTTTTATGTTCGGAACTCCAGCTGGGTTTGATAGCTAACCGTGTCATTGCTGCTGCATTGCTGCTAAGTGCTAATACGCACTTTAAACCTTTAAAGCCAAAATGCATTGGAAGCAGATTACCAATAAATTTGTCTGTAAGTCAATAGTACTTTTAAGATTTGCCTAGGAAGGTATGTGTTCAAATACCCCATTAAGATCATTTATCATGGCAAGAATCAGTGACAGGCTCTTTTCATTTGCAGTCTAGAAGTTACAGAATTTCCTCCTAGAGCAGGGCTGTCAAACTCGCAGCCCGCAGGTCAGATGTGTCATGTGCTGGCCAAACCCAATTTAGCAAAGTGGGGGGGAAGTGATGACATGAGTTTGACACCCCTGTCCTAGAATTGGCTCATTTGTTGCCTTTTCTCAAAGTTTTGAGAGCTTTCTGTTTTCAGTGTATTATAGATTCTAAATGTTTATACGTTACAACACCGACTAATGTCTGTTTTAAATTGTTTTGCTTTGATGATGTAGAACTTGAAAAATATTTTAGATACCTGTTTAATTCTTAAATTATAGGTAGTCCTTGACTTACAACATTTGTTTAGTGACTGAAGTTACAACAGCATTGAAAAAAAATGATTTTTCCCATTTTTCACAATGACTGTTGCACCATCTCCATGGCCATGTGATCAAAATTCAGATGCCTGGTGACTGGCATATATTTATGATAGTTGTACTGTTCTGGGGTCATGTGGTCACCTTTTGCAACCTTCTGACAAGCAAAGTCAATGGGGAAGCCAAATTCACTTAACAATCATCTTACTAACTTGGCAAGCAAGGTCATAAAATGGGGCAAAACTCACTTAACAACTGACTTGCTTAGCAACAGAAATTTTGGGCTCAACTTTGGTTGTAAGTTGAAGACTACCTGTAGTTTGTTTCATAGATGTACACCCCACATTTCACTGAGAGTTCAAGGCATCATACAGTGTCTCCACCCTCTGCCATCTTTGTTTGGTAGGTTGGGTTGAGAGTGAGTGACTGGCTCAAAAATTACCCAATGAATTTTTGTAGCTAAGGTTAAACTAGAAACCATAGTACATGTCCCAATTCCTAAACCAGCACTTTCGTGGACCTAGACCAGTCTATTCATAGACCAGCACTTCAGTGGATATAGTCCAATCCATCTCTGGATGTTTTTTAGATGTAGGGACTTTTTATAGAAGATAGCAACACCACCTCCTCTACAGATTTCACGATCTGATCAGTAAACATGATAGTCTCTTGTTGTGGTAATGGAGTCAGGGAGAGATGCATTGAGACATGTTTCACAGACAAATATGATGTCAAATTTAGCCGTCTTAATAAGAGGAGAAATTCAGGTAATTTATTTACAAGGCTTCTTGCATTGAGTAGCTTGCATTTAAGGCCAGTTGTGGTTGGAATAGAGGTAGTTAGGGTGTGCGTGCCTAGTTTTGAGTGATGTTGGATTGGATGGGGTGGGGTTGGATGCGGAGTTGTGAGACTTTCTTTTGATGCAATCAGCTCTGTAGTCAATGTATAGGTCCTTTTCTCCATTGTCTAGACAGTTTTTGAGTTCTGCACAGAGTTCACGGGAGCGGATTCTTCGCAGTATGGATAAGTCTGGTCTTGAGTGAAGTTTTTTTGTGGTTGGGGTTGGTTTTTGAAATGGCATTTATTGTATGAATGAATATGCATTTGCTGGACTCATTTTTGCATACAACTCTACAAAATCTTGGGGCCACAGAGCCGTCATTGGATTTGCACCCAGGGCCATCTCTGGTTATTTCAATGATATCTTCAGAAGAGATGTTCGTTGTATTTGAGTTGCTTATGATATCACGAACTTTGGTGATGTCGTCTGATTCGTTGGTGTCTTCGAGACCAAATAAGATGGCCTTTGGATGTTCCTGTTCATGTTCCATGGTGTCTCTGATGAGTAAGGAGATATTATTTGTGGAATTATTTGAAGGATATTAATTGTTTGTGGCGTGGTTTGGTGATTATTTTTGGTTTAGTTGTGATTGTAGTTGAGGTAGTGATTGTGGTTGTTGTGGGATTTGATTTTAAGCGATAGGTACTAACTGAGCTGTGCTGTATTTTTTTCAAGAGAGATTAGGCTTACTTGTATAGTTGTTTCAAAACGTGTTGCTAAGTGTTCTTCTATTGAGTGAATGAGTGATTCTATGCTTTCAACTCTGTCAGGTAGGGTACTCAGTTTGTTTAGCTTAGGAGAACATGATGGACATAGATAAAAGAATGTATCTGAATTTTTAACCATATCAGCTAGGCTTTTGTTTGCGTTTAAGCAGGCAGGGTGGGCTAGATTATCGCAAAGGCGGCATTTGATGTAAATTTCGCTTTCATTGATGGTTTCAAGACATTTGAAACATGTGCAGGAGTCTAGGAGGTCATTGGTAGAGATATTTTTCTTTTGTTTTGGTTTGGAGTTTTTGGCTGGCATGGTCAATGGCAATAGTAAAGTAATCAATTACAATAGCTAGTTAATGTGATAGGTAGACAGTTACTTAATGCATGTTGGTAATTAATAAATGTTAGTTGATATGTTAGAGAACAAATCAAAAGGTTACTTATTACTAAAAATAAATAAATCAATTGGTTATTCAAATCACTCTAATCAAATAATTTTGCTAAGCAACAAACAGCGTAATTTATTTCAGTAATTACTAAACACACTGGTCAATTAAATTCACTAAATCACTGGTTTTACTAATCAGATATTCAGTAATCACACTATATGCACTAAACACTCAATCATACCAATCAATAAAACAATAAATCAATTAATCATTTGATAAAAATTAATTATTTTAAAGAAATTGATTTTTGAGATAAAGTAATGAAGTTGTATTGAGAGTTAGTAAGTAAAGGGCTTTGCTTTGCTTTGCTTTGCTTAGCTGTTGCTGATATCTGATAATAGGTTCATAACCCCTAATAAACTGGCAGGAGGTCTCTTTTCCTGGGCTGTTTGAAAACAATCAGTGAGCAAGGGTTTACACTCTCTTTCTTGTTTTGTAGATTGAGTTTTTGAGATAGAAAAGATGCAAAGATGCTGAAGGGGGGATCTGTGGCCCCTTCTTCTGCAGAGACAAACAGAACAATTCACTGGGAGGTAACAGGAAACTTTTTGTTTTGTTTTCCCTTGATGAATGGGATTTCCGGCCCCCTTCTAGTTAATTTAAATACACTTTCAAAGTTTGTTGCTTTTAAGAGAAAGAGGCACGTAGATAGCCTTGCACTGGCAATTTGAACAGTTTATATTTTTACTATGTAGACTCAGATTTGTATTGAGCATTCGCTCCTGGCTTCAATATACTTCTGCTTCTATCACAGGAAATAAAATTGCTTCCAATCTTCACAGGAGTTCAATTATAACAAGACTTATTGAAAGTCCAAAGTTACTGTCCTTTTAAAGAAGGAGTCCGGATTAGCAATTTGGTGCAATTTGGTGAAGAGGGAAGAGAGAAGGAGGGGCGGCAGGGGGGAAGAAGTCTGCTTCACACCCTGGCTGCAAACGTCTGAAGACCGACTCACAGCTCCTGGTGCTCACCGCCTTGCAAGGATGGGATGAATCTCACCGTCTCACCGCCCCGGTACTGGCGAGCCCCACTGCCTTATCTTCTATTAAGGATGGGTCAAATCGCAGATCGTTGAGCGCTTTTGAATAGAGCGCTTTTGAATTTAGTGCTTACCGAGGAATGAGTTCTTTTCTGGCGTGCTGGTCAAGGATGGGAGGAATCGGAGCTCTCCCAGTACTTTTGAATTGAGCGTTTGCTGAGGAATGGAGCTCTTTTCTGGCTTGCTGGCAAGTCTCGAGCGTTAGGCTTTCCACCTCGCTGGCTGGCTTGTCGCCGGGCGCTGCCTGTGCCTGCAGGAGCTCCTCACACTCCCGCTACTGCCGCATTGGAAGCAGGAAGGGCATCCAGCCAATAAAAACTTAGGTCCATTCAGTTGCTCAGACAAGCGATTACGGGGTCATTGAAAGGTGATGATTGACGATGATGGTGATGATAGTAGATAGAGAACCCTAGTGCATAAATTTAAATGCACTCTCTTAACATTAGATGTGGTTCAATAAACAAAGACAAAATTCTGCTAAACCAGAAACTTCCAATAGTGAAGGCCAGCTGTAAAACACATAAATGGCAATCACATGACCAAGGAAACTATGATGGTCACACATGCCCACCAGTTCCAAAACACCTAAATCTCAATCACGTGACCACAGGGACACTGCAATGGTTTTAAGAGTGAGGGTCATAAAATTACCCTTTTCAGAGCCGTAACTTTGAATGTTCAGCAAATAGGACGGTCATTAAGTGGGAGTTACTTGTACAATATTCACTTAATTGCAAATACTTGTTCAGCTGAATTGTAGGTTAGCTGATATTGACTTATAATGATATTGTCAGATGGAGCTTTTTAATTATCTTAGATCATAGCAATGTATTCTTACAGCGTAACACAACTAGCATTATTGAGCAATGGAAGAAAAAGTGTATTCACAGATCTAAGTAATGCAATACTGTATGGGAACTGAGACATCTTTAGTTTTGTTTTCTTTGCTAGGTGAAACAATTTGAAGAATTTAAGTTGAAGTCTAACATTGTTGGAATGTTTTGATCACTGTTCAGTAAAACCCCAAAACAAATGTATTATGAATTAGAAGAACATGAGCAGTAGTTTTTAGTGATATTGTTTATTTGATTTGTATGGGTGCCCATCATTTTTAAGTGACACTGGGCAGCTGAGTTTTTAATTAAAAGTTCCCCAAAAGCCCACAAATCCACCAATCTACTGTATGATACGGCCTGGGGAAACTGTGATCCATCTTAATATTTGAAGTGCTATGAGGTAATGTGTCTCACAAAGCACCAAAGCAGGACAAGTTGGTAATGTGATTTTATTTACTCCTGCCAGCCTTGGCAAATTAACAATAGGAAAAGAACAGCATGCTTCAACAGGTAAGTGCAAAAATAATCAGTGTCCTTCCACAGAATTTCAATAGTTCATGGAATACAAAAAATCCTCCACTTTCTTCACACAGAAAGGAAAACAAATATACACTTCTCTGTATTTCCAACTATAGTATAATGTGCATTTGGCCAGTTTTCCAGAAATCTGAGTTACTGGAATGAATGAGAAAGCTGCCTATCCATGAAGAAATATAAATTTTCACATATAAAAGAATGATGGTGACATGATATCGAAGTGTAGTGACCAGGTGCTTTTTTGAAAAGCTCCAATTTGGATTATAAGTTTTGCTTCTATTTGGTCTAAGCAGCAAAAATCAAGATGAGGAACTTTATAGCAAAAAGTAAACTGGTTTATCAACTAATCAGATTTGCTCATAGGAATGACTTGTATAACTAGGAAAATGAAGCCTGCGTTGGAATTGTGAAAAATTAGGATTGGGTTTCTCCAATAAGGTTTAATGTGAAATTTAACAATGCTCCAGATCAATTGGAGAGTGAGGTCTCTACAAATGCAGAAACAGTTTATCCTCCTGCTCTGCAGAGCTTCAGTATCTAATGTTTAAAAGCAGATTTGCAATTTGTCTTGCACTACAGATGAACTAAGTCAGCCTAGTTCTTCAACACACATTGTAAAATAGAATATAAATTAAGAGTAAACCCCACTCTCCATTAGTACTGATATTACCTAGTTTGGTTAATGAAACCTCTCCAAGAAAACAACCAAGGTCAGAGAGCACCCCTCATGTTGTAAGATTAGAATGCAACCACTCCTAAAGATTGCCCTTCCACTTCACCAACTTATACGCAATATGGTTCATCTTTTAAAAGCCTGCTTCTTAATGAACAATTAAAGCTTAAGCAATACTTCTCTGCCCTAAGCAAGATTATCTTTTCTCTTTTGACAGGGAATTACAGTGAAAATAACTGCTCTGTTGGGGTCCCCAGAAGCAGTAGTTTTGAACATTTCTATTTTCAAAAGCCAAAGTTTAAAGGGTTGAACTAACCATACAAAGACCCAGAACCTTGTTCAGCTTCATCCACAAAAATGTCCTAGTAATTTGGAACTACTTTCTCTCTCAGCACAACCTACTTCATAAGGTGTCATGATAAGGACAAACAGGAAAAGGAAACGGTATGTGCTGTATAATTTCAGTGTTGCGAGTATCTTTTTAGTTTAGGGTGGGGTTTTACGTCTGTAAGTTAACATAATGGAATGTGGGGAAGATACAAGATAACATAGAAATTTGGTAAATGTAGAAATAAGGAACATTTACACAACACAGTTGTGTTCCTGGTAGTCCCTGACTTTATGACCACAACTGGGACCAGAATTTCCATTACTAAGTATGGTAGTTGTTAAATGAGTCCTGCCTGATTTAAAAATCTTTTTTTTTGCCATGGTTGTTAAGCAAATCATTGTACTTGTTAAGCACATTCTCCCAATTTGCTTTATTGGAAGCCAGCTGGGAAGACATTGAAACCATGGTAATACATGCTGGTTGCCAAGCACTTGAATTTTGATCACATCACTGTAGGGATGCTATGACAGTTGTGTCAGCAGTGGTCATAAATCACTTTTTCAATGCTCTTGCAACCTTGTTCACTAACTGAATGTTTGTAAGTCGAGGACTACCTATAAACTAAAATGGTTTATAAACATGTTTGCTCACCAGCAAAATATGTCTATCCTGTCGATATTAGTCTACACCAAGATTAACAATATTCCTAACCCTGGCTCCTTGATGGGAAAAGTATTCCCAGTCTAGGACTTTGAATATCTTGCAAACTTGTCCTTTTTCACACTGTTATACAGCATTCTCTCTTCTTTATGTGAAATATAACATAGAATGAGATTCCCTATCGTTTCATCGTCTGCTTCCACCACCCCTATTATCACACAGTATACAAAGAGCTGAACTCCAGTACAAAAGAAAGGCTATAAATCTAACAAATAAATGTCATGGATGAGAGATTTATATATAAACATACTCCCTCTATACATAATATAACACTGAAAGTTTATTATATTTTGCTTCATAACCTTCTATAGGTATTAGTTTCCAAATAAAATTTTCATAGGGAACCATTTGATAAATTGTGTGCTATAACAACAAATAGAAGAATTGGTATTGGCTATTTTATCCAGCAATTTTAAACTATAAATGAATAAATCCCTATATACAGCATACATACAGGCACACTTGGTTTATATAAACAGAGTCATATTAATTCCCGTCATATGACTTCAAAATCTAGAAAATTTCCCTAACATGTGTGTAATGTTTTTAATGCAATGTGGAATTTTCTCAAACAATAACTCAGAGAGAATACGATTTATTTTACAAATATAAATAATCAAACTATAAGACTATCCCCATAATAAGCTTTCTTTTTTTAGTCAAACACAACCAAGGAAAGCATTTTTTTCTGTACAACGGGCATTTATAACACATATTTTAGGGAGAAAAGTAATTTTAAAAAGCATTATTCTTAAGAAAATCAGTACTATTAAAAAAAAAATCAGTAATTTGTGCCAAAACGACTATTAACTTTCTGGGTGCTCAAATAAATGACTAGATTGACTATAAGGTATTCATTTGTTTCTTCCATCCATATTAGTTCCATGTACACTTTTCCAGTTGAATCCTTGTAATTAATACAATAACAAGGTCCCAGAGAATTATACAGAGTAGATGTTTTGACTGATAATTTCATCTCCACTGGAACACTAATACACCAAAATGGTTTTTGTGAATCATCCAGAAGAGTCAGATCCATAATGAAACAACTCTGTGATACAGCAGAAAGGAAGAAAGAAAATCAGTCTTTGTGTCTGTCATTTCCATTCCAGTGAAGAATTTAAAATCCTTTCCATAAAATACTCCTTTAGCAGGTGTAGAAAATAATGAAAAAATATAATACTGACTTTAAAAACCTTCGAAAACAAAATTATCAGGGAATAAGACAGATATTTTTGTTCAATAATTCTTGATTATAAAAGACAGTTAAAATGTGAGTCTTATATTCTAGATCAGGGTGCCCAACCGCGGTCCGCGGACCGGCACCGGCCGTGGAACAAGCCTTACCGGGCGCTGGTTGCTGGCGCCGCCATCTTTGGTAAAAGTGCTTCCGGTGAGCTTTTCCGGGTAGAAAGCTCACCGGAAGCACTTTTTCATCAAAAAGAGATGGCGGCGCCAGCTGGTGAGCTTTTCCGGTAGAAAGCCATTTCTACCCAAAAGCTCACCGGGCTGGCGCCGCCATCTTTTGACGAAAAGTGCTTCCGTGACGCCACCGGAAGCACTTTTTCGCAAAAGATGGCGGCGCCCAGTTGACGCCGGTACCGGGCCGCGGCGCCCAGCTGATGCCGGAACCGGGCCGCGGCGTCGAAAAGGTTGGGGATCACTGTTCTAGATTAGTAAGAAATAACAATTTTTTAAGTAACCATTACATTATCATTCCCGATAATACATCAAATTTGTTTGCATAATCCATTTCAAATCTATTCTGTATCAGAAAAACTGCATTCAAAATAACTGTATATTGAGAATTGTTAGGGTAATTTTGTAGAACTATAAATTTTATATAGTGTGTGCTGCATTTATTTATTTACAGTAAAAGACTAATACTGTTTTATACAGTACTAGCTACATGAAAACTTGTTTTATAAGCAGAATCAACCATTTCCACAATTCAGTAATTGAAAATTACCTTAATAATGCCTTCAAACGCATCTGTCCTCCAAGACAATCCAATGTTTCCATCAAGAGGAAGATGTTGAGCTTCCTTTTTGTAACTGATTACTGAAAGCCTGAGATACCCATTTCTAATGTATTCTGAAAGTGAATTAAAACATAATTATATCATGTCATGGCCAATAATGATATGTTGAAAGAATATGTCAATTCTTTATGTCTTTTCTCAGAAATTTTTATGCTACCTATAAATGAATGAGGAATATTTCCTAGGTTACAGTCATGGTCCATTGGAAAATGGAATAAACAGAGATTGCAATATTATCAAAGGCAGTAACAGTTTCGTTACTTTAATTTTTTTATGACTTAATGATGAGCACTATAAAGTCTTGCCATATTCTGTTATATGATATATAACATTTAAGCTACTTTGGCTACCAAACTGATTTTTTAAAATGCCATTTCATTTTAATTGCAGTATTATCAATAATTTGCTAGCCCTTTGTACTACCTATCTTTTGTGACACCTATAGAACAGTAACCAAATGTTTTTGGAGAACAAATTTTACAAGAAATACTATTACTCAAACTCAGATTGTGGCCAAAAATACCTTTCGTTTGATTCTCAGAAGAGGAAGCATCTTACGGATGAGAAATAATAAACAAACATAAATGGCTAGCCTATCGTGAGATGCTAGAATTTTGTTAAGAGGAAAAATAATAAAAGCAATAACTGAAGCAAAATATAATTGCTAATGGTCTTCTCATTTAATTATTAGAAAGATTAAAGGTGGAGAAGAGTTTATGTTTTTGAACATTATAAGACTAATTTTGAAGCAGAATTGTGTACAAATGAAAAGCATATAATTGTTAAAATGTATGTATTTATTTATTTAATTTATATTGCCACCTATTTGCCCATGGCGACTCAAGGCAGCATACACGATGTAAAACCATATTTAAAACAAAAAATAAAAATAAAAAAACAATAAAAACTAACAAAAAGAATCAAATAAATTAGTAAAGTACAATAGAATAAAATTTGGAAAAACAAAAAACAAAACAAAAAAACCCAAGAAAACAAAAACCAACTCCCACCCACCCACCCCCGCCCCGACAACACCAGATCACACTAGCCATTTGATGGGCTCCATCCCTCTCTGGGTTCCCCAGGCCTGCTGGCAAAACCAGGTCTTCAGTGCCTTTCAAAAGAGTGCTAGAGCGGGGGCCATTCTAATCTCTGGGGGAATGATATTCCAGAGAGAGGGAGGGAGAAGGCCCTTCTTCTGGTTCCCACCAGGTGTATCTCCCTCAGGGGTGGGACCCGCAACATTCCCTGCCTCTTCGCTCTAATGGGTCGGGTAGATGTGACTGGCAAGAGATGTTTCCTCAGATAACCTGGACCCAAGCCATGAAGGGCTTTAAAGGTGACAAACAGCACCCTGAATTGCACCCGGAAGCAAATCGGCAACCAATGCAGCTCCTGCAGGAGAGGTGACACATGTGCACACCAGGGTCTGCACAAAACCATGCAGGCTGCTGCATTTTGCACCAACTGGAGCTTCCAGATGCTCTTCAAGGGCAGCCCCATATAGAACGTGTTGCAATAATCAAGATGGAAAGTGACCAGGGCATGAGTGACTGTGAGTAGGGACCGCTGATCCAGGAAAGGGCATAACTGGTGCACAACCCACAGTTGCGCAAAGGCCCCCCTGACCATGACTGCCACCTGTTCTTCGAACAGTAGTCTTGAGTCCAGAAAAACCCCTAGATTACGCACAAGGTCTTTTGGGGGTAGTGCCTCCCCATCCAAGACTAAAGGTGATAATTCTCCCTGAACCCCAGTTAGCAAAGGAGGACACAGCACATAAATTTTACGGGAGGCATAGCGAGTTCATCAGCATATTGGGGATACCGTCCATGGTGGTGTTCACCTTAGTGAACAGGGCGGGGTACCAAGCGCTGGAAGGGGGAAGTGGGCGAGGGTGTCCTCCTCACACTGACTGAAAGAGCAGGGGGGGAAGGAAGCCAAGGCTGCCAACCAAACCCCAAACCCAGAGCCACTCGGTCTTACAAGGATTTAGTTTCAACCCATTGTTCCCATCCAGCCCCTATCAGTCTCCAGGCACTGCAAGAGGGAGGACACAGCAACATTTAAATCACCACGGCGCGAGACATACTACTGTAGAGAAGCATTAATCACCACCAGAGTCCACCCACCTGTCACTTCCTAGGAAGCTTTTACAAGCCAGGAGGGACATGGGTCTAAAATACAGGTGCTTGCGTGCATACTCCCTAGGATCCTGTCCACTTCCTCAGGAGAAACAGGGTCAAACCATTCCCAGATAACAGGGCCAGAACCTGCCTCAGGAGCTTCCAACGGATCAGCAACCACCCCAGCATCTAACTTGGAATGAAGTCAAGCGATTTTGTCTTCCAGAAAATCCACAAATTCCTCAGCGTGCCCCTTCAGGTGGACCTCAATCTCCTCCTTCCCTAGGAGGAGACGGCTCACTTTAAAGAGGGTCGCTGGGCGATTATCTGCAGACGCAATTAGTGTGGAGAAGTATTTACACTTCACCTAACGAATTAACTAACTGAAATTTAAAACAGAAGAACTAGTGAAAGAACATAGGACAAAGAGAAGTAAAATTTTTGGTTATAATATATAGATTGAATAGTGAAAAATGTGTGGCTGAAACAACTGAAATTTGCACTGTTACAATCTTAAAGAGAATTTTTATAAAATGATCTATCATTGTATATGTAACCAAAGAATTGGTCTAGGCACTAAAGGCACTTCTGTTTCTTTTTTAAATATGAACAAGAAGGGACATTTTATCATGTTTGATAGACATGTAAAAGCTAGAAAATTTTGGATTCAAATTCAGAGGATTTTAAAGATTAATATAAAATTGAGACCAGGAGTCTGTATTTCAGACAAACAACAGGAAAAAAATCAAAGCATTTTGAGAGGCAGTGAGATTATTATATGCAGAAATATGGAAAGATTCAGAACTAACCACAATAGAGGAATGGGTTGGTGAACATGGAACTTGATGAAAAGGTCAGCTTGATTTCTTTGATTAGAGAAAATATACTATCTACATTTATCGCTGACTGGAAAACCCTTATGGATTTTTGGCATAAAATAGACAAAAGTGAATTTATGATTTATGGCTTTATTATACAAATTATAGAATAAATAAAATCATGCTGTAACCTCAGAGTAAGAAGTTAATTTATCATTTTATTTAAAACTGCTGTAAACAAGATTGGAAGCCAGTTCTTTGTATATTTTACTTTCTTTTCTACTTAATGTTACTCTTTTCCTTTCTTGCATTTTTAGCTTTCTTTGATTTTTCTTTTTATTCTTATTTATATTAGTTTGTATCAATTTTTATCTTACTTTTTAAATATATATAAAATGCCATTAATCAACTTCAGTGTGAATACATATTCTTTTTTGTGCTCCTCTACTGTAGCTACTCAAAGCTTTAAGCTTTTTTTGGTGGCTTTTAAAAGGCAAACTGAATCTTTATTCAAAAATACATTTTCATAAATATTCCTAAATATTTGGGCTTGTACCATCATAGCTGGCTGTAATAGAAATCATAAAATTCTTCAAAATTAGTGCTAAATTGTGTCAAAATTTTTGTATTTTCTTCTTCCTCATTCTCTTACATATGCCATGTCTTTCTAGTATGTCAGCTTCATCTCAGGGGAAAAAATCTGTAAACTAAGAAAGCATTTAGACTGAAGACTACAATTAAATAAACACATTCCTTTATTGGTTCACTGAAGATATTGAACTCCGTTCTATACTGAAGTGAAAAAATCTAACAAGGAAAATTATTTCTAAAAAAATACTGCATCTTTGCAGTAATGAGAATTATTGAGATTTCATGCTTATTCCTCTGAAAATTAATTTAAAAGCATCGCCCCCACCAAGAAACATTACCAAGTCTGCAGTTCAAACAGTACCTTTTTTACAAAACAAACTGCGAAATGTACTACATATATAATTATTTCCTCTACTCTGTAAGTCAATATGCAGCTGATAGCCATGCAGGCCATATTCAGGGTCAATATCATCTGGGACAGCCTTAATAGAGGCTCCATAATGTCTCCTGAAAAAAAATAGATGGAGAAGATTGCATGTATAGGGTATATAATGACTATATAAAATGTTAAATCATGAACTGCATATGGGGAGAAGCGTTTTCAGTCCAATTTCTCAGAGCTACTTTCAGCTCTCAAATATTTTAACTTATATTGGGTTAACATCTGAGTAGTCTTTAGCAATTAAACTATTAATTTAAATATATAAACATGAATCTCTTTGGGGGATTTCAAATATATTTAACAAATTATAAATGTCTTATTCTGTTCATACAATCTTATCTTTTAATATGGTTGTGTAAACAGCTTATATAAACTCTTTATTTTATATTTTGTGTTTCTTATTGACAATTGTTAAAACTATTATCTGGCAGGTGCTTGTTTGTTTGAGTCTTAAAGTCCCAGGTCACTTTAGTTTTTTCGTTTTCTATTATTTTGTCTATTTTATGGTTCCACCAGATCTTTCTTGCAGGCAAATGTTATTTCTTGCAGATATTCCAATCTTTGTGTTTACTTTGTCATGCTGTTGCTTATAAGTCAGTCTGTGTTGCTATCTTGCAGCAGCTAACCAGGTGATCCACTGTTCCTTCAGCTTTTGCTATCTGTTTCTGTCTTTTCAATTCTGGCTTTGTATGCATTCATTCTCAACGATTGATTAGTGTGCAGCCAGAATTAGACCCTCTGTCTTTTTCTTCAACTTTCCTGCTCTTAGGCATTGTCAGATCATCTAGTTATTTGCTTTGCCTGGCAGTTCTTTAATGTACTCGCCATGTATTATTTTGTCTTGCCATGTCTCTTCTGTTCTTCATTTGGTCTTTCATGTAAGCCAATTTTATCTCTCCAGTACTCAGTAAGTTTTCCTGTTGTATCAGAGTCACAGTGGCGCAGTGGTTACAGTGCAGTACTGCAGGCTATTTCTGCTGACTGCTGGCTGCTGCAATTTGGCGATTCAGATCTCACCAGACTCAATGTTGACTCAGCCTTCCATCCTTCCAAGGTCAGTAAAATGAGGACCCAGATTGTTGGAGGCAATATGCTGACTCTATAAGAGGGTTGTGAAGTGGTATGTAAGTGCTATTGCTATTAGTGTCCATGCATCTTCTTCACTGTTCTTCAGATATGCTTTCAATGCCCTTTTTTTCCCTTCAACTATCTGCTATATTTGGAACATTTCTGTTTCCTTTGATAAGTAGAGTCTGTCAACACTGCTGTGTGGATGAAGAGCGTGATTCATTGTCATTATTTTTGTCATCTTCCTATCCAGGACTTTTAGTTCTGCTTGAACCCAATCACTATTCTAGCTGCATATCTAATGACTGGAATTGTCTAGATGCTAATTGCCTTAATGGTATTTACTCTATTGAGTTTGAACTTTAAAATATTCTCTTTCATAATGTATTCTCTCCCAATCTTCTTAATTTCAAAGTGCTTGAAGTCAGCTTAAAGAATGCCCAGGTATTTGTAGTGATTGTATTTATCCAGAATCTTCATGTTATTTCCGTGCTTATTGATTCCTTTAGTTTTTAACAAACTCTATTGCTATGTATATTTCTCGTTTTTCCATAAAGCTTCAAATCGTCCATGTAAAGGGGGTAGGCCAGCCTAGCAAATGTTTTTGATGCTTGATATCTATGGCCTGACTTATTAAGTACTGCTGACAGAAGAATCAGTGTAATGACAAACAGTAGCAGTGATAGTAAGATTCTGAAAGATTGCTTCATGGATATTAACTGCTTCCAAATGATCACCACTGATCAGCAACTGCGTCTTATTGTGCCATTGATTATTATTTTTAAGAAGTCATATCTAATTTTGCTTTCCACAACTTAGGATGACTACAGTAGTTACATTAGCACCAGACAAAAAATGTTATTTGTTGTCCCACAACATATATAGATATATACCCAGAAAGGAATACAAGAAAAGTTAACTATTTGTTCAAAGAGTAGCATAGCTACTCCAGATTAACACAATCTGAGAAAACCAAGTGGGATCTTAAACCAGTTCTTTTTATATTACCACAAAAATTCTTTGTTTTACATCTAGATATGCTATGGAGCCCTTCCTGGGAGAATTACTCCCATAATATTCTTCTTTTCAAAGGTACCAATCTGCTACTCTAATTTTCTCTAGCCATCAGTACCAAGGGGAGAATTAGTATCATGCTGTACAAACACTTAGAAATGTGATATTACTAAAACAAATACTATTTTTCTTAGAACACATCTTTTTTTCAGTTCTGAGGAGGATCTTAGATATGAGCATCTCTGTTAAAGCAATTAAAACAGTACTTACAGTGTAGCAGAACCAAAAGTGCTTCTTTCAATGAGCTGGTGGTAATGAAGACTTGCCATAACAAAAGCAATCTCATCTTTCTACAAATAATTACAAATAGCATACCTTTCAAGAGTAAAGTATTTACCTTTCTGAAAAGTTTTGGTAAGCAAAATCCATTTAAGGCAACAACATAAAGGCATTTTTTGTTCTTGTGTGATCACAATCCATTTCTGATGTTTTTAAATTTTACAACTACAGTATTAAAATAAGAGTTTGCAGAGACTACATCATCTTTTTTTAATGATCAGAAACAACGTTCCAAAAATAAGCCTTTCTAGCCCAAGTTATTCCATACATGATCAGATTACCCTTGAACCTGGAGTATAATGAGATTCAAAGAAAAGTGAGAGGTTTCAAAGGATTCTGAAATTTGCAATCATAGAGTTTATGAAGAGTTCCTTTTCAGGAAATTACTATGACATTTTAATCATGCTTTCCTGAATGCAGTAGGGCCAAATATGGTGTAGTAGGAATGGACTAAACTTTTCCATAAAATAAATCAGTTAGCTCGTACAGCTCAGAGACTATTCAAGATAAGAGAGTGGACAACAAGATAATGACAGGGAGAATTTACTTAACTAAGGATATTCCTTACCTAATATAAAATCTTACTAGAAATCCAAAATTTTGAGATGGACTAATAATTTGATTGCAGCACTATCTCAAAGTTCACAATGATTTGAAACAGACATTTTTATCATTAATCAATTTTTACCCCTCCTGAATGTGGTATTTTATATAAAATGCCAATTTTTTATTTTTGGTAGAACCACCAGAAATACAAATTATAGTAAATCAAAGCTGAAAAGTAACAAAAGTCAGAGCTTTGTGGATGCCTACATCTGAAATACATCTCATATATGATTTTGAAGTAATGAACAATCTTTTCTAAAATTGTTGTGCTTCATTTCAAAATGTGGGTTTTGCCTGAATCTGAATTTTTGTACAAAAAGAAAAAGCCTATGAAGGAGAAACAGAAACCACTTTAAGTAATTAATTACTATCCACAAAGAAAAATCAGAATGATAAATACCAGTTTTTGCAGTAATTTCCTACTTCCCTTTTAATCTAAATCATAAAAAACAATATGAAGTTGTATTCATTATTCTATAATTGCAAAGCAACAGCAAGAGGGGTAAGCAACTTTATCCATTTTAAATATAAACAATAATTTAAAATTGCCACTGTATTGCAGTGTATCTCCCAGGACCAAAAATACAGAAGTGTCCAGATGCTAATATAATGTTACATTTATCAGTATATTATTAATTACTGATAATTTAATATAACATACTCTATTTCATCAAATTTCTACTCCCATTACATTTCAGTTATCACTTTCCTCTGCTCCAATCCTCACATATTTCATATAGAAGAATCTTAACTTGGCCAGAATTAGTAAATTACTTGTAAAGGTAACAGCTGGTAAATCAGCATTTCCTATAAAAAGTCACTTTTATATGTTCTGACATAGAAATTGAATTGGTTTCACATGTACAGCTATAATGCCTTCAATGCAACAAATTCATAACACCAATTATTAAATATTAATATTTCCCCCCAAAAAAGTTGTTTATTGAAAAAATAATCTTACCTTCCAAAGACCCAGCATGAATCCTTGATCAAAATGGTAGAGTTCAACAAGTGCATCACAACCAATCATTTTTGCATTTTTAGTCATGTTTGCCAACTTGTATTCAGAAACTAAAGAACGTTGCCATGGGCTTCAAGGATATTAAGTTAGTTAAACACAAAATGCCAAATTAGTAATTGAAGTTCAACAACATTTCAACTTTTTAATGTGCAATTACTAGCAATAACGTAAGCTAAAAGCAGTTCTAAGTCCATTGATTTTCAAACAGATTATAAAACCAATACTATATATTTATTTACATCCCACCTTCATACCATTCAAGGTGACATACATAACATTCTTTCTCTTTCCATTTTTTTAACACAACCATCTTAGGTGATATCTTGAGCTGAGAGAAATTAACTGCTTCATAATCAGCCTGAGATTTTCTGAAGCTGAGTATAAACTGGAACTATTCTCTCTCACTGTTAATCCAACCCCAATTCCCTCCCTCCCATGAGCTTTTTATTATTAGATAATGGAAGGGATATCTACTTTCTTATAATTTAAGATGAACACTGTCTTTCACATCTGTATAAATATTCCCAATAGTAAGGCAGGAAACATACAGAATCAATAGAAGAGAATATTTGTAGCACAGAGTTGAACTATGGAGTCTTTGGTGCACACTGAGCTTAATTGTTTTCTTCTAGATGTTTCATTATTTATTTATTTATTTATTTATTTGATTTGCCAATTGTTTACAAGATAATAAGTATAAATGTATACATAGTTGTGAATACATGAAATGGGTACATATAAGAAAAATAAAAGAATAGGAGAAACAATAGGACAGGGACGGTAGGCACGTTGGTGCGCTTATGCACGCCCTACAGACCTCTTAGGAAAGGGGTGAGGTCAATAGTAGACAGTCTAAGGTTAAAGTTTTTGGGGTTTGGGGAAGAAACTACAGAGTCGGGTAGAGTATTCCAGACATTGACCACTCTATTGCTGAAGTCGTATTTCCTGCAATCAAGTTTGGTGCGGTTTACTTTGAGTTTGTATCTATTGTGTGCTCTTGTGTTGTTATGGTTGAAGCTGAAGTATTCATTGACAGGTAGGACATTGCAATGTATGATTTTATATACCATGCTTAAGTCAGACCGAAGACGGCGTAATTCAAGGTTTTCAAGTTCTAGAATTTCAAGTCTGGTGGCATAAGGTACCGTATTTATCGGCGTATAACACGCACAGGCGTATAACACGCATCTTCATTTTAAGAGGGAAATTTCAGGAAAAAAATTAAATTTCTAAATAAAAACTTTGAAGCAAAATAAGGGTAGCTCAGAACTTTTTTTTATTAATATTATTACCACTTATAAGGTAAATCAGTGGTCCCCAACCTTTTTGTACCAGGGACCGGTTTCAAGCAGAAAATTTTTGCAAGGACCGGGGAGAGAGAGAAGGAGGGCTCTCTCGCTGCTCCACCATCCAAGGAAGAAACTGCTTCAAAGAAGCGGGGGAGCTTTTCCTGTCGCCGCAGCTATTCCAAGCGCCCGTTTCACCCCCACTCCCACCCTGCGCGCGCGCTTCAATCCACAGTGTCCCATTCTGCCTGCCTGCCTGCCTGCCTGCCTTAGTTTCTGGTTGTTTGGGAGCAGCTTCGGCTGAGAATAATAACTATTCGCCTCTTTTACTCAGCCGAAGCTGTTCGATTCAACCATTAATGAAGGCAGGCAGGCAGGCAGAACGGAGCACTGCGGGCGGGCGGGCGGGCGGACGGGGTGGGGTGGGGAGAAACGGGCGCTTCAGGAAGCTGCGGCGACAGGAAAGCCCCCGCGCTCTTTGAAGCAGTTTCTTCCTGTGCTGGTGGAGGAGCGAGAGAGCGACTGAGAGAGCTGACCCAGAGAGAAGGACAGGCTTCGGTTGCTTCCTCCCTCCCCTTCTTTCATTTGTGTCCTTGATCCCGATCCCAGCAGCATTCACCGAAGGTGAAGAAAGCCGCCATTTTTAAAAAAAATTCTTTGCGGCCCGGTAGAGAGTGCTCCACGGCCCGGTACCGGTCCGCGGCCCGGTGGTTGAGGACCCTGAGGTAAATAATGCAAAATAATGCCCTCTGCTCGTACCGCCCGGCCTCCGGCCGCACCGCCCGGCCTCCGCCGCACCGCTCGCACCGCCCGGCCTCCGCTCGCACCGCCCGGCCTCGCGCTTCTTAACATTATATCGGCGTATAACACGCATACATCATTTGCCCCCTATTTTCAGGGGGAAAAGTGCGTGTTATACGCCGATAAATACGGTATTCTATAACAGTAGAGGAGTGGAGAACTCTTCTTGTGAAATATTTCTGGACTTTCTCAATTGTGCTAATATCAGATACGTAGTGTGGGTTCCAGACTGATGAACTGTATTCGAGTATTGGTCTAGCAAATGTTTTGTATGCTCTGGTTAGTAGTGTGATATTACCAGAGAAAAAGCTACGTAGGATTAGGTTAACAACTCTTAATGCCTTTTTGGCTATGTAGTTGCAGTGGGCTCTAGCACTTAGATCATTAGAGGTGAGTATTCCAAGGTCCTTTACAGAGCTTGAGTCATCAACAAGATCTTGACTATTCAGCTTGTATTTATTTTCTGATTTTTTTTGCCAATATGTAAGACAGAGCATTTATTTGTTGAGATTTGAAGTTGCCATTTGTTTGACCACTCTGATACATAGTCAAGATCTTTTTGTAGGGTAGCAGTATTGTCTGTGGTATTGAACAGCTTTACATCATCAGCGAAGAGAACGCAATTGCTCTTAATATGATCACAGAGGTCGTTTATGTAGAGTATGAAGAGAGTTGGTCCTAGAACACTGCCTTGGGGAACACCACTATTGACAGGTACTGGGTTTGATAGTACGCTCCCGATTTTGACCATTTGTTGTCTGTTTGACAGGAATGCTTCTATCCAGTTATTCAGTTGTCCAGAGATACCATAGGATTTTATTTTTAGGAGTAGTTTGTCGTGTACCACTGAATCAAAGGCTTTACAGAAGTCTATGTAGATTGCGTCTATTGCTTTGCCCTGGTCGAGTTGTGTCGTCCATATGTTTTTGCAGTGTAAGAGTTGCAGATTACAGGATAGTTTTTTTCTGAAACCAAATTGTTTATTGGAGAGTAGGTTATTTGTCTCTAAGTGAAGGATGATGGATTGGTTAATAATTGATTCCATGACTTTACAGGTGCCAGCATAAGGAGATTGGCCTGTAATTTTCAACTAGGCTTGGGTCTCCCTTTTTGAAGATGGGGATGACTGTGGCTTGTGACCATAGGTTAGGCAAGGAGCTGGTTCTAAAGATTTTTCAATCAAAGCTGAAAAGTAACAAAAGTCAGAGCTTTGTGGATGCCTACATCTGAAATACATCTCATATATGATTTTGAAGTAATGAACAATCTTTTCTAAAATTGTTGTGCTTCATTTCAAAATGTGGGTTTTGCCTGAATCTGAATTTTTGTACAAAAAGAAAAAGCCTATGAAGGAGAAACAGAAACCACTTTAAGTAATTAATTACTATCCACAAAGAAAAATCAGAATGATAAATACCAGTTTTTGCAGTAATTTCCTACTTCCCTTTTAATCTAAATCATAAAAAACAATATGAAGTTGTATTCATTATTCTATAATTGCAAAGCAACAGCAAGAGGGGTAAGCAACTTTATCCATTTTAAATATAAACAATAATTTAAAATTGCCACTGTATTGCAGTGTATCTCCCAGGACCAAAAATATAGGTGTCAATGTTACATTTATCAGTATATTATTAATTACTGATAATTTAATATAACATACTCTATTTCATCAAATTTCTACTCCCATTACATTTCAGTTATCACTTTCCTCTGCTCCATTCCTCACATATTTCATATAGAAGAATCTTAACTTGGCCAGAATTAGTAAATTACTTGTAAAGGTAACAGCTGGTAAATCAGCATTTCCTATAAAAAGTTACTTTTATATGTTCTGACATAGAAATTGAATTGGTTTCGCATGTACAGCTATAATGCCTTCAATCAACCAATTCATAACACCAATTATTAAATGTTAATTGTTCAGCTCTAGCAGTCAGTTGTTTTCTCCTAGACCTAGGCTATCACATTTTCAATGTTTCCTAAATTTTTAATAAAAGCCAGACCTGGTACAAATCATCTAGTGTCTTCCTAATGGTTTGAGGTTTACTTTCCAAGTTTATTTTATATCATTGTTTTATCTGTGACATGATATAATATTGGCCTTGGACCATAAATGAACAAATATTTTTAGCTGAAAAAGTATCACACAAAACAGAAGTTTATTTTGCATTCATTCTGATTTGTAGAACAATTTCATCCCTATTCATAAGAGGCTGAAAAATAAAAGAAATATAGAAGCAGGAATATCCAATCAAGAAATAACTATCTCCAGAATAGAAGTGTACTTGGAACTGGAGTTTCTCAGGATTCTAATCAATCCACAGTAAACCCAATATTTATTTTACCTCATTTCTATACCATATCAATTACAACCCTGCCTCATGTAAAACATCAGAAAACACAAATGTATGGCAAAGTTATGTCCAAAGACCCATTACATGAGGATTGATTTTACTTTCCTTCTAAATGTTGACAGAAATTGTATATCAATTTGTGGCAAGCCACAGAGAAGGTGAATGTCCAGGTCCTTACCCCTTTTATTTTCATTGGAGGAGAGGTACATTGTAGGAGCATGGCTCCTTTACTACTTAAACAAGTCTACAAATGTGTATAAACTCTTCCAAGGAATAAAGCAAGAACTAAATAATTGCTAATCAGCAAAATTCAATAATTAGTCTAATGGTAAATTTAAAAAATAGCTAAATTAAAATACCGATTTTAATTGCTGTGCATAAGCAGTAAAAACGAATATTCCCCCCAAAAAAGTTGTTTATTGAAAAAACAATCTTACCTTCCAAAGACCCAGCATGAATCCTTGATCAAAATGGTAGAGTTCAACAAGTGCATCACAACCAATCATTTTTGCATTTTTAGTCATGTTCGCCAACTTGTATTCAGAAACTAAAGAACGTTGCCATGGGCTTCAAGGATATTAAGTTAGTTAAACACAAAATGCCAAGTTAGTAATTGAAGTTCAACAACATTTCAACTTTTTAATGTGCAATTACTAGGAATAACGTAAGCTAAAAGCAGTTGTAAGTCCATTGATTTTCAATCAGATTATAAAACCAATACTATATATTTATTTACATCCCACCTTCATACCATTCAAGGTGACATACATAACATTCTTTCTCTTTCCATTTTTTTAACACAACCATCTTAGGTGATATCTTGAGCTGAGAGAAATTAACTGCTTCATAATCAGTCTGAGATTTTCTGAAGCTGAGTATAAACTGGAACTATTCTCTCTCACTGTTAATCCAACCCCAATTCCCTCCCTCCCATGAGCTTTTTATTATTAGATAACCCTAACCCTAACCCTAACCCCTAACCCTAACCCATGAGCTTTTTATTATTAGATATCTACTTTCTTATAATTTAAGATGAACACTGTCTTTCACATCTGTATAAATATTCCCAATAGTAAGGAAACATGTCAGCAGATAGTTCACAGATGATGGTCTCAGGAAGAGCAAGCTCCTGGGTAACTTGGATATTTTTTAGATGTAAGGATTTTTATAGAAGATAGCAACACCACCTCCTCGACGATTTTCACGATCTGATCGGTCAAACATGATTATCTAACTGGGTAACTTCATCAGGGCCATATTACAGGTAATGAAAGGTCTTCAAGAAACAGCCAAACTCAGAGAGCACAAAGGACTCTAAAACCTACAGAAATTGATAATCAATCTACTTCCTTAGATACAGAAAGAACCACATTTCTGCCATGTGAAGCAGCATATGCATATCTTGCTTCCCCGATTTCTGGCATAGCTAAAAATATCATATTAAACTGAAATAGCATTCCACTGATTTCCAATCTGATCACTACTTTTACTATTGTGCTATTCATATAAGCATCTACAGCATATTACACTAATAAATTAAAATTATACGACAAAGATACAACTTAAAGAGCAACTCTTAAATTAACTTACCCATTACTATTATGCACCTCGCCCAAAAGTACTGGGATCACTCCAAATAAGTGTAAAGTTGACAAGGTATCTAAGGGAGGCCATTCATTATTATACCAATATACGGTAACAGATGTTTCATTAAAAGAAATGTCAGCCTGATCCATTTCATGTTCCTTTCCATTTTGATCCTTTAATAAGATTACCCATCTCAGAGCGGAGGTTCTGTGATTGGAAAAGAAAAAGTGTTGAAGGCTTTACACCATCCCTTTAATAAGGAAATAGTTTATTTAATTCTTTAACAATTACCACTACGTTTGGAAATTCCAAGGACATGTTTCGATATTTTTAAAAAAATACTGTATATATTTTGTTTCTCCACCAAGATAGGCTCTTCAACAAGATTTACATATATCTAACCAACTATATTATTCAACTTTATGAATTTGTATTTTTGATCTTACAACTAAATATTAACAAGAAATAAAGAACTTCCACATGTTCCTCTGATTAACAGAAATTTATAAGTAAAATATAAAGCTATTAAATGTAACTTTTTATTAAAATCTTATTTTATTAACATTGCTTACTTGATAGCTTCTTTGGTTTTAAGTGGAAGACCAGTATATGTGTTTATTGGCTTAAGAAGCTGAATTACACTGGATCTTTGAGCAGCTATTTTTTTCATAAAATACTCTCTTTTCCAGCATCTTGACTTGGAATCTTGCAATTCCGGAAAGCTCAGAGATGTGCAGTCTTTATCCTGGACAGATGTAGTTTTCCATACTTTTCTTTTAGGTAGAAAAGACTTAGAGTATATTTTGAACCAGACAACACTATTGAAAACATACACATAAATACAAATACTATGACAGTTGCCAAAATCATTATATAATAAAACTTAAAAATAAGCCAATATTCAGATATGCATTCCGAAGATAAATTACTAACAGGATTCAATCATATATTTGAATTTAATGTAAGGAAGTCCTCATGGGTGGGACAATCCAATGGGTGGGACAATCCAATGGTATGCTGGAACTGGCTTACATCTACATATAAAAGCCAGTTTCAACTTTGTGGAATTTTGCAAACTGATTGATAGCAGAGGTGAGACTTACTATCCAGTATGCTAATAAGCTGTCCTATGGCTAGTAACAAGGCTACAATAATGAGCCAGCTGAGCTACATTAAGAATCCAGTTAATTCTTAAACATTTACCATTATGCCACTTTACAAATCCATGTTTTAATGAAATCAATGGCAATAATTTCACCAATAACAATGAGCCAGCACTACTATGAGTATAGCCAATGTCATAATTTCAACTTAGATTTATTTTGTTAGTGCTGAAAAATTAAATACGATTACTGAAAGATGTTATATTACCTAACCAATTTTTATCCTATCATTTTTCTAGGAAAAAAAGCAATATAGTTAAGTTGCTCTTCATACTTTAAAAAATAAATACCACTTCAAATCTACCTTTAAAACTTGCCTTAGTGAAAATAAGATGTTATTATCAAAAAATTAGCATCAATAGCAGTGATGGCATGCTACCAGTTAGGCCCAGTTCAGCCAAACCAGTAGTAAAAAAAGCTTCCAACAATCAGCTGAGAGGAGGAAAAAGATGGCCCTCCCACCAGCCCGTGTTTTTCTCTTCTTTATCCTCTCAGCTGATTGGTGCTGCAGGCCTCAGCTGGTATGTGGAAAGCTGTGCGCGCATGTTAGGTGCGCGCACACACACGTGATCACCAAACTGGTAGTGGAACAGGTAGGATCCCACTACTGATCAATAGTGCTTCAAAATAACTACAGAACTTCATATGCATATCTTGTTGTATTTATTTACAATATCATTTTCCTCAAAATGGTTCTCACTGCAGTGAATGCGGAAGAATATATAGCTTAAGACATTACCCAATCAATTTGTCTCATATAAACATTAAACAACTTGATTGGGTAATATCTTGAGCTATGTATTTTTCTTCATTTACTGCACTGGAACAGTGAAACCCTTCCTTTTTCCCTGATACATACTTCAAAGATTTTTATAATTTACATTATACTGACTACAATTATGTAGTAGCCATGACCCATGCTATTCCTTACTTGTCATTGGACAGATCATAAAAAAGCTTGTTCACACAGCCGATACACAATAGAGATGCAACATCTAAGTAGGAAAATATTTTCAGAAGTATTTCTGATGGTATGCTGCAGAAATGAACATGAGAAAACAATGTAGTGATTTGACTAAAAATTACAGCCAGCAAGGTGTGTTTTAAGGAATGTAATTTCCAAATAAAACTGAAGATTCACATTACAACTTCATTAAATCAAACTAAAAATCTCAAAAGCCACTAAGTCAGAAGAAATTAGTTCTTCAAAGCACAGAAAACTTCTTATGCTAACAATATAAATTACAATATGTAACTTTGAATCATTCATTTTAAAGGGCCTTTCTTTCAGTTATGGTATATTATATCAACAAAGGCTTCTCCAAAGATTATTGAATATTATTTTAACAGTAATTGTAATAAATAATAATATTTGGTAGGAACATTGGAAAACATTACATATGAGACCTGACCAAATTTCACTACGCATATATAATGCAAATATTCACATAATAATTCATATAATTTGCATTATATGAACAATTATACTTCTTTACTTCTGGCTAAGTATCATCAAGATGCTTCCTTCAGATATCTCAAGTCAAAATCAAATATCTTATGCCACTAAAGAAGCCTAAAACCATGAAAAGAAAAATATTCTGCATTTTGAAATTCTGAAAAATCACTGTAATTGTATGCTATATAAAAAGTGTAATATAATTTCCCATTTTCTACCAAATAATGGTTCTAAAATAAAGAATATTTCATTTCTACTAGTTAAATTATTATTTATATTACATCCTATTAATTACAACTGTCTTTCTTCCTTTGGATTGAATCAGTATTGTTTATGGAACAAAGTTGTCAGTTTAAATCCTCTACAATTGTTCAAAATTCATCAAAAATAGAATCTTCTTCCTTGAAAAAAAGGGTAAAATGTACTTTTGGTTAAAGACTCTTCCACTGAAACTAAAGACAAATACTGTATAGTAAATATCAAGAGTTATTGATGAGTCAATGCCTTAAAAACTGATGAAATAAAAATACTGATGCTGCATTTGACTTTTTCTTTCGTCTATAATGGAATTCACACATTGAGTCAGAGCTATCAAACTCCCAGTCTGCAGGCCTGATGCATCACAAATCACATGCCCGATTTAGCAAAAGGAAAAAAAATCCTGATATGTCACGTAATGCCCCCATGACAACGTGAGTTTGACACCCCTGCACTAAATCATAAATAAAGCTTTGTTCAGTTTTGGCTTTGTATACAGCTTGTTCATAAGTCTTGATTTACCATGCTATGTGCCATATAAATTCAATCAGTATGGTTTAATGGTATGCACAACCAGACCATCATTATGATAATTATATCTTGGTTTACTTTTATGTGAGAATATAACCAATGAGATGTACATATCTGAGTGAAAATGTTTCAGTTACTGCTATAAAGTAAAAATGCATCTTACCTGTCAAAATGTATTACAGCTTTTGATTTATTTGGCTTCCTAAATTGCCAACTGCGTATCTCTTTCATTTTAGAAAGCTGCATTATTGATGAATATTCTGACTCAGCACTAGAAAAACAAACAAATACTTAATCTTAAAACTACTCTGACTCAAGTACTGTATGAATACTTACTACGCTTTGAAAAAATATTGGTAGGCCACTGCACATTTGAAAGATTATTTGAAAGATTATTATTATTACTGATTATTTTACAACAGGAACCCTCTTCGTCAATAACCTAATCAAACGTTCCCTACAGAATTATAAATGATGGATAATTACTAGTTCTATGTGTTACATTGCTATTAAAAGTGAATAAAAGAAAAACCAAGAGAACATACTGTAGCAGTTCCTTATACAGAACAAAATAACTCATTTAAGAAACACAAAGTATATAAAACTGGAGACTCATTATGCTAAGCAATAATATATTTTATTAAATTAATATGCCACTCATCTCACTATTGAGCAACTCTGGGTAACAATATAATTTATTCAATATAACTGAATTGAATTGAATGATTTACTGAACATAAATTCAATTACTGTTGTTGTATGGTATCAAAAACATGCCCACTGGGGAAGTGGATTTGTTTAACCACCATGCTTAATGCCTGCTGTAAAAATTGTTATAAAAATCTGATCTGACTCAGATGTATAACAGTCGAGTGGTTCTAAGTTGAGGACTACCTGTATGCAGTTCAACCACAGCTAAAACAACCATGATTAATACCACATATGAATCCAATTGTACCACACCCTAAATTCAGGTTTGTCTTAACATAAACTTAACATGTAAGACATGAGCAATTTATTAAATCAAGATAAATTTCTTATTTATTACATAGCTAACTTTTCATTTTAACTTATATTTCAAATGATATCTGTTGACCCTTGTACAGAAATCAAAATGTAATAATAGATTTATAATTTTAAAATGGCATTTAAACATTATTCAAGAATTTAGCCTCAATTTTCTAAATGTCAACTTTGTCCCAGGTAAACCAGATAGGATGAGCTAATTCTGCTCATTTCCATTCTCTCCTTTCACTAATCCATCTCTTTTACTAATCATGTTGATGTATTTTGTTTTTCCTTGTTTATTTTATTTTTCCATTATTTAATTTTGCTTTGTTTAAACTTCTTTATTTCTGTTTTTTATAGATGTGAGCCACCTACAGTAGCCTCATGGCAAGGCAGGCAAATAAATAAATTTAACAATAATAACTCCATCAAACAGATAGGATATCTACCTATCCCAGGTTCAAGGGCTCAATAACTAGACAAAAATGCCAAATCCAACTCTAACATTTGACTAACTATGGAACAAACCATAATAATAACTTTTTTTGGAAAGCTAAAAGAATCTTCCATGACTGAAGATACCAATTTCCTGTCTCCATTTTTAACCACCCAATCCATTTCCATCTCTGAACATTAAATGGGGGGACTCCTTCCTCTCTTCCCCTTTCCTGGAGGCCATTTCCACCTTTACACTTAACCTTAATGCTTATAAATCTCTTGGTTATTTACTCTGTTCTATTTTTTCCCCTTTTCATTCTTTTAAAAAAAGACAATTAAAACTTTAAAATTGCAGCAAACCAGTCTCTGATAGGGCAACCCTGCTAGCATAGAATTACTTTTACATTAAAGGTTTTCCATTAATTGCTAGTAGGTGGGTGTCTCCAATTCAAAATGAAGATTATTACTTTTAGAGTCCTAAATAGTACAGCACTAGAAGGTAGCATTCAACACCTCACCACAGCCAAATTTGCTTGTTTGATGCATTCATCTAGAGCAGAATGTTAAAATCAATATTCAGAGACCAGGGTCTGCACTATCTGACCACTGAAGCACAGCATTATTTATCTGGAGAGAAAAAAAAATCAGCTATTGGACCAGTATATGCCCTCAATTTACAGCCAGTCACAGTGTTAGATACAATTGGATGTGGAAGCCCAGTCACACTGAGGGGAGCATGTAGATCAGGGGTGTCAAACTCATGTCATCACAGCAGCGTCACGTGACGTATGGGGACTTTTTTCCCCTTTGGCATGCATGTGGCCAGCATGGGATGCTTCCAGCCCGTGGGCCAGGAGTTTGACAGCCCTGATCCAGAGAAAGCCTGCTCAGTCACTACTCCTTGTGAGATGCATGAAGAGTGGACCAGAGGGCAGGGCTTTTCTGTAGTGGCCCCCTTCTTATGGAATACACTCCATACGCTCTTTACATTAGGTCTGTCAAACTTCTGGTCAGCAGGACAGATTTGTTACCATCTGGCAGACGGTACAGAATAATAAAAACAAGGACAAATAGGCTGAAAAACAGCTTCTATCCCAGGGCAGTAGCTCTTTTGAATTCTGCTGTATAATGCAGTGCTGGTGTGGTGTCAGGGGTTTCCAGTTCAATGTGTGAAGGGTGAAGGGTGTGTGTTTGTGTTTATTTTCATGGTCATGGTCATGATGTGCACTGAAGATGGTGTTTGATTTTGTTGTATGAGGTGCAGTGACAATAAACTAATCAATCGTGTGCTACCCATGCCAGGTTTAGCAAAGGAGAAAAAAGTCCCGATACTTCACATGACGCTGCCATGACGAAATGAGTTTGACACTCCTGCTCTACATGCTCCCCTCAGTTTGACTGTGGGCTTCCACATCAAATTGTATGTAACACTGTGAACAGCTGTAAGTTGAGGGCAAATACTGGTCCAGTATCTGATTTTTTTTTTCTCCAGATAAATGATGCAGTGCTTCACTGGTCTCTGAATATTGATCTTTTTAACATTCGTATTTTATTGCATTTTTAATCTAGGTGAAATGTAAATGAGGACCCAGATTGTTGGGGGCAATATACTCACTCTGTAAACCTTTTAGAGAGGGTTGTAAAGATAATAGATAATAGAATTCTTTATTGGCCACACAGTAAATTTGTCTTGGTGCATATGCTCTCAGTGTACATAAAAGAAAAGATACATTTGTCAAGAATCATAAGGTACAACAATAAAGCGATATATAAGTCCAAGTGCTATTGCTAATAGACGTTGCAAGCCCATGTTATGCCACACACTAAATAAACACAGATTTTTTTTTCTCCAAAAATATATTCAGCCCTTATTTTTCTGCTATTTCAAGGAAATAAAAGACCTAAAATAGTTTTTATTCCCATAAGATTTTGGACCTAGCTGACTCCTCATGTAAAGTTAATATTGAATTTATCTCTAGTTCCAGAAATAGTTTTTAAATTTATGTATATGCCTTGTATGCAGCAGACACCACACTGAGGCTCCAGAACGGGTTCAGGCTATAACAGTTAAATATTTTAGAGTCCAACCATAGTTTATATAGTTTCTGGCAGTTTATATACCCTTACACAACCAATAAAGGAAGAAAGCCATGAATGAAATAATCATAGCAATCCAGTGGTTTAAAACTAGCCACAAGCAGAAACTAGAGAGACAAAGTTTTCCACAGGGACGTCGAGAATTAACCCACCCGTTTCCCTACCGGTAGACACCGTGTTAAGTCTCTACCCCAGGCCTACGAAAGGTGGGTAAATTGGCGGCGCCCGGGAGGCAAAAGCAGCAGCGGGCAGCCTAAAAAGTTGCTCCGCGGTAAGACCGCCTCTTCAACCCGGCTTGCCCCGCCATCCCTCAGAGCAAGCGAATTCGGGGTTACCCATCTCCCGCTGAAGAGCTGACCGCCAGGGAACTATCTCCGGCGGGGAGGATAAAGAGAGGCGGCGATGAGGCGCCAATTCCCCGCCCAGTCACGGCGACAACCGACGATCGCTGGAAGCCTAAGCTATGCTGCTTCAGAATCCAACCGCGTCCGGTTGCCATAGAGACGGGCCTCCGGGAAGGCAAGCTTTGGAAGCCGACAAGTGGAAAGCGCACCAGCCTCTTCGTGGGATACCAAGCCCAAACTTTCTGTCTACGCCCGGACGCGCTTTGCCTGGAGACGCCCGCTCTCCTGGCTTGCTTTTGGCCCTGTGCACAAGGGGCGTGGCGAGCAGGCCAAATGGAAAGGAGCGCACGTGATTTTCATTATTGAACTACCACCTCGCTGTCCTGATTTCTGAGGGTTTGCAGCTACTAAGGCAGAGTCCTTCCAGCAGAAGGTGGGGGTGTGTATGGGGGGGGATCAATAGGATCAGTGGATCATTCTTAATACAGGTAGTCCTTGACTTAACAGTTCTTTTAGTGACCGTTCAAAGTTACAACGGCACTGAAAAAAGTGACTTTTGACCATTTTTCACAATTACGACCTTTGTAGCATCCCCATGATCAAAATGTGATCAAAATCCAGATGCTTGGCAACTGGTTTATACTTATGACCATTGCAATCTCCCAGGGTCATGTGATCTATTTTTGCGACCTTCTGACAAAGCAAAGTCAATGGGGAAGCCAGATTCACTTAACAATCGGGTTGCTAACTTATCAACTGCAGTGATTCACTTAACTGGGACAAAACTCAATTAACAAATATTCCTCTTAAATTTTGGGCTCAACTGGGGTTGTAAGTCAAGGACTACATGTACTGTGATATTCTGCATCACTCCTCAAATATTTATTTGCAATCCCTTTTGCCTATGCCTATCCCCAACCATAGAATATATATGCCCTGCCCGGCAGCATCTTCAGCAGTGCTCCAAGTCCTCCACCAAGAATATTGCTTTCTGTTCATCCCAAGTCTCTGAGAGATACAGCCTTATAGGCCTTCCTCCCGACTGCTGAGTTGAAAAGTTATGTTCAATTTGTCCCAGAGCTGGCAGAAATTATACTAGTATAAAATGTACTTCTTGGGTGCTGATACTCACTTCTTGCCTCTGTTCCCAGTCATTGACTTAACGGTAACTAGCAGCAAAGTTGAACAGATTTTATGTATCTTGAGTCTGTCCTTAATTGGAGTAAGTGAAAAAGCACTACAGAAGGTCCTCTCCTTACGACCACAATTGAGACCAAAATTTCTGTAAGATTTTTGTTAACAGTTGTGTCCCATTTTACAACATTTAACAGTTAAGTGAATCACTATAAGCTGTTGAATTAGTAACATGGTTCTTAAATGTATCTGGCTTCCCCATTGACTTTGCAGAATGCTCACAAAAGGTGATCACATGACCCCAAGATACTGCAACAGTCATAAATATGAGTCAGTTGCCAAGCATGTGAATTTTGATCACGTAACCATGGGGATTCTGCAATGGTCGTAAGTGTGACAAATGGTCATAAATCACATTTTTCAGAGCCATTGTAACTTCAAACAGTCACTAAATGAACTGTCAAGGACTAACTACATTTCTTAACTTCAGCAACTTTAAGACGTGTGCACTTCAACGCCTAGAATTCCCCAGCTACCAGTTCTGGGAGTTGAAGTCCATACATCTTAAAAGTTACTGAGGTTACAGATTAACAGAGTTGGAAGGGATCTTTTAGGTCATCTAATCCAACCCCCTCTCCCAAGCAGGAGACCCTACACCATTTCTGACAAGTGGCAGTCCAATCTCTTCTTGAAAGCCTCAACTTCCACAGCTTCCGAGGGCAAGCTGTTCCATTGGTTGATTGTTCTCTCTGTCAGAAAGTTTCTCCTTATTTCCAGGTTAAATCTCTCCTTGTTCAGTTTCCATCCATTATTCCTTGTCTGGCCTACAGGTGCTTTAGAAAAGAGCTTGACCCCTTCCTCTCTGTAGCAGCCCCTCAAATATTGGAATACTGCTATCATGCCTTCCCTGGTCCTTCTCTTCACTAGACTAGCTATGCGGTTAAGAAATATTGCACTACTCTAACACTAATATAGCTAAGCAGGAGTTAAGCCTCTTTGATGCACAAGGTTGAGATGAAGATTAGATAACCATCTGTTTGGAATGATGTAAGGACTCCTGCCTTGAGAGGGGTGAGGCGGGGTGTTTGAGATCCCTTCCAGCCTTATGATTCTATGAAGATAAAGCCCCAGGACATGGCACAAAAAGCTGGGGGAGGGAGCCAATCATAGCACTGTGTTAGGAATATAAGTCACCTAACAGCTATTTGGGTTGGAAATATATAAACCAGGATAGACATTTTAATACTGTATCTTTAAGAAAATGCAAAACTGTAGTTGGGTGTGGTTTCTCAAACGGCCATAAGATGCAGCCAGAAACCTGGGTTGTCTTAGTCTTAGTCTCAGAAGAGAGTGTGAGTGAGTTTCTGTTTCCTTCTGTTGGAAAGTATTGCAGTTCCTCCATTTTTCCTGTATTGACTGTTATTCTTGGATTTGATGTAAGTCTGACACTGAACTGTTTTTTGATACTGGACTTTGTTACTGGATTATCCCTGGACTAAAAACTGACTGATCTTACCTGTGAATGACTTTGGACTGTTTGTTTTGAACTTTGCTTAAACCTTTCTAGAAGTAAAAACCTACCTTTAATGTAGTGTATCTGTGTGCTGTGTGTGTATTATTCAAACACTTCTCTCAAATACGTCTCCCTGTATGCGCTCATTCACAACTATGTATACACTTATACTTATTATCTTGTAAACAATTGGCAAATCAAATAAATAAATAAATAAATAAAAATAAAATAAATTCTCCTAACGGGAATTACCTCAACACACTGCAGCAGGAATATTCACCACAGCCTGCTGACCTGCTTAAAGGGACCTATTTTGGGCCCAGTTGCAGGTGCCTGTCATGGATCCCTCAAAACAACTCTGCATACATTACTACAGCTGGTTACATAGCTTTTTTCTAATCCTCAAAAGTCCTTTCAAGCAAAGGCTTCTTAGAATTATGGCAATTACATTTATATTTATCTTCAATATCTAAAAAGGAATTAATAGATAATTATTGTGCTAACTCTACAATATCATTATTTTCTGATCTTTGGATTTGTCAAGCTCGCAAGAAGTTTGAATAAAAAATATCTGACACTAAGGTTATGTGAGGAAAAGCTTTGTAAGAACCATTCAGGGATGTTATTTTCCCAACTCATGTAGTACAGAGGAACTCTGTATTTGTGTTTCTTTAAAAATGGTTCTGTACTTTGTATAGCAAGAAAATCCATCTTTAAAGCTATTTAAGAGAACGCTATTAAACCCAAGCTCTTTCATAGAATGAAATGCTGAAATACCACCAATAATGGCTTTACAATTTATAGGAGAAAGGTGACATTTCTCATTAGTGACTTGAAATTCACAAAAATCCAAGAGATACCAGCGATTAAGTATTTCAAATGCCATTCGTAGGAGAAGATGCATTTCTTTTAACTTGGGGCTTTCCAGTTGTGTAGGACTTTAACGTATAACAATTTCTATGCAGCTCAAACTAATAAGAAAACACAATTTAAAGGCTTTTTGGGGGGTCAGGTTTAGAGAAATTTGTACTACGGAGGTAATCCCCAGTTAGACCAATATGTCAGACGCGCGATATTTGATGCTATTCTCTATTTTGAACTTGAATAACGTATGCTATACGGATCTAATTTTTTTTCCTCTTGTGCATTTAGTCGTAATGATCAAATTCCGCCAAAAGCTCCTTCTCTATCACTTGAACCCGTGAACTAAAAGCCGGAACTCTACTTCTGTCCTATAATGCGCTGACGGCCCTATGGAAAACATCGCGCCTTGCATTTTGGGAATTGAAGTCCTTCCATTTGTTCTCTGCAGATCAGTGGGCAGATCCGTACCTGCTGCAAACTACGATACCCACAATCGCTTGCAAAACGTAAATGGTGCGACGAGCGGCAAGTATTTGGGACCGTAAAGGTCGTGGCGGCCTTTGCTCTGTTCGAATTCTTTCAACAAGTGAAAGCTGCAAAGAAAAACATTGCAATGGGTCGTTCAACGGCTACGGGCGCTTTGCACCGAGAGTAAACTGCAGAGCGATGCCTCCGGCTGCTTGCACAGGACGCAAGAGGGCTGGAATTGATTCCTGGGTCTTTTGGGGGGCAGAAAGTAAATCATAATGCTTTCCGTCTTTGTGCGAGGAATTTGCTGTAGTGACCAGCTGCTGAGATCTGCGGTGAAGCAGGCGCTTGCACGACATAGGACGGCATTTCTAAACACTTGGGCATGGTCCAGAGTAGGACAGGGGCTCAGTCACGACCATGTCTTGAGTCCTGAGACAGGCTGCGATGTCATAAAGCGAAGCCTATGGGTCCCCCTGGGTGCCCTGAGATTCGAAAAATCAGAGAACAGGAGCTCGCAGGTACCTGCGCAAAGTAAAAAAGGAGACGTTTCAATCTCAGCTGCTCAAAAAGGTAAGGAGGGAGAGAGAGAGAGACATTGCTTTCACTGATTAAAACGTTCAGGACTGTAAAACTTTCCCTAAAATGCTGCAGCTTTCCGTGTTTCCAAATATCTCTATTACTCTGGGAAAGAAAAATGCAGCCCACCAAACGATTTAGGAAATGGGATCTAGAGTATCTTGCTATGGACAATGCTCTGGACGATTTCAACATTTGAAGAGTAAAAAATTTGCCTGCTTTCAACAAACCCACCTTGGCCTAATATAGTCTTACAATCTCAGCCTGCAAGGCCAAATATGATAATTTCAGGAGTGAATCTTAAGCAATTCTGGAGGGCATGTGGTTGCAGCAAAATGTGGAAGAAGAGGGGATCTCACAGCCAGCTGGGTTTTGCAGAAATAAAAATATTAGTGTTTTTCATTTTGCTGGCATTTGTAGTTCAGCCATTATGCTGGATGGAACTTAGGCACTTTGACGGCCAAAGGTGAAATATCTTGGCAGGCATAAGGCCTGTTTCCATTCCTAAGTTGAATGTTTGGCAGAAAATAAAATTTACTGTTTCCACTATCTGTCTATTTCAAGTCACCTTGGGCACATGATTTATTATCAGAGCAATGGGAAAGCAGCTTAGCAGACTTGGATGTTGCTTTTGGATGGTGACAGAATTAGGAGAGACATAGTACTTAGTTTATCCTAGTACAAAGGACAATTTAAAGTTAACTCATTTTTAGGCTAGGGACGAGCCTGTGTTCAATTGGATTCATTCTTTGTAATTCTCCAGTGGTGCTTGATGCATTTCTTCCAGTATTTCATCTCACAGACCTCTAAAAAGAAAGGAACATTCCAGGTTCAGCACATAATGAGAGATTTCATAGAAGCAATGCCATCCAAGGCTGTTGTCCCATCCCAATTCAAGGCTAAAGTCTCAATCAAATTGGTGTTTGGGGCAGAATACTAATAGGTCTTGTCTTCCTAGTGGGGAGGGCAACACCAGCAAACTAAAAAAAAAGACGTACCATAAAAACTGGTGGTAATGTCCTCAAAGTTGCCCCGAGATCTAACGTCTCCCATGGAGCCTTCATGACTTGGGTCAAGTCTGTGTGACCATAGTAGCCATGAATTACTGAATTGCTGCAGTCTTTATGGCATCTGGGACAGTTTGAAGTCACCAAGAACTGTTAACCTCCGCAACTCTGCTGATAACCTATCAACAGTCTGTCGGTTCAGACAAGAATCTCATTACACAGCAAGCAAACTTGGTACAGCAGTGTCAAATCCAGTATTGACCAGAGGGCCTCACATCCAATACGTGCAAAAAAGAACCTGTGAAAATAATCAAAAGATTAATAATAATAATAATAATAATAATAATAATAATAATAATAATAATAATAATAATAGCAGATAATAGCCATGATTCCAGAGAAGGAAAGGGTGGGTGGCAATTATTGTCAGATTTGAGACCTAGGCCTCAGTAATGAATGCCAAATCAGCTGTCTTGTCCACAGCAAGTTTATCACCAACCTTAGATTCAAAATAGCAACGACTGGAATCCAGGACCATGCAGAATCCAGTGACTTGGAATTGATATGATACTGATTAATTCTCAACAGAACTAAAAACTCTTTCTTGCTCCTAATTAAGCAGTATTTCTTGGCATAAAGTTAACTGTTATACTATGCCAGGGGTGGGATACCACAGGGTTAACTACTAGTTCGTGATTTACCAGCTTCCCTGCAGGCTGTGAGCGGCAGCCTGTAAATCGTCATCAGCAGCTGCGTGCGGAGAAGCAGCCTTTGAAACAGCTCTCTTTTCTTGCTTTTCTAACTGCAGCTGTGCCTCGTTCGGCAGCTGAAGTTGAAAAATCAGGAAATAAAGATCAGGTAAGAAACCGGGTGGGCAGTTGGGTAAAAACATCAGCAGACATAGAACCAGTTCTATGTCTGCTGCTCTACAGAGGTGGACAGAACCGGTAGAAACCCACCCCTGAACTATGTTATTTATAATATATATGTTTTGCTCGGGGGTCCTTGGTTCTCTCTTTTTTTTCTTGAAAATGTTTCATTACCCTAACTAGGTAACATCAGTGCTAGTTAGTAACATCAGTGATGATGTTACCTATTTAGGGTAATGAAATATTTGCAAGAAAACAAGCCAGCTCAGAGAGCATCAAGGACCCCTCATTTCAACCCTGAGCTACAAATATACTTCTTTAGATATGTTTTACTATTTGTAAAATACAACACATCTTGACTATTCCAATTTTATTTTTATTGAAATTTATTCTGTTTTTTATTGCTGCCACATCCTTTGTTTTCTTTTTACTTTGCTTTTCTTAGTTGGTCTATGATTTGTAATAGCATCTCTCTCAAAATATACAAGCTCAGTAAACATTTTGGTAGTCAAGTTTAACTTAGTATATTTATGAAGTGAAAAACACAGCACAGTTGAATCTTTTCCAATTAGTCAAAAACCTGGGCCAAGCCATAGAGGAAAATAATCCTGGCAATGTTTTGCCTCTGCTGTTTTTAGAACTGTTATTCCAGAACAAAGATAAGTATTTTCTTGTCCATCTTGTCTCTGCCACGCTAGTTAGTAATTTTAAGTAAAGGGAGAAAATAGATATTGGCAGAGATTCAGTCAAAAGATTTGAATAATCCAAAATATTTTGCTGCCCCCATTAGTGGAACAACAAAATCCTTTCTATATAACAAATTAACCAAGAACAGTATCCACTGATCAAAACTAAACAACCATAGAAAGTTCCTGATCAAAAATCCATCCAAACAGATATATTTTTAACATTCTTGTGAACGGAAAGCACAAGTACCTCCTCTTGTTCCTTAGTTCAGTAACAAGACTACATAAGATTCTTAAAGACATGGAAAATGAAACAGCTGTATAATGTTAGTACATGTCATAGAACTAACAGTTTTAATGCTTTTCTTATTCTCAAGATAAAAGCTGTTAACATGTTTTGATTCTCAGAGGATGCTCTAAATGGCATTAATTTTAGACACTGCACTTTTTAAATCTGGTATTTTACAGCTATCTTGTTTGTTTTCTTTTCTCTTTCAGTGAAAGAAGCAGGAAGAGATTTCACTTACTTGATAGTGGTGATTATTGGGATCGGTGTGACAGGTGATTGAAACTGGGGGTGGGGGGGAATTCTAGTTTACAAGTGCTTTACTAATGGCTTTTTAGAAGATTTTTGATTCATTGGCATCTGGTTTTCTTCTCCTTCAGGTGGGTTATTCTATGTGATTTTTAAGGAATTATTCTCTTCTTCCAGTCCCAGTAAAATCTATGGAGACGCCTTGGAGAAATGCAGAGCTCATCCTGAGGTTTGTTTTCAAATTTCAATGAAAAAGATGTTGATTGTAGAAAAAAAAATTGCTCTTAATTTTTTTTAAAAAAAACTTACTTTAATTGATCCTCAGAATAAATGGAACTTGGTTTTATCATTATCAAGTGAAAGATAGTTTTCTTAAAGAGAACTGATTCGCAACATCTGAAAATAAGATTGGCCTTTCTTCTTCTACCATACCAGAAACATTACATCATAGCATTTTCACAACATATGAGCTATAAATAATCTATCTAAAATAAGCCACAGGTGGTAGAAAGAGTATCTGTGCCTACTGCTCCACTGTGTTCTTTTTTCATGAATTGACATTTTGAATATTCTTCATAAATTCCAACATGGTTTTCAAATAATTCAGCAAGGAAACTCAAATTTTATATTAAAAAATTACTGAGGGGAGACCACAGAAACTATGTAATTGCAAAGGCAGGTAATATTAGACCAGATGAAAAGCACATGAAGCTTTTTTCCCAAAGAAGCATGCTTCCTCCTCATTTTACTAAAATTTTGAAATCAGTATAGTAAAAAGATATAAATTATGTCTGATGGGAGATTATATAGCATTAGTAGTTATTCTGATGGAACTATTCACTAGTCCTGGATAGAAAGTGGATCACTAAGCATGTTGTCTTCTTGTAACTAATTAGGTAATAGGAATTTTTGGTGAACCCATAAAAGGCTATGGTGAAGCTACACGCCGTGGGAGAAGACAGTTGGTCAGGTATCTATTAATGCAACTCTTAACATTTCTATTAAATGTTATTTTCTGGTTGTTACTGTCTTTGAACTTGTTTTTACATTATTCAGCTTAATTAATTCTTCTTATATTTCACTTGAAAAGTAGTAATTTAGTCTAACCTAAATTTACCCCAATGAATGCAATATTAATTAGTAACAGTCAAAGCTTTGGATAATTTCTTAACACATATACAAGCATTTGTTTAGTATTAATTGTTATCCATGTCAGTTGATGCTGATATACATCTTATATTGTTATGGTATAGGTAGTCCTCAACTTAAGACCACAATTGAGCCCAAAATTTATGTTGCTAAATAAGAAATTTGTTAAGTGAGTTTTGCCCCATTTTACGTCTTTTACTTGCTACATTTGTTAAGTGAATCACTGCAGTTAAATTAGTAACTCAGTTGTTAAGTGAATCTTAACATTGACTAGTCCAGGGGTTTTCAACCGTGGCAACTTTAAGACTTATGGACTTCTGGAGTTGAAGTCCACAAGTCTTAAAGTTGCCACGGTTGGAAACCCCTGGACTAGGAGACAATGGATATATTGAATTCATAGATTTCCTCTGGCTTAAAGCAATGAAATAGCTTCTCTTTTTATATATTCCTATGACTATTAGAATCTTGCAGGAAACCATTTTGGAACTGGAAAGTCAGGTTTTGTTCCTTTTTTCACAGTGTGGAAATCTGGTTTTGTTTTTCTTTAAGCATCTTGTTTTCAATAATGCAATTTTTGCCTTAAAGAATAATTTAGAAAGTAAGTTATGTATATAGGATTTATATAACAATTGGATCAGCAATTTTTCTAGATATCTTAAATCCTAAACTTGTATCACATTGAAAGAAAGTCCAGGTTTACGACATTCTAACAACAGAATCAAACGTGTTATACCAGTGATAGCTAACCTTTTTGTCCTCATGTGCCAAAAGTGCATGCATGTGTGCATACGTGCCTGTACCCCTAATGCAATGCACGCATGACCATCACCCCGCCCCCCTGCACATGCATGCACATCTCCCATGCATGCCCCACCCCCACACATATGCAGCAGATACCCAAAAATCAGCTGGCTGGTGAGAGGTGTGCGTGCATGTGCAGTGACCTGATCTGGAGTGACAGCTCGCGTGCTGGCAGAAATGGCTCTGTGTGCCACTTCCGGCATGCGTGCCATAGGTTCGCCATTACGGTGTTATAGTGTAGCTGAAGAGTAATGAATGTCATTTTCAGTGTGAAGACATGGAAGATTGCTGGCAGGAAGATTGCTGGCTATTTGTCAGTTTATTTAAATTAAGACAAAAAGATGCCCTATACCCATGATGGAGAACCTATGGCACGCGTGCCACAGGTGGCACGCAGAGCTATTTATGCCGGCATGCGAGCCCCAGCCAAGCTTACCTCACTGTGCATGTGCACTCCTCCCAGCTGATTTTTTGGCCTGTTTGAAGCCTTTTTCAGCCTCCCAGAGGCTCGAGGGAAGCCTCTGCAGCCTTTGGAGGCCGAAAAACAGACCTATTTTGTCACTTCCCATATTTCTGGAAATACCGGAAGTGATGAAACAGGCCCATTTTTCAGCCTCCAAAGGCTGCAGAGGCTTCCCTCGAGCCTCTGGGAGGCCGAAAATCAACTGGGAGGTGCGCAGATGCGCACCGCAGGTAAGGGGGTGGGGGAATCGCGCGCATTGCCTTCTGGATGCTGGCACGCGAGCGCATACAATTTTCTGCACAGGAGCCTAAAAAGATAAGCCACCACTGCCCTATACAACTGTCTAGTACATTTTATGATATTTTAACTGTAAATTCAGGAATGCATATGGATCCTTGATCTCTATGCCATAATGATAGGTGTTACTAGGCAGGGGGCTTAGAAGCTAATATTTACTGAAGAAGGAAGTCCATATTACTGTTGTATTCTTTAGCTTCTGACTTTATCCTAGTGTACACTTGATTCAGTTCACTTCCACTAAATACTCCTGCTGAAATTTGCTTCTGAATAAACTTGATAGAATTAGACATAAATAATATTTATCGAAATATTCTATCTGATTGTGTTGGTAGATTTGGAAGTCAAACCCATGAGCCTAAGTAGGTTAGGTATAAAAATATTTAATTACACTCTGGAAGGAAGATAATGTTTACTGTGGCACAGATCCAAAGTACATATAATAAATGGATAGATCTAATCAAATACAATTTAGGAAACTAGTGTGTCTCAACAAAATAGTTCAAAATTTTCCTATCCTTTCTTCACACTCCATGGAAAAACATTAACATTTCATCGTATTATTATTGCTCACTACCTACCTTTGTAGGACTTTGTGTTTCCATCTGGTTAATTATTTACCATTGGCTGCACCATATATTTAAGTTTTGAAGTCACAATTGCTTCATCCAAAAATTGCACGTGTACGATTTGAAGAATTGTTTTCTTAAGTTGGAAAATATTTCTTTTGTGCTTTTCATCAGCCATATTGAGTTTATAAAAGATGGATTGAAATACATGCGTCTAAAATTCTACATTGAGGGATCTGAAAAAGGAAAACAAGGAACTGTTCATCTTGAAGTCAAAGAGGTACAAAAACTCCAATAAAATATAGACCCTAATTTAATGCTGATGTGGAAAACCTCCAGCTTGTAGAAGTGTAAGGCTCTTCCACAAGGTTTCATACCATGTAAGCTGGGACATGACAGCACTGTGTATTAAGAGTAGGTTTACCTATAAAGGAGAAGAGAGTGAATGTGAGAATTTCTTCTTTTTAAAAGAAAATCCAGCCCTTGCTTATCAGCGGAGACCGAGTGGAGCAAGTGGCCAGTTTAAAGTTTTTTGGGTGTTATCATAAAAGAGGACTTGACCTGAGGCACTCACATTGCAGCACTGGTCAAAAGGGCCCAGCAGAGATTATACTACCTAACACTTCTCAGGAAACAACAGCTGAATGAAAAACTGCTGGTGACCACCTACCGCTGCACCATAGAGAATATTTTAACTTACTGCAACTGTGTATGATTTGCAATTGCACAGTGGCAGATAGGACATGGTTAACATCATTGCCCAAAGGATCATTGGTTGCCCTCTCCCCTCTTTGGAAGAGCTTTATAGCTCCCGCTTTCTTTAAGAAGTTCAAAACATTCTTACAGATCCATCTCATCTTGGGCGCCCCTTTCTTTGAACTATTACCATCTGGCAGGTGGTACAGGACAGTTTAAACAAGGAGAAATAGGCTGAAAAACAGCTTCTATCCCAGAGCAGTAACTATATTGAATTCTACTTTATAGTGCAATATTAATGGAATATCAGGGGTTTTCAATTCAATTGTATAGAGTGCGAAGGATGTGTGTTTGTGTTTTATTTTTATAGTTATAATGTACACTGAAGATGGCATTTATGTTGTATGAAGTACAATGACAATAAAGTAAAGTAAACTTTTAAAAAAGCACTGTGGGTAACCAGGATTTTAGGCTTTCAGCTTCTGAAATTCCACAGCTCAGATAATGTGATCTTTGTGACATGGAAGGATTCAGCATTTAGGTCAGATTTATTTCCACATCTCTGATTTAATACTTAAATTACCCACATCTTCTCTTTCTTCTTTTTTAACAGAAATTACCCTTCTTTTTTTAACAGAATCCTGAAAGTAGAAAATATGAATATCGTTATATATTTGTGGATATTGATAGCTACCCTAGAAGAACAATAATTGTTGAAGATAATAGATAGCGGAATGATTGAAAAAGTCTTTCATTGCTGGGATACTTGTTGATAATATGCAATGAACAACAGAATAAATATAAACATGAAAAAGGTAACAAGGCATACTGCATCCTTACAGACTCGGTGTAATTCAGAGGAATCAGTGGAATTATATATAATGAAGTTACATAAATATTGGAAATAGACAATTATGAAAATAATAGAAAGGCAAATAATTTTGTTATTTTTATACAAAATTGGCAGGAAGTCTCACTGCAGCAAATGTGTTAATCATCAAATGTTATAAATGAGTGAATTAGTTTTTATCTACGTGCATCCAACAAGCAAATACTCATAAACTTCTAAATTTTTGGAATGAATATTTCTGTTTAAACGGATTTCATATCAATATTGTAATAAAGAATACCTAAAATGTATTAAATGGTGTTCTTTTTTAATACAGTTTGTGTGCACATGAAGATGATAATGTATTTTGCCCCAGAAACATTAATTTAGAATCTTAATGTTAATATATATATTAGTTTGAAATTAGCATACTATTTATTTATTTATTTATTTGCAGCCAATAGTGAAATTGTGCCTTTTTCATTTGCATCTATGGCCATAGTCTTTCATTTGTTGAATTTTTGTCAGGAACATGAATGATCCTATGAAATAAGCATACAACAGGTGAATATCTATCTAAACAACAGTATTTACCCTATCTAACCTGACAATGATGACTAGTAACTATAATGATAGCATAAAACTAGCTTTGGGTGAAACAGTATCTTTTGGATCAGTCACATTGGCAGTTAGGTAGCACTAAGAGAATAGCATCCTGCTGTGACATTTATAGTCATTGCAACCTTCTGTTAAATTGTCACAAAGTCTCGTATTCTAATCTAAGCTCTTCCAAGGGCAGAGGAATATTTAACAATAATCAAATAATTCTATACAGTATTTAGCATACTTATTTGGCTTCATTGAAAGTAAATAATGTTGCCACCTGTTGTTTTAAGGGAAATTGCACCAATTAATTTCTTTCTAACTCATCTTTTTCCATAGTTTATTTAGATCTAGATCTTCCTGATGCAATTAATGTATGCCTCAAAGTAATTACATTGTTCAAAAATTCAGAAAATGTTCATATGTTTGGAAAATACGGAAGGGGGGGAGGGAGAAGGTCAGGAAGGCTTGTACTTTTAAATTAGATAATTAGAAATCTAGCATCTGACATTTTTGTTTGCAATATGGCACTCTTATCACATTTAAAAGCCTGTGTCCCATTCCATACACACCCCCTCCAAAGTCTCAGGGTAGCTTGATAGCTGCAAAGACAATTTAAAACAATTTAACAAAACACAGGCTGCAGTATGCCTATTGACTTCATGTACAAGAATAAAGAGTATAATTCCACATGCTGAAATCTGTCATAGGCCCAATTTGGGATATGCAATAAGTTGCTAATTTTCAGGTAGGCTATATAAAAGTACTCTGCAAAATCAAATAGCCATGCAGAATGTAATTTTGCCCACTGAACACTTTGGGAAGAATAACTCTTAACCCTGTTTGTAACCATCCACAAAGGAGATTATAAACAAGTAAGCTGAACATGTGTTCATAGTTTGCCTAGACTGGCCGTTGTGCACAGAGCAGCACATGGAACAGTGGAAACTTGTCCAGTAAAGAATAGATCAGTTTGCAGAAACAATCTTTCTCCTAAGCTGGAAGTTTCTTTTGTGTTGGTTTTTTTCTTGCACATCTTTTGTTCCCTTGCCTCTTGCAAAACCACCTAGATTGGAAAATAGTCAGTGATGCTTTTTGATAAGGAGGAAATTTTCAGAAAGAGGCTCACACTAAAGATTGCTGCCTTAAAATTCCCAGCATTTTGTTCCATATTAAACACTATAAAATATGCTGTCTGGCATTGTTTTGGGGGTTTTACTTCCTCATGTACATCTGTATAGCAAGATGGAAGCCATTTGGAACTGAAACATACTGCCAAGCTATAAAAACAAAACACCATTTCAAAGGATTGGAAGTAATGCAGTTTTATTCATTCATAAAGTGAGAAAACCTGCCACTTCAGCATGTATTCCTAATTCTACTAATATATGGTGTAATATAATTGCAAAATATGATTTTATTACTAAATTGGTTGCCAAGAAACATCACAATATAATTAGTTCCATTTTATTGGCATCCATTTCTCTCACACATGCACACACATAGACACGTGTTTCTGTATTTTTAAAAAGCAGCAGCTGTGTTTTATTATAAAAGACTGCACAATTCTCAAAACTGTGTAACAGACATCAGTAACTCAACTACAGTTTAAAGTGGCTAAATGCATTTGTATCCATTGAACAAATCCATTGGCTAATGAATGGATATGTATTTTTAAAAAAATTTAGAAGACGTAGTATTTACCTAACATTGAAGAGGTGAAATAGTCAGCTTCATTAAATTTTGTTACCAGTGGGATTGTTGAAAGACACTTTTATGTCAACCACCGTTTCTATTTCCTTAGCTTTCCAAAATGATCTCTGAACACTTTCATTTCTGACAACTCATAGTTGAAGGCTTTGATTGCAGCTCAACTATTATCAGACAGTGATGATGTTATCCATTCAGTTGTTTCCAACACTTGGTAATTCTATGAGCCAGACCTCTCCCCATCTTCCAATCTTGCACTAATTCTATGCTCTGGCTGGTGTCAACTTTTCAGAGAAGGGTACTAAATTGTGGAGGAGATGTGAAGCTGTTAAGCAAGCATTCTTCTCCAGACAATGGAAATTCTGGAGCCAGGAGGAGAAGCAATGCAGATGTTTCTTCTGAAAGGAAATAGATCATCCCCAACTTTGCCCAGGTCTGGTGTTTCCAGCTGAAAACCATTTTTAGGGCACCATTGCTGAGCCAAAAGGAAAAATCAGCTCAGCTTTTGGAAAGAGAGAACAGTTTAACATTTCAACAGAACTGAGACAAACATGCGAGTGGTGCAGACTTCATATGGAAGTGTAGTGAGAGGTGGTATCCAGCATTGTACTATAATTTGCGATGGCCAGTGCAGCAAGTAACGTGGATAGTTCTCCGGAACCATGAATAAATGCTTCTTTGCCGGTTATAGTTGGATTAGGTTTGCTTTGGATTAGTGAATAGAAGAAACAGATTTTACTTAAGGTGGAGATGGGAAAAATTGCAGGTCAGTTTGTTCCTATCTAGAAAACAATGTACATTTATTTAACTAACATAAAGTCTATCTAAATAACATTGGGGGGGGGGGGCATTTTTCTATCAAATTCCTGCCCATAAGGCTAATGTCCAACTATTTACAAAGTCTGCACTACTATTACTATTAATCTTCTCATCACTCCTTATCACCCATCCCCTCCCATTTGTGACTGTATGACTGTAACTTTGTCGCTTGTATCCTTACGATTTATATTGACTGTTTCCTAGTATGATTTGATTGCTTAGTGTACCCTTAGTGTTATACCTTATGATTCTTGACTCTTGATCAATGTATCTTTTATATACACTGAGAGCATTTGCACCAAGACAAATTCCTTATGTGTCCAATCACACTTGGCCAATAAAAGAACTCTAATTCTAAAGTATTCTGCCAGAATAGGAAGCAAGCAGCTTTTCATGTTTACATTTGTTGTGATTGTGTTGTGGGTCAGGGGATGGAAGGTTATATTTTTAATCTCTTGATTTCATGAAATGCTGGCTAACCAATGTATTTTTACACTCAGCTAGAGTAAAGATAGGATTTAAAGATAGGATTTGTCTATCAAATTTATATAGCTGCCTATCTTGCACAGCATGAGTTTAGATAGCATACAGTAAAAAGCAAATCATTTGAAAAGTTATTTAAAAAACATTCCACGATTCTGATCTATATTACATGTGTGATTGGAGACACTTAAAGCTTATGTCTTCAGACTAATGTTTTGCAAAATTGCAGCCAGAGGCTATACAATAAATATTTTCATGCTTTTGAGAATTTTGCTTGAGTATTGCTTGAATATTTTTCTAGGATCAAAGTTTTGGCATATTTTGATTTTCTTATATATTTATTTGGAAAGTAAAACTATATTCACAAACTTATATTTATGCTAGCTACTATGGTTGTTTTGTACCTGTGAGAGAGCAGATATTTGAAAATACATACAAAAGGCTTCATATACAAAGCTCTTTAATTTCAGTAGCCTAGTATTCTTCCAGATTGAAAGCTAGATTGATAGCACTATCAAAGACCAAAAGTTATCCCTGGGATTTCACACACTCGAGCAGATTCTTAGGAAGAAAATGTGGCAAGAACAATTTACTGAACTTGCAACGTTCCCTGCTGGCTTCCCCCTTGGTTTTGTTTGTGGGAAGCCAGCGGGAAATGGTTGAAAATGGTAATAACTTGATATAGTCCTCTGAGACATCATAATCATGATCTGGGCACCCAAGCAACCCAACCCGTATCAAGTTCATATGACTACAGGCACGCTGCAATGGCTGGAACTGTGAGGATAGGTTGGATAGCAACTTCTTCAGCGCTGCCATAATTTTGAGCGGTCGCTGAACAAAGGGATTACAACTACCTGTACTGTACATGGAGACAAAGAGGTCGTATACAGATAGTCCTCGACTTATGACCACAGTTGAGCCCAAAATATCCACTGCTAAGCAAGGTAGTTAAGTGAGCTTTGCACCATTGTATGATCTTCCTTGCCACAGTTGTTGACCTCTCTTGTTAAGTAAATCTCATTTTAGGGATTTTCTTGCCGTGGTTATTAAGTGAGTCACTGCAGTTGTTAAGTTAGTAACACAGTTGTTAAGTAAGTCTGGCTTCCCCACTGACTTTGCTTGTCAGAAGGTCACGAAAGGGGATCACAGGCCACTACAACTCTCATAAATATATGCCAATTGCCAAGCTTCCAAAGTTTCATCATGTAACCATGGGGATGCTGCGACAATCATGAATGTGAAAAACAATCATAAGTCATTTATTTCAGTACTTCTGTAATTCAAACGGTCACTAAATGAATAGTTATAAGTTGAGGACTAACTTTACATAGATTAGAAAGAAATCTGAGGACAAATATAGCACAAAGATAAAGTATGCCCACTAGAATGTGAGAAATTAGGGTATTCCTTATTCGGAAAGTAAAACTTGAAAATTCTAGAACTAGATATCTGCCCTAGTGACCATAAAATGGCTTTGCACCTTTTTTTCCTTTTTTTTCTTTTTGCAAGCGGCCAGTCACACTCAAATGCTTTTGCTTTCTTGATAATTAAAACTTTTTTGATTTCTGAATTAGGGTATCTGGCATTTTAACCCGTGAGGAACAAACCAAAAAGGAAGAAATTATCCTAACAGTCTTTTAAAACGCTTTTTAAATTGTGTTCTATTCTTTTTAATATCCAGAATAATTTGGATATCAGGTCGCCTCTAAAACAGGGGTGTCAAACCCAAGGCCCAGGGGCTAGATCCGGCCCAGGGGGAGGGGGGTAGTTCTGGCTCATGGAGCTGCCCTGAAAACAGTGAAGGACTGGCCCATGGTGCCTCTGCCAGCAAAACTGAGCTCGGGAGGGCCACCCCAGTCCTTCCGGGCTCCATTTTCGCTGGCAGGGGGTTGCAAGAGGCCATCGCAGCCAAAAACAGAGCTTGGAAGGCCATTTTCATTGGCAGAGTGCTTGGGCCGCCACAGGTGCCATGATGGAACAAGTGACATCATGCTGGCCATGACCCCTGGCAATGCCTATTCCCCCCTCCGAGGTGAAAAACAACCTTGATGTGGCCCTAAATGAAATCAAGTTTGACACCCCTGCTCTAAAACAACAAATGAATCCACTGCATTATTTTCAATAAATAGATTCACTGCGTTTCTGAATTTTGTTGTCTGATTCATTGTACACCATCCAAATCTGAATTGATTGGCATGGATGGCAAATAAAATAAATGATTGGAAACATTTGATTACAACTGCAGATGAACTGCACCCAAATATGCAGCTTTCCTGTCAAGAAGAGTTGCACTTAGTTGCACCTTCAGCATCCTTTCATCTTATCCTCATTGTAATCTAGGCCAGATTCTCTCAAGATTCATGGTAGCTGCCAGAATGCTGGAGACAAAAAGAAATAAAATAGATCTTAGTAGTAACAAAAAGCATGGCCTAGTCTGTTTCAGCTCCTCCCATTTTCAGCCATTTGATTGATAGAAGCCATTTCAGCACAAAAACATATTTCACTGTTTCTACCATAATTTTATAGCACCTTACTTTTTACGAGAAGGGCACGCTGATGGACTGTCAGATCTCCTAGTAAGGAAAGTCCATCATACACTTTTGGTCTTTCATTTAGGACAAATTTCAACACTTCGCCTGGAGACACTTACGTATGGGAATTCATCATAACAACTCTTAGAGGATACTACCCTAGTTAACTTTATTTATTGTTCAAACAAACATACTATGAAGAAGTATGTTTTGACGTGATCATCAGTTTCTAAGTTGGCTAGGTGGACTCATATTCTTCAGGTATCCATGCATCAGTATTCAGCCAAACTGCCATTAAGTGACCCTTTTAATAATTTTTGGAAGAATTCTATTCCCATAAGACAGTGCTGTCAAACTCATGGCCCGCAGGCTGGATGTGTCACGCGCTGGCCACGCCCACGCCCAGTTTAGCAAAGTGGGGGAAAGTCTCAGCACTGTTCCGTTAATCAAATACATTATGTAAGTTAATGAAGAAATAATTATGTATTTTAATGCACACCTGTTCCAACACAACATAAAGCAATACAGGTGTTTACACAACATCCCACTTAACTGGAAAGTATTTAGAAATTAATTGAAGTACCGAGCATTAAGATTGATGAAGTCCTCTGGGAAAAGCAGCACTAGCAATAGCTAACAACCAATATTATTATCTCCTTGCAGTCCCATGTTTTAAGGAACCAATCTGGATCCCTCCAAGGATAAACAGCATTTCCCATCACTCGTATCATTGTCTCTACCGCCTAAGGCTTCTGGGAGTTTGAGTTCCCCAACTTCCAGTGTGATCTGGGCAAACACAAAAGCCTCCCTACAGCAAGAATAAAATGATTGTGCATAAAAACTGAGAATAAAGTAGGCTTTGACTTATAGCCACAATTGAGCCCATAATTTCTGTTGCTAAGGAAGAGTTAAGTGAGTTTAGCAATAGCACTGAGACTTATATACTGCTTCATAGTGCTTTTACAGCCCTCTCCAAGCAGTTAACAGAATCAGCCTATTGCCCCCAACAATCTGGATCCTCATTTTACCCACCTCAGAAGGATGGAAGGCTGAGTCAACCTTGAGCCTGGTGAGATTCGAACTGCCAAATTGCAGGCAGCCAGCAGTCAGCAGAAGTAGCCTGCGGTACTGCATTCTAACCTCTGCGCCACCCCGGCTCTTTTGCTCCATTTTACGACCTTCCTTGCCACAGCTCTCAAGTGAATCACTTAACAATTGTTCAAAGATTGTCACACAGTTGTGAATCTGACTTCTGGCTTCCCCATTGACTTTGCTTGTCAGAAGGTCGCAAAAGGTGATCACATGACCCCAGGACACAGCAACTGTCAAAAACACGTCAGTTGCAAAGCATTCAAATTTTGATCACGTGCAAGAGCATTGTGCAAGAGTCATAACGTGAAAAATGGTCACTTTTTCAGTGCCATTGTAACTTCAGTCACTAAATGAATAGTTGTAAGTCGAGGAATAGATGTTGGCTGGGGAATTTTAGGAGTTGAAGTTCACACTTCTTAAACTAGTCAAGGCTGTTCCAGAATAACCCAAGTTCTTCCAGACTAAGAAGTGCTACTCCTGTCAGTCCTATGCAATTTTGTCTGTCGGGGATTTCTTAGAAAATGTGTCTCGGTATAAAATATGGATATGCTTAGAGGTGGTTGGGGAATATATGAAAACGAGCAGAGATGCATTCATTTCAGATTACTCCTATTTCACAACTTCTGTTTTTCTTCTTTCAAATGAAGAACAGCTATCTCCCTCCCCACAAGTCTGCATCTCTTACAGTCTTTGGTTTTAATCATATTTACACAAAAAAAACATAAAGCCCAGGTGGCAGTAAATAAAGTAAAATCGAGCTGGGAAATTATGGTGGCAGATGGATACATCATAGAAAAGAAACAGCCAGAATAGTGAAGCTACGAACCACCTGCTAAGGTGTACAGACAGCAGTGAACTGTTTCTATAGCTGCAGATCAGAAAAGAGAACTGGTTACTAAGGTATTTAGTTTTTGATTGACAATATGAGATTATATGTAATGTAATCGTAATTGAAAACTACGAAATGGAAGCACAAAACAATTTGTAAACCAACCGGCACACTGTATGTACACTTATGGAAGACAGCTTGATGTTTTTATGTTTTGTTTGTTTATGTTTGTTTTTAAAAACCAATAAAATTTCATTAAAAAAGAAAGAAAAGCAAACTGGTATAAAAGAAAGCAATTGCAGAATTTACATTAAGGTTTAACCATTTATTTCAGGGATGTCAAACTCAAGGGCCACAGGCTGAATTTGGCCCATGGGGTGCTTAGATGTGGCCTGCGGGACTGGCCTGGAAACAGCAAAGGACTGGCCTATGGTGCCTCTGTTAGTAAAAATGGAGCTTGGAAGGCTGTGTGCAGCCCCCGGCATCCCGTTTTCAACCGTGATGGTCTCCTGCAGCCTTCTGCCAGTGAAAATGGAGCTCAGGGGGCTGCACACGCGCCCCCCCCCAGCTCCATTTTCATTAGCAGAGGAACTGTAGGCCGGTCCTTTGTTGTTTCCAGGCCTTAGCACTTGGCCACCACAGGTGCCCCCAACACGAATCCCATGTCAGGCCCACCATGGCCATGCCTTGGCCACGCCCACCATGGTCTTCCCCACAGCCACATTCCACCCATCCTCAGCCCTCTGAGGTCAAACACAACTCTGATGTGGCCCTCAATGAAATTGTGTTTGACTGATTTATTCCATTCTGACAGGAAATATGAGGCCCAGTTTGGTCTAGTGGTTAAGGCACCAGGCTAGAAAGCAGGAGACCAGGAGTTCAAATGCCCGCTCAACCAATGAAAGGCACCGGGGTGACTCTCTCTTTCAGCCCAACCTACTTCAGAGGTTGTAGTTGTTGTGGGGAAAATAAGTCTGATAGATACTGCTGAGAAACTATCTCATATATACTCCAAAAAGAGGAGTATATGCTTTTTGAGCAGAAAAAAGCTTTTTCCTCCTATGAAGTCATTAGCATCGTAAACCGCTGTTATCTCAGACTACCCTATTTCATAAGATTCTTGTAAGGACAAAACATAGGTAAATGATGCCAACTTTAATATTCAGTACAATTATATGGCTGAGGAGGAGCATAGATAAAAGCTCCTCAGTTGAGGAAGTGGGGTTGGTAAATGCTCTTGAATTTCAAGAACTTGTCATGGACAAAATGCCTGGGATAGTGACAGAAGCCAAACAAAATTTTTCCAATATGTAGCTCTGGATACCTCCATTAGAAGTAAATCCTCAATATACAAACATTTGTTTAGAGACCATTCAAAGTCACAACAGCACTGAAAAAAGTGACTTATGATCACTCCTCACACTTATGACTGTTGCAACTGGCACTTGGCAACTGGCATATGTTTACCAGATTTGCAGCATCCAGGGGGTCATACAATCACAATTTGAGACTTTCCTACATAACAGTTGACCAGAAAGGTGAAGGGGCGGAGCCAGATTTGCTTAACAATACAATGATTCATTTAACAGTAGCAAAAAAAGACATAAAATTGGTCATGACTCATTTAACAATTGAACAATGGAAATTCCAATTCTGGTCCTAAATCAAGGACTACCTGTAACTCCTTCTTCCTCACCCAGGTAGATCTATTTCACCTCAGTTTTTATTCTTGGAATACAATATCCTTTTCTTCCCATTTGCCTCATTTTCATCCTACCTTCTTTCTTTTTCTACATAAAAGCCTAGTGTAATGAAAGGCATTGTTTTGTACTACTAAAATTAGTAAAAAGATCATGTCGGCATAGAATGACAAAGACCCCATATGGCAGCCATTTTATTTAAATCACATCTTTCAAAATACCACATACTCTAGAGGACTTCTCTCTAGAGGACTTCTAGTATACTCTATCACCAGGTACAATTATTCCAAATTTATTCTCTTATGTAAGGCATTAGAGATTGACTAGCTGCCATGCCAGGACCAAGGGAATTAGAAAAAAATCTGTAATTATCTAGATTGAAAATAAAGCTTCTGAAACAGTTGCAACTCCAAGATGCAACTTAATTCAGATGCTGAAAACTGATGTTGGACCAACGTACTGAGAAACTCCCACATTTAATTCATTTAATTTCTCTGGTTATTGTATAATTTTGACAAGTATTCTTAGAAGTGCTTAGCTTAGCTGATATTTCAGCTTGATTAGTTATAATTAAGTTTGGATCAGCTGCAAATTTTTTGACCCTGAACTTTTGATACTGTGTTCTTAACTTTTGAGTTTACGTGACACAGAGGATTTTAGTAGAAACAAACAGCTTATGAAATTGCTGTTTTGCTGTGGAGTTTAATATAATGAATGCAAGACCATCCACTATATGGTCAACAAAAGTAAGCACCAAGAAAAGCTGAAATGTTTTAGGCAATCTGATGTTCTCCAAATGCTTTAGCCTCAAATTCTCTTCAGTCTCAATTGCCCAAGCAGTGACAAGGAACTATGGGACTTGTATTTCAAAATATGAGGATGGCATCAGGTTATTTAGATCTGCATTGTTCTGCAAGCATCTTATTCAAGCAAATCTAACCAGTTAAGACCTGGTGATATTAAATTTTCTTCCTCATCAATTGCCCAGGCATCTAGTCATTTGTAGGACAGAAATGTTCTTAACAACAAATGAATATATTGTTAATGTACTCTCCCACTTATGATTTTTAAAAACCAATTTCTCAGTTAATAGTATTCTTTTAATAAGCGAAATCACTTTTTCGGTCTGAGACTATTATCAGGCTGTTTCTCTTTTCACCAGAGGATGAATAATCTTATTCAGCAATTATTGCCAAAACACATTTTCAAATATTGTTAAAGTCTATCTAGAGTTCAGTAAAAAAAGAACTTTCTGCTTTTGAGATTGCATATTCTTTTATCAGTTTTCAAACTTCATATGGCTTTAAAATGTAGCATATTAAGTATATATTTTGATGACCTCCACAGTACTTTTCTAGCCCGAATGCAAACCAGAACCTGAACCTTGTCTAATCTTGTCTTAAAAATGATGGAACACCACAACTTATGAAGGCAAACTGTTCCACTGTTTAATAGTTCTCACTGTCAGGAAATTTCCCCTTATTTCTAGGTTGGTTCTCATCTTGATTAGTTGCCATCCATTCTTGTCTTATCTTCAGGTGTTTTAAAAACTAGGTTGACTGCCTCTTCATTGTGGCTGTCCCTAAGGTATTGGAACACTGCTATCATGTCACCTTAGTCCTCTTCATTAAACTAGATATACCCAATTCCTGCAACCATTCTTCATATGTTTTAATCTCCAGTCCCCTAATCATCTTTGGTGCTCTTCTCTGCACTCCATTTTACAGAGTCTCAACATCTTTTATGAATGAAGGCAAATATATGTGTCCTAGGATAATGTCGCATGATCCAATCTGGGTCTGTCACTGGGGCCAAAGGTTTAATCTTCCAAGATTAAATGGATGCTCTTTATTAAACATTTTTCCAAAACTTAACAATGATATGATGATAGGACAGAAATGTGGCCCTTTATCATCATATCATTGTTAAGTTTTGGAAAAATGTTTAATAAAGAGCATCCAAAAATCCAAGGTCCAACCATCTAGAAACAATGATCATCAAATAATATTTTTTTTTACAAAATGCAAGATTATGCAGAACATCTAAATGGAAAACCAAATTCTAGTTCTTCAGCTGCATTTTTTAAAAGGAGGTAATGAACTGTGAAAACATTCATACATCCAAGCAATATTATACCTTAGGGAAGAAATAATTGACTATACATGCAAAACAACTGCTGAAAATTTACACGAAACTTACTCATGATTATAATAAAAATGATGTTGCCTTTTCCAAATTGATTCTCTTCAAACGTGTTCCGTCTGTAGAGGTTGTCTTTGTTTCTGATTGGAATGTTTTTATCCCGTTACTGTATGTTTAATAGACATGTTTTATGTATTCAACTTTTTGTCGTTATTTCAGAAAGAATTGAATATAAAGTAGCAAATAAAACTTCTACATCAATTTGTGTAGTCATCCATTTATGTATTTGGCACATTAAAATGTATTTAGGTACAGCAAAGCAATATGTATTGTCAACTTCAGTAATTATATTTTACTTATATACAGTATCACAGTTATATCCTGCCACAGTCATATACAGACTCTCATTAGTAATCATATTATTGGAATAACACCTTTAATTTTCAGAAAGAAAAAGTAATCTGTAAGTAGCAAGAGCAATCATGAAATTACATGATGACATTACAATACTTGAAAAGTTGTCAGTTCATAGCATTATCAAATCTTAAAATAAACCAAGTATTTGCGTTTTTTAAAAGAAGTATCCAATTATTTAAATCTAGTTTTACAGAAAAACATTTACCTTCCACCATTGTTTTACTTTTAGTCCTACAAATTGCAGTTTAAAAAATCCAGATATCTTTTTGTTGCCCAAGATAACAAATTCATGGATACCTTCATACAAATTATGGTCAAATATTTAGAACATTTACTAGTGACAATTAAAATATCAATTATTGAATTATACAGAGCAATGAAATAAGCAATTCCCTGCTGTCATGAATTACATTTTTAATATTGCTTAAAGCTTTTTTAAATAGTTTCATGGAACATTGTTTTTTTATATAACTAGAGCAAGATTATTGTATGTAGAAAGATGGAAAGATTTGGCAAGCTTATTACAGGAGCAGTTGGGGAACATGACAGAAGTTGCTGAGATGGCTAAATTGACCTGTTTGATTAGAGAAAAGATATTTGATGAGTGGAAACTCCTTATGCACTTTTTGCATTAAAATGGGGAAAAATGAACTTATGTTCTATGGTTTTGACAATTAGGACAGATTATAGAAAGAAGAATCATGATACAACTTTAGAGAAAGAAAGAAAACTACAATTGTACTTACAACTACTGCAAAGATCAGAAGCCATTTTTTTCCATTCTAATTTTCATCCAGCTTTTTTTTTTCTTTTTGCACTTTAGGTTTGTCTTTTATTTATTCCTTTTTTCCTCCTTCTTTTAGTTTGTATTAATTTTTACTCATTTTTAAAACTTTCAATAACTTTATATTTTAGAAAAGTTACAATTTCAAATGTAATGCTGTTCATTTGTCCTAGTGTCAGGGGACAATCACTTAAATACGAGCCGGCAGTGTGCTGTAGCCACCAAAAAAATCCAATGCAGTTCTAGGCTACATTAATAAAAGGATAGAATCAGGATCAATCATGTGAAGTTTAGTACCATATATAATGCCTTAGTAAGACCACTCTTGGAATATTGCATCCAGTTTTTGTTGCCATGATATAAAAAAGATGTTGCATCCAATGTGGGTTGGTCACCTGGACCATAGGTTTAATCTTCTGAGCTTTCAGATAAATGACAAGTTCCGGAAGAGAGAAGTTCCCTGAGGATGGGTTCCAGCGGGAGTCTGAAAGCTTGGAAGATTAAACCTTTGGCCCCAGTGACTGACCCAGATTGGATCATGCGACATTATCCTAGGACACATATATTTGCCTTCATTCATAAAAGATGTTGAGACTCTGTAAAATGGAGTGCAGAGAAGAGCACCAAAGATGATTAGGGGACTGGAGACTAAAACATATGAAGAACGGTTGCAGGAATTGGGTATATCTAGTTTAATGAAGAGGACTAAGGTGACATGATAGCAGTGTTCCAATACCTTAGGGACAGCCACAATGAAGAGGCAGTCAACCTAGTTTTTAAAACACCTGAAGACAAGAAGTAATGGATGGCAACTAATCAAGATGAGAACCAACCTAGAAATAAGGGGAAATTTCCTGACAGTGAGAACTATTAAACAGTGGAACAGTTTGCCTTCATAAGTTGTGGTGTTCCATCATTTTTAAGACGAGATTAGACAACCATATGTCTGAAATGCTTGAGCAGGGAATTGGACTAGAAGACCTCCAAGGCTCCTTCTAACTCTTTTATTTCAAAACAATTCTACCAGCCTTTAAAAGAACACCCCAACATTTGACATTGGGTTAATTATAATATATTGTAATGATCAACTCAAGGCTCTCTTGTATGAAAATGATTTTCTAAATCCATGTTAATTCAGTGTTAGGGCTTTTGCAGAACAGAAATCATCTTGGTCACTCCATCGGATAATCTGTAGCAGGAAAATGATGGGGAGAATACAACTTTTTTGGTCCTCCCAGATCTCCCAGTCTCTTTTGATACTATCAACTGTGGTTACCTGGATAGAGTGTCAGTGTTGGGTTATGGGGATACTGTAAAATGGTGATTCTGCTCCCACTAGGAAGGCTACTTCGAAAACATGGCCTTTGGGTGTATTCTTCTGTCTCATTGGGATTGGGTGACATGGTGTGTCCTTCAGGAATCCATTTTATTGCCCATGCTCTTTAACACATACATGAAGCCATTGAGAAAAGTAATTCAGGGATGTGGGCTAAACTCTGTCAACATGCAGCAAATGGGAAATGGGCCTAGGATAAGTGTCAATATTTTACCAAGGGAGCATGAATAGGTGCTGGAAATTAGGTATTTGTCTTTCAGGTACTGAATTCTGCAAGGCAGGCAAATCCAGGGTAACTTACAACAGACCTTCCAAACTTCTTGCTGGCAACATCAATAAGATGGAATCATTTGGTACTTTTTTTTTCTTTGTATACAGACACAAGAAATTTTTTATTTCTTGCATGAGGTTTTATATTCTGCTGTTTCATACCTGTACAACAATTTAATAAATCAATGATCCATAATACAGCCAAGAACCATACAACACAATACATAAACATTTTAAGATGAAGTTATTTAGATCTAGATTTGCTCTCAATTAATCCTCCCTATGACCTACTGTTTAACATATATATTAACCTCTATCTGCCATTATTTCCTTTTTTTCTTACGACGTTCAATAGATCTTATATAAACAATGAAGACCACTGACAATTTTGTGCCCATTATAAATCCTCCCTATCTCAAATCATTTAAGGATAATTAGTATTTTATTTTACACAATGAAATATTTGGATCCACAGCAATATTCTTATTAACAAAATTGAAATTATTTTGAGTGTTTATTATTTCCATACTGAAAACTCTTTAAAAATGATACAGCTATACAATAAAGAAAATAGAATATAAGCAATGGCAAAGATGGAAAAGTTTGGTACAGACACAAACCTCCATCTACTTATTTTTGTAAAAGAAGCCTAAATAATTCATTAAACAGAATCAGACAAATTTTAAATAGGAAGAAACTGGAGACTATGTGAGTGTTCTTAATTTTAAGAGCAGCATTGTAGCATCATGCGATTAAATGATAGACATGAAGATATAAAAGAAAAAATATTAGCATTTGAAAACAAAATAGAAAAAGGAAGCATTATGTAGGATGGTATTAAAACAATCTAATTCTGAATTTCTGATAAAAAGAGGAATGCACTTCTTTAAAGTTGGTTTTAAGATGCTGTCCTGATGCGCCGCCCCTAGGTATATATTTCATTTTCTTTCCCAAAACAGAGTGTCCCATTATTACTTCTTAATACTGGGTTTACTCCGACATGTAGAAGCGATACATAAGAGCCACAATGATAGCTGCTATTGCTGGAATCACCCAGTTGGTCCATGAACTGGAAAACAAACAAACCCAAAACATTATTTTCATACTATATCCACTATTTACAAAATGTTTCAGAAGATATATTCATTTACAGGTTGGCCTCATTTAACCACTGGGTACTTAATGACCATTTTAAGTTACAATAGTCTCAAAGCAAGTTACTTATGACCTTCAAAGTTACAACTGCCACACTATCTCCCGCATTTCAAGTGCTTGGCAACCGTTCACTTTATGACTGCAGAATCCAATGGTCAAGTGACCTTGATCTGCAACTTTTCTTTTTTCTGTTTTCCAGCAGAAAATGGCAAAAAATACAGAGATGCTGGATTTGCTTAACTGGATTTATTTAATGACCATGTGTTCACTTAATGACCCTGGTGACTTGCTTTACAACCATCATAAAACAGTCATAATAGCAAGACAGATCATACAGTGACCTGCTTAATAACTGCAATGACTTGCAACCCAAATTATGGGCCCAATTGCAGTAGTTAAGCAAGGACTACCTGTATTTTCAACACAGAAAGAAATTAACTTGTTGCCACATGGTTAGGCAAGCAGTGAGACAATCTCTTTGATAGTAAAATAAATGCTTTATACAACGATGATTGAGTAAACATAATTAAGACTGCCTGTGTGTGTCCCAAGAGAAAGCAGCCTTCTTGAGTTGAACTATACAGACGGAATATGTGCCATAGCCGAACCTCTAAGCATAATCTTTGAAAAATCTTTCAGGACCAGCTCCTTGCCAAAACTATGGTCACAAGCCACGGTCATCCCCATCTTCAAAAAGGGAGACCCCAGCCTAGTTGAAAATTACAGACCAATCTCTTTATGCTGCATCACCTGTAAAGCCATGGAATCAATTATTAACCAGCCCATCATCCTCCACTTAGAAACAAACAACCTACTCTCTAATAAACAATTTGGTTTCAGGAAAAAACTATCATGTAATCTGCAACTCTTACACTGCAAAAATATATGGATTACACAACTCGATAAGGGCAAAGCAATAGACGCAATCTACATAGACTTCTGTAAAGCCTTTGATTCACTGGTACACGACAAACTACTCCTAAAACTAAAATCTTACGGTATCTCTGGACACCTGCATAACTGGATAGAAGCATTCCTGTCAAACAGACAACAAATGGTCAAAAGTGGGAGCGTCCTATCAAATTCTGTACCTGTCAACAGTGGTGTCCCCCAAGGCAGTGTTTTAAGACCAATTCTTTTCATACTCTACATAAATGACCGCTGTGATCATATCAAGAGCAACTGCGTTCTCTTTGCTGATGATGTAAAGCTATTTAACACCACAGAAAATACTGCTACCCTTCAAAAAGACCTTGACTATGTATCAGAACGGTCAAACAAATGGCAACTTCAAATCTCAACAAATAAATGCTCTGTCTTACATATTGGCAAAAAAAATCAGAAAATAAAATACAGGCTGAATAGTCAAGACCTTGTTGATGATCCAAACTCTGTCAAGGATCTTGGAGTACTCATCTCTAATGACCTAAGTGCTAGAGCCCATTGTAACTACATAGCCAAAAAGGCATTAAGAGTTGTTAACCTAATCTTACGTAGCTTTTTCTCTGGTAATATTACACTAATAGCTAGAGCATACAAAACATTTGCTAGACCAATACTTGAAAGGTCATCAGTCTGGAACCCACATTACGTATCTGATATTAACACAGTTGAGAAAGTCCAGAAATATTTCACGAAGAAATACTCCTCTACTCGTTGCAGAATACCTTATGAAATACTCCTCTAAGAAATACTCCTCTACTCGTTGCAGAATACCTTATGCCACCAGATTCGAAATTCTAGACCTAGAAAACCTAGAACTACGCCGCTTTCGGTCTGATCTAAGTATAATATATAAAATCATGCATTGCAATGTCCTACCTGTCAATGAATACTTCAACTTCAACCATAACAACACAAGAGCAAACAATACCGTGTTTCTCATATAATAAGGCCAGGTCTTATTTTTTTTTGAGCCCCCCCAAAATGGCTAGGACGTCTTTTCGGGGGTGAATTAATTTCTTTCCCCCCCCCTGGCACCCTGGCTTAGGGCGTCCCATGGGCAGCTATGCCTCGCCACCAGCCACTCCTAACAGACAATCATGGCGGAGCGTGGAGGGCTCCCTACCCCTGCCAAGTGTCTTTGCAGACCCGGGTCAGCGGGCGGGCAGCGGGGATGTCCGCCAGCAGCATTTCAGCTGCTTCTCAGGCCTCCATAGATTCCACAGTTCCCGCTGCTGCTGGCACCTCTCTCGCCAGTGCCGTCTCCAACAACAGCATCTGAGTTGCTCCCGCTTTTCCCCCATTCCCGTAACAACAGGAAAAAAATTTTTTTGAGGTACCTAGGAGCGCCGCGCACTGCATTTTGGTTTAACCCCGAGCGGCTGGGTGGGCATGAGAAGAGCCGAGCGAGCATCTCTGCTGCTGCTATCCTTGGTGCTCCAAAAGTCCCAGTGCGCAGCCCGTTCCTGCATTCCAAGCGCGTCCAGGCCCAGCTGCAGCTGTCCCTCTTGCCAGCAGCATCTCCAACAGCAGTGGCAGCAGCAGCGGGAACCATGGAAGCGTTTCAGCCTCTTCTCAGGTGGGGGAGCCATCTCCGTAACTTCCACGGTTCCCACCGCTGCTGCCGCTGTTGTTGGAGACGGCGCTGGCGAGAGAGGGACACCTGCAGCTCGGCTTGGGCGCACTTGGAATGCAGGAACGGGCTGCACACCGGGACTTTTGCAAACTTGCAGAGCCCAAGGCTGGAGCACCAAAGGTAGCAGCAGCAGAGATGCTCACTCGGCTCTTCTCATGCCCACCCAGCGCTCCGAATTAAATCAAAACACAGCGTGCAGCGCTCCCAGGTACCTCAAAAAAAAAAATTCCCTGTTGTTATGGGAATGGGGGAAAAGCGGGAGCAACTCAGATGCTGTTGTTGGAGACAGCACTGGCGAGAGAGGCGTGAGCACCAGTGGGAATCGTGGAAGCTACGGAGGCCTGAGAAGCGGCTGAAACTGTCGGTGGACATCCACACTGCCGCCTGCCTGATGACATGGGTCTGCAGCAAAGGTGCTTGGTGGGGGTAGGGAGCGCTCCACCATGATCGGCTGTTAGGAGCGGCTGATGGCAAGGCGTAGCACTCTTAATGGCAAGTTCCCTCTGCCTCCCCCCCCCCCCCCCCCAAATTTTGCATGTTTTAAAATAGGTCTAAATTTGGGCGGAGGGGCTTAATTTCATTTTATGCCTAGAAAACATGCTGGGTCTTCCTATTGGGTGGGGGCGTATTGTTGGAAAAACACGGTAGATACAACCTCAAGGACCAAACTTGATTGCACCAAACTTGATTGTAGGAAATACGACTTCAGCAACAGAGTGGTCAATGTCTGGAATACTCTACCTGACTCTGTGGTTTCTTCCCCAAACCCCAAAAACTTTAACCTTAGACTATCTACTATTGACCTCACCCCTTTCCTAAGAGGTCTGTGCATAAGCACACCAACGTGCCTACCGTCCCTGTCCTATTGTTTCTTTTATTTTTTATTTTTCTTATATGTATCCATGTATTCATAACTACGTTTTTACTTATACCTATTATCTTGTAAGCAACTGACAAAAATAAATAAATAAATAAATATATCATGGTCGTAAATGAAATGCAAAATAATAACAGTTCTGTTTTTTTAGTTAAAGGTGACCACAAATGTATTCTTAGATATAGCCTGATTTAAGAGATGTCTTCTGTTTAACAATCTGAGCTGTTCAGGAAGATATAAGCCCAATGAATTCTTTTGTACTCTTACAACTGTATACCTCTCAAAGCATATCCAACATAAATAGGAGATTCCAAAAGAATTAGTGAAAGCTTCAGGAGGAATGATCAATAGTCATTCCTGGACTGCAGCCATAAAGGATACTTAAAGCATGCTAGCATTAAGTATCCTTCCTAGTTTTCCAAATATGATGATATGTTATACTACATGAACCATTTGCTATGGGAACTAACTTACTTACATAATAAAAGCATTTATACTTAAGAAATTAAGATAAATTATTACATATGAATTATTATAGAGAAATTCACATCTATAGTAACTGTTAGCAAAAAGTAATTCTGCTCACCCATTATTATCCCAATCTATTCTTAATAGAACTCATGCTAGATTAAAAAAAATATTAGAACACAGTACTATCAAATTGCAAATTGAATAAAAAATGTACCTGGCATTAGATTCAACAGTGGTAATATAAGGGTCCTGAAAGACAAAAACATTTAGTTACAGACCTTAAATGATTTCTAAGTTTTTCCTTCGTAATAGAAAAAGAGCTCATACAATGACAGATCATTTTTCTGCTAGGATTCTTCAAACTAGCCCCAGGTTTACTATTGTACCCTTGTACTATCTATTTTGAGATATCATTAAATATTGGTGCTCCCTTGTTAGTTAGAATTGTTAGAATACTGGTTCATTTAATTCTAGAGTATTTTAAATGGGATCCAAACTCCGCACAAACGAATTAATTGTATGAATTACACAGTGTTTTTAGGAATTCCATTTGGAGCATTTTTACTCATGAAATTGGTCACACAATTCTCCAAACATTCAATTTGTTGTCTGTTGAGTTAGATAAATGATTAACATTAAGTACTACATGTGCATTCCATTTTTCTTCAGAATGGAAAAAGCTGGTAGAAGCACTATAAAGAATGCTTGCCAATAAAGATTAATTGTCCAACTTTTATTACAAAGTTTAAGCGTTCACAAGGACCCAACCCACCCACTTTTTTTTGCTCATAAAACATAGATAATAAAACATTTATATATATATATGAACATCTTGGAGACTACTCAGTATTGACTTTACTTTATTGCTGAAAACTGGGGAATGTGTACATAGATAGATAGAATAGATAAAATACCTTATTGGCCAAGTGTGATTGGACACACAAGGAATTTGTCTTGGTGTAAATACTCTCAGTATACATTAATTCAAATAATTTGAACATGCCTACTATTACCATGTTTTGGTTTGAAATCTCAATTTTCAACTGATGCATATGTTATTGGTTTGATTAAGGCATAAGGAATTATGATTCTTCATACAAACCCACTAGCCAACCACTTTTTCTGAGACAAGTTCTATTGTTACTTTAACCTTACCTGAACAACAAGATTCAGTAAATATACCTTAATATGCACAATATTTTTTTTACACTTTGCTCAACATTGTTAACTCCAAAAGGGTATACAGTCCAATGGGCAGTTGGCTTTGACTAATTTTTACTGAAACATACTACCTATTCTAATCGTCTACCTGGTATAATTTAGAGGGAAATCACTCTGACAATATCACCTCTACAAAGTTTGAAGTACAGAAACCAGGAGACTGTGAATTAGGCAAGCTGGGTGACTTTGAACCAGTCACTTCCTCTTATCCTTAAGCAGACATTTTGGCAAGCCATTTCTGAGAAACCTTAGCAAGAAAACTGCAGGGACCAGTCCAGGCAGTTACCAAGAATCCATAAAAAAAAAAAAAAATCAGCCTGCGTTCCTAAAGTTTAGGGTTTCTCCATAATACCTCCAAATAAATGATTTGTGGTATAATCTTTGATGGTGCCCTGCTCAAGGTTCTCTGGGGCTACCAGTATTAGCTAATAGACCAACTGTAGTTAATTCACATCATTGCGTAATACAAGACTGACTCACTGAGACAATGTTAAGACCATACATACTGATTAACAATCTAGTGACTATCCCATAGATTGCATTAAAGATTATCTGTTCAAGTATTGATATTTACCTAAACTCTCGGAAATAATACCACCAGTATAATGAATAGCTCTTCTCATCATATAGGATGCTCCTATTTAAACCTTTGTGCATTCCACCCATATCCCAACACTCAAAAAACTGAGATAAAGAGATATTGCATTAGAAAATGTTTGACTGGGCTGAAGATGAATAAAACTACAGTTCTGTCAACCTCTCCAAAATCTGGGATTCCTTTAAGAAAATGTAGCTGTAGGTGTGTTTAGTGTTTATTTAAAATGTTATGAAGTGGGATTTGAAAGAGAAATGTTTACCGTTGGTTTTTCAACTTTTTCCCAATCATCCTGAAAGATATAAGACATTTTATTTTGTTAGAAATATATATATATATATATATATATCTAATCCATTCATGAATAACTCTTGGTTACCTCCTCAAGAGATAAATCATTATCTTTCCTTTAAAAAAATAGACAAGTGTTTACAGCACAGCAACTGAGCATAGCACAGCTTGAACTGCAGCAATGACAGAATGATATGCAAGGTGGTATTAAAAGAATTAACATATACAATATCATGGTGAAATACAAAGCTGTACTTTTCCACGGAGAACCATTAATCAGCAGGAGAGCCCATTTACAAAGAATGTAGAATAAGAAATCAAAATATATATCAGTTTTATGTATGTTAATTAATAATTTTATTTACATTTTCATGGAGGAGCCCTGCAATTTTGAAATGAACAGAACACAGTATTGAACCAAAAGATTAATAAACCTAACATAGCATTAGCAATAGGAAGACATTGCTCATTAATAATGTCCCTTTTTTCTTTCCTGTGTCAGGTTGCTCTTTTATTTGAATTTATAATATTTCATAATATGTTTTGAATGTAAAAGTACAATATAGAAATATATTATAAAATATACTTCAATTATTGCACTTTAGTTAAAATACATTATCCAATTGTGCCAGTTTTCACATCCTGCAAATTACTTTGAATAATTATTGTAATTCCTGATAACAGGCTATACAGTGACTGGCTAATACAAAAATATCTTGAGGAATCTAGGTTACAGAAGAATGTTTTTAACAATCCTAACTTAAGAGCTTTTACAAAAATATGAAAACTACAGGTAGTCCTCGACTTACGACAACAACTGAGCCCAAAATTACTGTTGCTAAGTGATACAATTCTTAAGGGAATTTACAACTTTTTTGTCTTACCTTGTTAAATGAATCTGGCCTCCCCATTGACTTTGCTTGCCAGAAGTTTGCAAAAGGTGATCACATGACCCCAGGACACTGCAACCATCATAAATATGAATCTGTTGCAAAGTGTCTGAATTTTGATCACGTGATTATGCAACAGTCGTAAATATGAAAAATGGTCATGTCGCTTTTTTCAGTGCCGCTGTAAATTTGAACGGTCACTAAATGAACTGTTGTAAGTCGAGACCCACCTGTATAAGAACATGTAATATCCATGCTTTTTGTACTTACTGGATGAAGCTCCCCTATAATAAACGTTTCTGACAATGCCCGGGCATCTGTAGAATGTCCAACATCTTCAAAACTTTCTGTTGCATCTCCACCTGCTTGTTCCCTTAGGACTTCTTCTCCACCAGGATGCTGTTCAATAGAAGAAAGCATGAAGGCTTCAATGTATATACTTTAGAATCAATAAACGTTGCTGTAACTTGCACTATGCAAACTGATCTATTTAGAGTATAATTTACCATCCTAGTATTTTTAATGTACAATCTGAAAATAAAGTTCATTTTTCCTGTTCACTAATTGACTTTGATCTTTCTTCTTGGTTCAATACCATAGCATAACTCCTATAATTGAAGTTAAACGTCCGTTTAACCAAGCCATTATTTAGTCACCAGATTTATTCATTCAATTTATGTCCACTGAAATTAAGGAGAATGTTGGTGGTTTGCAATTCATCCATAAAGAACAAAATAAAATCTCCGCAGTCCAATAAATAAAAATAGCAATAACAAGATAAGGCAACATAATAAAGCCTCCATAATACATAGATAAAATGAAGATAATCAGACAGCAGTTAATACATAAGCAATTACAAAGCAAATAAAATAAATCACAATACTTCAAATTTCTAGTGCTCTATTGAATAATTCTGCTTTTAATAACTTGCAGAAAATTAGCAACATGGAAGCTGATAAAATTTTCAGGGTGAAATTATTCTAGAGCAGGGGTAAAGCAACAGAAAAACAGTTTCTGTGTGCTCTGTCTCCTTTATTTCAAAGAGAAGTAAATTGGCAATCTCTCATTAACAGATCTTTCCTAGTGCATATTAGTTAGCAGGCCCCCAAACTGTACTTAAAAATCATCCTGCAACTATCTCAGTATCAAGCCACAGAGAGCTTAAATGTTAAAACTAATGTACTGAACTATTGAGTATTTGGAAGCATATGAAGAGGTAGGATCCAGAGGACAGAATTCACATACTCAAGCTGACCTGTACCAGCAAACAAATAGATGTAGGTCAACACTATTTTCCAGATGAGTCTTCAAAGTCAGTTCGATATAAAATGTAAATAAAATATATAAAATAAAATGTAGTTAAAATATTCCCGGAGAAATTCTTAAGCAATTCTTACAGTATGATCCACTGTCTGTTTCCAGTATTCATCAAAAATACATTTGCTGATAACAATATTCCTGGCAAGAAATCAAAATTACATGTTCATAAACAGCTCAACAGAGCAGGGGTGAGGTGGGGCGGGACTGTCTTGGCTCAGCAAATGTGTATCTGCTGTATAAATGGCCATCCATTAGCTCAGGGTAGGAATTATGTACCTATTTTATATAAAGACAAATATATTTGAGTTGTTGCTGTATGTAAGAGTTAAGACTTAGTTTCTTAGGGCAGCAATAAAGTAACCCAACTACAAAGTCAAAAAGAGCAAGGCAAAAAAAGTATATTAAACTATGTGAAGAGTAGAAATTAAGCCAAATGAATGAAAGTTCAAAATTATACCAACACACCATCTCTACGTTCCATCATAATCTAATTTTACCAGCTGGCTTGCTTGTTCTTTTTCTATACTAGCATTACGGAAGCTTCTTGGAACAAAGTCCCATTTCTTTATAGAAAAACAGCCAACTACATACAGGTAATCCTCAGTTAACAATCATTCAGATTGGAATTTCAGTACTAATAATAAAGGACAATGACATGTAACTACATCACTTACCGACCAAAATGCTGGCAGTTCCCATTGTTGTCATTAACCAAATCCGACTAGTTGTTAGACCCAGCTTGATCCAAGTCATTCCCAGCTTGGTCCCTCCCAGCTCAGAGCCTCAGTAAGGTAGGAGTCTGCTTTCTATTGAACTCCACTCACCTGCTGCATATCCCCCTGCCAGCAGCTGCTTCCACTGCCCAGTTTTGCCCCTTACACTGCTGTACCAGCTAGAGGCTTCTTGTGCCAGTGCAGCAGAGGTTTCTCTTGTGCTTCACCTAGGCTTCTGTTTGTACACCAGACAGGACCTCTACTTGTGGTCCATCCCAGGCCTTCTGCGAAAGAAGCTTGATGCACAAAAGACGATCCTGGCTAGAAAAGTTCTGCAGTCGAGCATCCTGGGCATTTTTCCATAACAGGCATATTTTACAAAAGAAGGACGCAAATATAGGCCCTGGTTGGTACACAGAGGCCCTGAATGGAGCACGAAGCCCCCTATGCACCAGTGTGAATGGAGAACAACAGCTTCAGCTCAACCCTAGTGAGAACAAGTGGTGCCAGATTTCAGGATCCCCTGCTTTTGAGGATTTTCCATCTCTTGTTATAGGTGGAGTTGCACTGTCCCAGAGAGATCCTGTGAATTATCTGGGAGTCTTCCCTGACTCATGGCTCCTGCTTTGCACAGCTTTGCATTGTGCTCTGATTAGTGTTACTCATGCCTTAAGTCACTTGCCAACTGGATTACTACAATGTGCTCTACATGAAGCTGCCCTTGAAGAGTATTTGGAAATGTCAGCTGGTGCAAAAGGCAGGAGGAGGACAGTATTAGGGGACCCCTCTGCTCTGCAGCACTGCATCTGTATGTTCCAGACTGCAATCTAAGCCCTTCATGATCTGAAGCCAGGTTTCTTATGGGACTGTCCCTGCCTAGTGATATCTACTGTTGCACTGTATTTTTCTAGATCATAAGAGGCATCTAGAGGACAACTCCTAGAATATATTAATTGTTTATCTGAATTATAGCTTTCCTTTTGCTCCAATGAATCTAAGCCGGCATGAACAATGGCCACAATGATGGAAAATGCAGGAGATATATCAGGACAAATCAGGAGAGTAACTGTCATAAGCAAAGCCATCTCACCAATGTCAATCTAGGACTGTGCAATCAAAGGTGGGAAATTCTTTGAAGGAGATGGGTGGTTCATAAATGTGAACAACAAAGAAAGTGTAGTGCAAGACCTTTGTATTGGTATATATCATAGTTAAAAATCTCTCATCACTCATGAAATCCCACCTGCATTGCCCTCTCCAAATGTTTAAGTACAATCTTTGCCTATTGGAAAACTATTTGGTTCTGAATATTGCTCTAATCCAACTTTCAAGTATAGGAAAATCTTCCAATATAAATAAGTACCGTGTTTCTCACAAAATAAGGTCGAGCCTTTTTTTTTTTTTTGAACCCCCCAAAAACGACTAGGACGTCTTTTCAGGGGTGAATTAATTTATCTCCCCCCCCCCCGCGCACCAGCACCGTCTCCAAGAACAGCGTCTGAGTCGCTCCCGCTTTTCCCCCGTCCCCGTAACAGGAAAAAAACAACCATTTTGAGGTACCTGGGAGCGCCGTGTGCTGCGTTTTGGTTTAATCCTGAGCGACTGGGTGGGCGTGAGAAGAGCCGAGCGAGCGTCTCTGCTGCTGCTACCCTTGGTGCTCCAGCCTCGGGCTCTGCAAGTTTGCAAAAGTCCCGGTGTGCAACCCGTTCCTGCATTCCAAGCGCCCAGCACCAAGGGTAGCAGCAGCAGAGACGCTCGCTCGGCTCTTCTCATGCCCACCCCGTCGCTCGGGATTAAACCAAAACGCAGCGCACGGCGCTCCCAGGTACCTCAAAATGTTTTTTTTTCTGTTGTTACGGGGACGGGGGGAAAGCGGGAGCGACTCAGACGCTGTTCTTGGAGACGGTGCTGGCGACAGAGGCGCCAGCACCAGTGGGAACCGTGGAAGCTACGGAGGACTGAGAAGTGGCTGAAACACTGCCGGGCATCCACGCCGATGCCGCCCGCCTGCTGACCCGGGTAAGGGAGCCCTCTGTGCTCCACCATGGTGTTAGGAGTGGCTGATGAGTGAGGCGTAGCTGCCCACTGGGCACTCCTAATGGCAAGTTCCCCCCCCCCGCCTTCCCCCCCAATTTCGCATGTTTTAAACTAGGCCTAAATTTGGGGGGAGGGACTTAATTGGGGGGCGTATTGTTGGAGAAACACGGTAGTTTCGAACTGTTCTGTTCTTTGAGCTTTTTAATACTTTTTATAATTAATAACTAATTTTATGCATTTATGTACTGATTTAGTTTTAATGTATGCTGCCCAGAGTCACTTTTGGCAATATGGGCAGCTTCATAAATTTGACAAATAAAATAAAATATTCTATAAAATCTAAAAACAAATTGTGTTGCTAACAGTAATTAAAATATGTAAATTTTCAAAGGTTATTTTTTCCCTAAACAAAACATTCAGGTTTAGAAAATATAAAATGCTTATGCACAATGACTAAGCAAAAGTGCACAGATTAAAGATTATGCCTGATCACCAATTCATAAAAGGTTAAGGAAGTGCATTCAAAGAAGTTACACAAGACTGACATGCAAACATGAGAGCCAAATTCTGCCCTTGAATCAGTATTGATAATGAAACACTCAAGAGAATGGAGCAATAGTGTTAAGGATAAAAAACAACTATCCAGTGCTTTAAGATTTAATCTTAACCAACTGAAACCAGAAAACAAGTTACTTTGCTTAAGTTTACTTACACATTTCAGACCCAAGAGTCATGGATGCCAAACACTCAAAATTTTAACAGTTTGGTAACAGCTACTGCATTAATAATTTTACCAAAAGCCTGAGAAAACAAACTAAGGACATATTTGCTCCCTGTGCCATTTTCTTACATAGGGACATTTTTAATAGAAAAAAATCCACTTGTTAATGGATCTAAAATTAACCCAAATATGTAATATTTTGCTCTAGAAGTAAAAGGTAAACATGTACTGTGCTGTTACATTGAATGCACATAAATATCAAGAGTTAGTAGGATTAACTTAGGCATTCAGTGGGTTTTAGGTGAAAATCTCTGGGGCTAAATTTAGGAACCCAAGTGAAAATAATTAAGTGTACAGTAGAATTTTGTCCTCCTTTAGGATTAACCAGCTTTCCCAAACTGTACTATCAATGCACTGTTTCCCTTAAGGCAAAGTAGATATCTAATAAGATCTATGGCATAACTATATGTTCTGGGGGGGGGGGGTGTCATTAAAAACAGCCACATATATAAATTCTCACATAGAATAAAAATGCAATTATTTTCTTTATTCAAAATATTTCTACATGCGGTGTTCTGGAATTCAAAACTACTCACTCCATACTCTTAGTGATAGCAAAGTATTTTTCTTCAAAGATAAACTATGTCTTCAAAATTAATACACATGAGATATCCATTCATTCTGTACTATACTAGAGAGTTGTACAATTATTGGTTGAAAAACAATTTCATGGTTGTTAAAAGCAGTAAGAAACCTGGAATCTATCTGACCCTATCTGACGCAGCCATTTCTGGTTCAATATATGTAGGACAACTGCCAGAACCGCCCAGCCTTGGAAAGAATTTGAAAGTTCCCCCAACCTTGGAAAATTACAAAGCAAGGTCTAACCATTTTGTTCAGAAAGAATGCTGACATCAGGTTCAAAGACTGTATTTTGGCAGCTGCCCCCACCCCCAATGCAAACTCCAAAAGTCAGTTCAAAAAGATTAGGAAACTAAGTTGTAGTTTTTAACATGACAGAATGGGGAGGAAAACTCAAGTATATGGGAAGTAAAAAATCAACTGTACTGAATTAAAGATTACACTTTCTCAGGCCACCCTCACTTTGGAATGCAGCTGTATGTAACCTTTGGCCTAAAAAAAGCCACTTGTGCTTTCCAGTTTCAAGACATGGTTTGCAATGCAGTACACTCTTTAGAAATGATTTAAGAGAAATGCTTTAACCCTCATGCTGGAGCAGGATATCTTATTTGAAAAATCCTGACTTTAACCCTTTAACCCTTCTTCATCAGCCCAGAAAGATAGCTATTATATTATTATATACTGCTCCTCAGGTTAATATGTTTTGAAATATAATCCAAAGGAGAAGACAAGATTTATAACCAAGAATAAAAAACCTGGATTTAAATGCAGAAAAGGATTTTCTTGAGAGATCTGCTAATATATATATACAGTATAAGCCATAGGTACTCTAGGACAGGGGTCTCCAAATACTTGGCAACTTTAAGTGTTGTGGACTTCAACTCCTAGAATTCCTCAGCCAGCTGGCTGAGGAATTCTGGGAGTTGAAGTCCACAAGTCTTAAAGTTGCCAAGGTTGGAGACCCCTGTTCTATCTAGGAGGATGCAACCTTGAAAGTTCTTCAAAATTACCGTAACACTGTGAATTTTAATATGACAAAAAGAGCAAATGATTAAACATAATGGGGACTAAACTTATTTAAATGGATTTAATTTAACCTGTGGTTACTGTGCCTTAAAATTAAATTAAGTTTTTTATCCTTGACCTGCTCATGATTACTGACATTTTTGAAAGATCAAAGGTACTGTTGTATTGTATGACAGGATCTAAAAGCCAGCAAGATGGCATCCAGTTCAATCCAGTTCTCTATACCTTTTCCTCAAATTCACCCTGTTTACCCCAACCTTTTCCCTATATATCTTATACCAAATAACAGAGATTTCAAAGGTAAACATTTCTCTTTGGCAACTATTTAACAAACAAACAAAAATCCAGTGGATTGAGATATATATGGACTGCACATAAACAGGTATGCCAATAGTTTCCAAAGATGCTGTTTCCTGAAAATTCTATTGTACCTAGAATTTGTGTGGAAGATTTTCAGTATATTAGCATTATTCACAACATAGGTCTGAAATACAAGTAGTCCTCTACTTACAACAGTTCATTTAGTGACTGTTCAAAATTACAAGCGCACTGAAAAAAGTGACTTATGACTGTTTTTCACACGACTGTTGCAGCAACTGGTTCATATCTTTGACAGTTGCAGCATCCTGGGCTCATGTGATCAGCAAAGTCAATGGGGAAGCCAGATTTATTTAACAACCGTATTAACTTAACTGTAATGATTCACTTAACAACTGTGGAAAAAGGTCGTAAAATGAGGCAAAACTCACTTAACAAATGTCTCACTCAGCAACATAAATTTTGGACTCAATTGTTAAGTTGAGCACTACCTGAAATAAGCTGGCTATTATTCCATACAAACTGATAGATGCAGCTGTGGATTTACAAATACATGATGTCAACACTGCGGTCTTTGAAACAAGATTATTCCATTCTTTCTTAACAATGCCATTAAATCGATCCATCTCAGCATGCATTTCTACTAACAACACCATAAAAACTACCCTAACCAAAGAACATGCTACTAAGACAAAGAGAAGAACTGGCAGACCTGTTGAAAATCCAAGTTACGAATAAGGTCAAGTATCTGGGGATATACTTGACAGCAAGATGTAGCACATTAAAAGAGAACAATTATATTAAACTTAAACAACAGATAGCTTCAGATTTGAAGAAATGGGAAAATTTAGTTGTCATTAATAGGGAAAATTTCAACAATCAAGATGAATATTTTACCCAGAATCCTATTTTTGTTTCAAACAATACCAATTAGGCTCGGAAAAGACTATTTTGAAGATTTAAATAAGATTATGCTGAAGTATATATGGCAAGGTAAGAAAGCGAGAATAAAGCTAAAGCTTTTGCAAGATGCTAGAATTAGAGGAGGTTTTGGCCTGCCCAATTGGGAATTGTACTACCAAGCTGCAAATTTGATGTGGGTTAAGGAATGGATAACATTAAGAAAGAAAAACTACCCTAACCACACTTCTTTCTCCAGCCCAGAAAAACTATAAGTAGAATTTCAGTTTAACTCAGCAAACCCAGAACAGAGTCCCTGAGAAATGGCACCATAAGTATGCAGAAGGCTAAGCTAACCTGGTAACAATACCTACTAATTTTATCATTCTCCAGCCCAGAAGATAAGAGAATTGAGAACTATATTGTCCTATTTACATTAGTGAAAATATAGGCATACTTTATATTTCTCGTTATTGGATAACCCAACTTGGCAACATATTATTCTTATCTTAGGTATAATTATTTCTTCTTTTGTATGAAAACTATTTCGCATGCAGGGAATTCAATGCATTTTTAAAAATATATTTCATAGATATAATACAGTTAACTAATGAAAAGTTCCAAAACTTTAAGAAATCTTATCAAGAGTTGAAAATTTGATGTCCTATGTTATACACAGCCAGTCCAAGATAGAAGCAAATGAGATAATCTTTGCTATGAAACCTGTGAGGCCAAGATTAGATTTGAGATATGTTAGCAACTGTGTAGGTTTCTATGTATTAACTATTAGGTAAGCAACATGTATAATGTCACTGGCTTATTAATCTTACGTATTGCTTAAATATGCCTATTTGTATTGCAATTTGATGGGTCAGAGTATACAAACAAGTTTTAGATCTAACCAATGCAATAGTTCACACCAGGTAAACAGTGGAGTGAGTCTATATTCATTTCCTCTACTTAACCAACATATATAGCTTAATCTTATAATTTATGCTGGGTAGGTAGCATAAATGGAAACAAAATTTTACATGTTATAGCTGCAGATATTCACATATAAGCAAATACATTTCAACAGAATGAATCAGCTTGATATCTACTCTCAAACATGTGAACAAATGGTATATTTTGCCCAGCTTGAGTTTTTTTATGCATTTTAGATTGAGTCACAATTATCATTTTCCCAATCTCCATCTTCCACTATCTCTGCTACACAATTATTAAAAAACCGCATACATATTACTGCAAAATGATGACTTGTCCTTAATCCTTCTCCATTACAAAAAACACATTGCTCAACCATTTATCTATGAAGATCTGGTAAGTGAAAGGTGCATTACTTAATGGAAGCAAACAAAGGATTTTGTTTCATCATAGCAAATCCTACAATTTTAGCAATCTTGCTTTTCTCAATTATAACTGGCTTTTTCTACAATATCACTTTTATTCCACAAATACGTCCCGGTATTAATTTCAAATAAACAATATAATCCGTTGTTTTAAAATACTGTGGTTTTTTTTACAACGCAAGCACCTTGATGTACTTAAAGCAGCCACCACTAGACTGATGCAACAGCTTCCCAACTGAAGCTAAAGATTGTCAGTTTGAACCCTGGCACAGGCAAAGCCTTACTTTTCATTAAACATGCAGAATCTTGAAAACCTCCCAAACCTAATCAGTGCCACCGTTAATTCTTTCCTGCAACTTTAGCAGCACGTTAATAGCGGTCAGCAATCCTCTCTAATCCCATTCCAGCTCTATATACTCACTTCTTCTAAAAACTTTGTGAGATCGTATATACGACGGTTTATAATAATCCAAGTACTCTGGCTATGATTGTGTTTCTGGACTTCCTCGAGCTTGTAATAGGAACCCCGCCACGGTTCTTTCTCGGACTTGTCGCCGCTGGACTTCGTCATCGCCGCTTGGTTCTGTCCCCTTTTTCGCCTTTAGCAACGCAAACTCAGACTTCCACGCGAAGCGGCAGCACCAGCAACCAGAACGGCGGAACTGAAACGCTCAATAACCTATAAGCCTCTCACCTCACGCAAGCGCAGATAAAGTCCTTACGTGAGCAACCCTTAAATTGCACGCTTGAGGGGCGGGGGCAAAATAGCCTTGTCGGCTTCTTATTGGTTGACTGGCTGCTGCTGGGTTGGTTTTCTGAATCAACGCTGCGAGATTCCAAGAAAATCTTGCTTTCTTACGCCAGAAGAGAAGGGGAGGAGCAATTGACGAAAGTAATATAGAGATAAAACTCGTGCAAAGAGCAGAGACGACGAAGCAGAAAACGGAACCTGGGGATGGGAATTATAAAGTGTACCACAGATATTACTTCGACCGTGGGAAACAAACTGTTTATCTGTTATCAAATGGCATGTTAATTTGTTTCTGGTGTTGCAAAATGTTTTTTGCACGTTTGATATAATACTGATGGAAAGTTGTTCAATGAATATTTGTGGTACATTAAAGTATATCAAAAGCCAACTGCATTGTCCACAAAAGATTATCACTAATAAAAGTAATTTTTGCTGAGAGGTGTGGTTCTTTTTTTATTTTTATTTTTATTTCTAGGTGGGTATAAATTTGGCTGTTCAAAGTTGATGTAAATTTGTGATTGATGTAAACTTTTGTGTCTAAGTTGAACAGTAGTGGCATAGAATCACCTAAAGACTTTATTGTTATCTCTATATTTATTTATTTATTTATTACATTTATATGACTCCCATCTCGTTAACAAGTGACTCTAGACAGCTTACAACATGATGCTTTCTAACACCATCATTTATACAACAAATATCTCACTATGGCCAGACTCTTCATGGTTGAATGATAATTTCTTTAAACCAATTACACACCTGCATTTTCCTGATACTTTATTGCAATGTAAGTAGTGATGTTGAAATGTGGACAAACTGTTACAGCACAAAGACTAATATGGCAATGACTTGGGTTTAATATCTTCTCAAATACAACTTTTTAAAGCTGCAAATTCTCAGATAACAGGCTTTGTTTTCAAGAGTAATAAATCAGACAAAACATTCTGGCACAAGAAAAAATAAAAGGCAAAAAGATGCAAAATCTGGCTTCCCTGGGTATTTTGAATATTTCCAATACCAATCCCACTTTTTTGATGGGCCGCAAAGTGAGTGAAATAGGATGAGAAAAACCTGAAATGTAAATTCAGTATAACTTTCTTGTGGGACAGCAGAAAGTTTCAACTTTCTTCAACCTTTCAAATTTTGGGGACAAATTTGTGACATTTTACCACAATTAACAGAGCTAAAAGTATCTGCTCACATGTAGTTATGTATTTGCACAATAGGTAACTTTGTTTAGTCTTGTTATTTGAACTGCATAGGGCACAAACATAGTTTTGAACTAGAATTATCCCACTTTATATGTGCTACAGTTTTCCAAAATCCTGATAATGCAGTCCACTATGATCAAGCTGAACAGTTGGTGGACTGTCAAAACATGTGAAAATCAAAAATAGCTGCTCCGATTTAGAAAAAATAAAATAAACCCAATCTTCTTACAGTTGGACAATATCTTTATTCGGGAATAAAGCTCAAAACAAACTTCTGAATAGTTAGTTACCTGCCCTATCACTCAGGATAATCAGAGATTACAGAAATTAAAATATGTTTTAATTTCTATATGTTTTTACGGAGGCGCCTCATATTTATTTCCTCGTGGCACTAAAACCATCTGTTCAGCAGTTCGACAGCAATTACGTAATCTACTGTAACGTCAGAATCAGATTTAAGATCTTCTTAAAAGCCGGGACATTTTCCCCTCTACAAATCAGAAGGAAAAGGGTTGCGTAATCCCGTTTTCTGTCCCCAACTCCGGCGTGCCTCTAGGCTGCCCCAAAGGCTGAAGGTTATCACGTGCTGGTGAACTTTGGACCGGCAACTCAGCCGAATCCGGGGTTGCGATACTAGTCAGCGCCCATCTTTCCGCGGCATTGAATTGCACGACAGATCCTTTTGCTAAACATACTTGTACATACATACATCGCCATACATTCGCTTTTGCTAAATCACGTGCGTACTTTTCCTCTCTTCTTGAGCGTTTCGGGGCATAACAGAAAAACGTGAAGTGCAAGGAAACAAAAAGACGGATTTTTAAAGTCAAATCGACGATTTTCCCCGCGTGGTTTGCTCCTTCTCTGCGCCTTTGTCTTTCACTCCTGCTTCTGCCTTTATTGCCCATCTCCATTGTGCGCCGTTCCAGGCGTCCTTTCTCTTGCCTCACAACATTTTCCCGCGGTTTTTTTTTTTTTTTTAAGATAACCTGTTTCTTGTCTACATATTTTTCCCAGCGTTTTGGAGCTGGAGAAATCGTACAAGTAATATGGCCTACTGCGTTTCCTAACTGAGATCGTTCTTCAGTGGCAGTTTTCCTATAGTAACATGACTTTTCAGACAGTTGTGACTCATCCATCAACTTGATATAGTCTTTAAATGGATTTCACAATCTCCATGCAGAACATGTTCTTCTAGTCAAACTAGGCTACTTAGGCACTTGATGCCTTACTTAGTGGAATATTTATTTATGTGACAAGTTCCCAAAAGTACATCATTTGCTCTCTTTTTCAGCATTAAAGACTGTGTGAGAAGATTGATGATATAAAGCAGAAGGAAGGTTTAGCTCCCGTTAAACCTGTGGTGACTCAGCCATATTAAAACAAATATTAATTGCTTAGATTTCCTCTGGTCAACAAATATATTTGATGAACAAAACGCTCCCAGCTTATCTTGTAGGAAGAGAAACAAAAGCTATGTGGTATAGTTCGTGTTTTTCAGGTTTTCCCAGGCTGTCAGGTTTAGGCCTGGAGACAAAAAAGGTTAAAGCAACTCTAAAGTAGCAGTTCTAAGGTTACCATATTTTGTAATAATCATGGAGGGGGGGGAGAATGAGTGGTTTCCATCACGTTTTTCTCTCACACCTTTGAGAAAAAAATATTTCTGACATTCTAAGTATTCTGCCCTTTTAACTTTTTAGATGAAATAATTATTTTAAGACAGTCAAATCAACTTTGCTTCAGTTTTTAAAATCTGTGTGGTAAGACCTGCAGATAGAAATTATGACTGAAAATGATAGCTATAAATATAGTAGCATCAACATAAGTTATTTATTTTTTATTTATTACTTGGTCTTATATTCTAGTTAATTTCCAATAGGGTTATCAAACTTCAAGCAATTTGTCTTCATGTCTCCAGCGGGCATAGCATAATTAAATATTGTTCAGCTTTTCAGATATCTAACTTGATATCTCTTCCTGAGCATCCTTTGTCCTTGGTGCAGCACTTCCCTAAATAAGTGTTGGGCAAAATTAACAAACTCATCTTTGTGACCTTAATTAAATTATTAGTACTTTCCAGCCAATTGCACTGCTTCCTGAAATTATAGGATCTTAATCTGTTACACCCTGAAAACTTTTGTTTCCTAAGAGGCCCTAATGCATTTCTGTGATTGAAAAACCAGTCTTATCTGTTGTAGAACCTGGGGGCATTTACAACTGTTTGCATGTTCACAACTGGCTTTCAACAAGCAGAGTCAATGGAGAAGCCAGCAGTAAAATTGCAACTTGAAGTAATATCATGCTTAATAACCACAGCAGAACTGATGTCATAAAATCAATACAATCACATGATGTCTCACTTAACAACCATGTTGCATGTGATGGAGTTGCTGGTACCAGTTGTGATTGTTAAGTGAAGACTACTTATATCTATATAGTACAGGTAGACCTCAACTTACAACAGGAATTGAGTTTGGAATTTCCATCACTTAGTGCCACTGTCATAAATTATGATGGCATTGCTTAGCAACAGCAATTCCTGCAGGCCCAGTTGCCATCGTTAACCACATCCCATGGTCATTAAGCAAAGCAACCTCCTGCTTGCTTCTCACAACCAAGTCAATGGATTACCTTTAGTACTAGCTTTATGAGTTGAAGAATAGGATTTGCTTCTGAATAGTTAAAATATACTTTGAGCCATTTGCAAAGAATTTCAAAATGTCATATACTGAAGTACTAATGGGATTTATTAAAATGATCCAATTTAGGCATAGAATAAGATAACAAGAATGTTTTGGCTTAGAACACCATGTTTCATATTGATAAGTACTACACTCAAACATCCAACTTCACTATCAAAGAGAATGACATTAAAAATAGCTTTCTAATAGCTTGAATTGTATCATATCTTTACATCTTTTTGACAACCACATTTTTATATTACAGATTGGATTACTTTCTCATGGTTAGCAAAACAAAATGAATGATGTTAGAAGTCAGTCACTGTTTTTCAGCAGTCTGCCTGAACTGCAGAAGCTTTATGCTTTGAAGATTACATTGAGTTCTCAACTGGCAGCAACTGAAGTTAGAACGGAACAATGGAAGATGTGCAAGTAAAATTTGTAATAGATTAAGTTTTAAAAAGTATAAAATACAGGATGACACATTGCTTAGGTTTACCATATTTTGATTAAAAGCATTGTCAGCACAGAATCTGACTTAATTACACCCTTCTTCCTGAAATCTGAAAGGCATACACCAGATGACAGGCAGGCCAATGATGGTGAAAATATGACCCATGTTTCAAAGGTGACATGCCATGACGTTTGGGTGACATACCAGCATTCATGAACACTTGAAAACAACTGTTCTCGAAAGCATGCCCCTTTCTGTCATGGAGTGATGCTGCAGAGGCCACATGAGAATGGGGTCTTTAGATCCGGGCTGTCAAATTCCTGGCCCATGGGCCAGATGCATCACATGCTGGCCACACCCACGCCTGGTTTAAGGAAGGGGAGAAAGTCCCAATACGTCACCTGATGCTACCATGACATGAGTTTGACACCCCTGCTCTAGACTCTCCAAAAATAAGTTTGTTTTACATGTATTTAAATTTTGTATTTATTTATACAATACACACATCATTGGCATGTTTTTAATTAATGTACATTTTTTAAAAAATGTTTCCCTTTTGTTTGGGATATCTGTGTGTGAGAGACATGCCACCAGAGTCAAGTTAGGCATTTTCCAAATACTTGACAAACCAAGGTTTGCCATCACATTCCTGTGAAGCCTTGAAAATCCAGTTTTAATACAAGCACTGAAGTAGAGTGAGATTGAAGCCAGTAAAATTTTTGTTAAAGGGGAGGGATGATATGGGGAGTTTTTATACTTTTACTGCATTTATTGCTGTTTGTAAGCCACCCAGAATTATGATGCTTAAAATGAACAGCTGTTATAATTAATAGAAATAAAGCTTTGCATTGATTATGCCTGATGACATAAAGAAGGACTCTTGTTCTGTCAATGTTAAGTTGCATTTGAAGCATAACATGTTAGTCGTAGCTCAAACTGTAGCAATTCTTTCATTTGCATACTTAAATACAGTTCATATTTTAACAGTCTACCTCACAGGTGTCAAACTCACAGCGTCATATTGCTGTCACGGGATATTCTGTGGTGTTTTTTTTCCCCTTCGTGGAGCTTGGGTGGACATGGCCTGAGCATGACTAATCCGGCCCTCAGGCCAGATGTGATATTCAGCAGGTTCTGACCAGTTCTGGAGAACCGGTAGCAGAAATTTTGAGTAGTTCGGAGAACCAGTAGTTCGTAGAACCAGTGAATACCACCTCTGATTGGAGATTTTACAGCATCCTTCCCCTGCCACCAAGCCACGCCCACAGAACCGGTAGTAAAAAAATTGAATCCCACCACTGCCACAGACCGCCAGTTTGACACCTACCTGATTGCAAGTAGAATTTGATGCTTTTGTTATGATAAAAGATTTTTTACCTTTACGATTGAACTCAGCTTTATAATTGCAGATATTTAAAAAAACCCAGCAAAAATAAAGCTTTTATTTTAAAAACCTAGTCTCTTTTATAATGGTATAAATGTCTCATGTGAAGAGGAATCTCCAAATTCAGTTTCAGGTTCAATTTAAGTAAATGCTATTCCAATTCTACTTTCAATAGAATAACTGGCACATCAATTTTTGCTATCCAGTGCTGGCATAGTTTTAGAACTGGACCAGTAGGATTTGCATACAATCCTATGTCAGGATTTTTATATTTGGGGGATGGCTGATAGGCCATTATATTAGAAATCATTTTGGTGAGCTATGTAGTTAAATGGCTAATTGTAGTAAAGACACTGGTAAATGGCAATACTTTATTTCCTTTCCTTTTTCTGTGTGACCTGTTATATGGTAGAAGCTGAATATGGTTGAACATGGTAGAATAATGAGAACAGCAGAGTAACAGTTCATTAGAACAAAGTTCTTTTTTATTTTTGTTTATTTTCTATGTCTTATGATGTTTGCTTTTATTATTAGGAGAAGTTTAAGCTGTTAAAGATTTTTTAAAAACTCTACTAAAAGGGGTTAGGATTTTTCCCCTTCAGGGATAAAACTTTGAGGGCTGGAATGCTATCATTGTGATTCTTAATTTGGGAGGCAAGGGCCATTGATTTTAATGCTTGTGGAAGCATTCCAAACTTAGTAAGGTCAAGAAAAAGAAGTAGGCCAAATTAGTTTAATAGTAAATTAGTAAATAAATTTAATATATTATCATTTGTATGATTACCTGTTTATTTTTATTACCTTCCTCTCTTGTCAAAGAAAAAAATATTTGTTAGCAAGTTTTAAAGATTCCATGCCTTATATACAAATCTTAATTAAAAGTATAAAATTATTAAGATTAATGACAAGCTTTTAATATTTTACCTAGGCAACTCCTGCTGCTGTGTCAAGGTATCATTTCTTCACCTGTTCCTGGAACACTGAATCAAATTTTAGTAATTATGACGGTCAGAAATATTAAATGTTACTAATTAAAAATAATAAAAAGAATTTCAGTTTATGCAGCTTAAAAATGTATAGTTTAGTCAATAGGAAGTTCTCACATATCTCTCACATAGAGTGCTTTGTTTCAAAAAGCATTTTTCCCTTTTAGCCTACTGAAGGTAAGCAGATATGTATTTCACACCCTCAATTTATACTAAATTGATAAAAAAGATCTAAGAACTTATCAATATTTATCATAACATATTTTATCTACTATAAAATACACCTGATCAGCCTTTTATTTTTCTTTATTCATCAACAGGAAACAATACTATTTTTGTTCTTCATATGCCCTTTCAGTCTTCCTCTCCCTTGCGTGTTAGATGTCTCCTGAATTTCATCTTGTCCTCCATAAGTAAACAAAATGACTAGGTGGATTGCTTTTATGTTGGTTTTATTTCCCAAATCCTGATTGCAGGAACATTTTGCTCAACTTCTGCTGCAATTTAAGATGTTAAGGAAGGAATATGTCTAAGTTTGTCATGAAAACCAATCTTAATGCTTCTGATTGATTTTATAATCCCTGTTAATGTTATATTTGATTTTATCTGAAAATTGCAATGTTCTTTTTATAATAATTATATTAAGTTTTAATCTTAATATTATTGCACTTATACTTTATAAGATTATACAGTAAAAACCAATACAAACTTGAAAAAAGAGCAAAAGATGCAAAAAAGGAAAGGATAATAAGAATATATTAAAGAAAAATAAAAGAAATATATAAAGAAGTGGCTTCTCATCTATTCTCACAATAAGTAGAAACAAGTTTAGCAACTTATCGCCTCTTAAAATACAACAGATGAGTTTTTCTTCCCATAAATCATCTCTTATCTATAAACAAATATATAAAGCATTGTTACTTCAGTCTCCAGCAAAAGTCTTTTAAGGGTTAGCAGAAAAAAAATAACATCTGTTTTAACCTTGATCAGATAAACCAACTTTATATTCCTTCCATTTCTCCATATTAGTTTGTGTCCATTCAAATAATGTTGTAGAACTGGATATGTTTTCATTTTTTCTTTGTTCCTTCTCTTGAGTTTCTTTGAAACTTTAACAAACTGATTTGTAAATCCAAATATATTTTTCCTCCATAACATATTTTAGACATAAAGTTTCCATGTAGGCAGCTATCACTGTTAATGCTAACATCAGAATCCATGTTTCAAAAATATCCTTCATTATATCCAATGTTAGAATATTTTGCATCATTCTGTAATTATTGGTTGAGTTTGTGTTGTCCTTTAATTTTCATCTTTGGTTCCCTCTAGAGTCCAGTTGCTTAAATCTTACGTTTTTTAAAAGTTCAAAACAAAAGCATTTTCCTATGGGAAGAATTCTTTATAATTAATTTCAAAATCTTATTTAAAATTTATTTGTACCCTTAACTGTTTATAACTTCCTAAAATCAAAGTTTTAATCGGCTTTTTGCTGTTCATTAAAAAATGTGTTGTTACACTTGTAGCTGAAACTTACAAAGGATTAAAAAAAAACTCATCAGGTGCAATCAGACATGATTCAAAGGTTTCTAATAGCTGAAAAGCAGTTAACCAGAAATTTCCAAAAGTGATTAGAAAGGGAAGTATACATTACTTAATGTCCTTTCAAAGGTTCCAACCATGATTTAAGCAAGATGGCTATTCTGTCATCTCACAAAGCTCTAAATCCAAGGAACTGCTATCTAGAGCAGTGGTCCCCAACCTTTTTGTACCAGGGACCGGTTTCAAGCAGAAAATTTTGCAAGGACCGGGGGGAGAGAAGAGAAGGAGGTTGGCTCTCGCTGCCCACCAGCCCAGGAAGAAACTGCTTCAAAGAGCGGGGGCTTTCCTGTCGCCGCAGCTATTCCGGCGCCCGCTCCCACCCGCCCGCCCGCGCGGCTCAATCCACAGTGTCCGTTCTGCCTGCCTGCCTGCCTGCCTTAGTTTCTGGTTGTTTGGGAGCAGCTTCGGCTGAGAATAATAACTATTCGCCTCTTTTACTCAGCCGAAGCTGTTCCGATTCAACCATTAACGAAGGCAGGCAGGCAGGCAGAACGGAGCACTGGGTTGAACCCGCGCGGCGGGCGGGCGGACGGGGTGGGGGTGGGGAGAAACGGGCGCTTCGGAGGCGCTGCGGCGACAGGAAAGCTCCCGCTTCTTTGAAGCAGTTTCTTCCTGGGCTGGTGGAGGAGCGAGAGAGCGACTGAGAGAGCTGACCCAGAGAGAAGGACAGGCTTTGGTTGCTTCCTCCCTCCCCTTCTTTCATTTGTGTCCTTGATCCCCGATCCCAGCAGCATTCACCGAAGGTGAAGAAAGCCGCCATTTAAAAAAAAAAATTCTTTGCGGCCCGGTAGAGAGTGCTCCACGGCCCGGTACCGGTCCGCGACCCGGTGGTTGGGGACCCCTGATCTAGAGTACTTGTATCCCACAATCATTTGTAGAGTTAGGGTTAGGGTTAGAGTTACTCCTCCAATTTACTAATTTCTGTCTGTTTGTCTGTCTGTCTATGCAGAGAGCCACATAAATGCATACAATGTGTTTGGAAGCAGGGAGTGAAAGTAAACTATTTGTTTTTTCATTTATGTGGTATGGGAATAAGAGGGTTTTTTCTGATTTCTGAGGCTGTGGTAGTTAAAGGTTTGAGTTTCATTTTTTAAAATTGCCCTATTGGTCACGCAGCTCAGAAGCAAATTAAAATTCAAATCATAATAAGGTTGCCTTCAAAGGTTGGCTTATGACAGACAGATGGTAGGAAAAAAATGAAATCTCTCTTATGTGAATGTGCCCTGAATCTTATCACAACTTTGCATCAGTCAACCTGTTTATTCAATAGCTCCTCCCTATTTTTCTGTTCTTAAAGGCTACATTTTCTTAATTACAAATTTATATCTCAGAAGCTCTGATTTGTCTCTCTTGATTTTTTACATATTTTATGGAAGTTGTCTTTCAGATTAAAATGCTCAGTGATTTTGCATTTGGTTTCAATGTTGGACATGTTAACAGTAGTATTAAATGAGTTTCTTCTATTTGAGAAATGAGTTTCTTCTATTTTCTTCTAAATGAAAAACTGCCAAGGGCCTGTCCTATAGCAGGGGTCCCCAACCGCCGGTCCGCGGACCGGTACCGGGCATCGGAACAAGCCTTACCGGGCCGCTGGTTGCTGGGCGCCGCCATCTTTTTTGGTAAAAAAGCAATTTTTCAATCCAAAAAGATGGCGGCGCCAGCGTTTAGCGAGCTTTTCCGGTAGAAAGCCATTTCTACCCGAAAAAGCTCACCGGAAGCGCTGGCGCGCCATTTTTTTGACGAAAAATCGCTCCGGTGACATCACCGGAAGTGATTTTTCGTAAAAAAAATGGTGGCGCCCAGCTGACGCGGAACCGGGCCGCGCGCCCAGCTGACGCCGGAACCGGGCGCGGCGCCAGCTGACGCCGGAACCGGGCCGCGGCGTCGAAAAGGTTGGGGATCCCTGCTATAGCAGAAACAATACCTTTCACTTGTATTTCCCAAAGGATTCATGTTTCAGAACGATTTATTCAAGAATAGGTAAAAGACAAAAAAAGAGTTTAAAGCGGAAATATATGCTGAAACTTATTTTTTGCTTGTTTTAGATACCCTTTTACAAATCAGGAACATTTCAAGTTTATGTGGACAAACACGGAGCTACAGTAAGTCATGAACATTATTTTTTTTGGTTGTTCTTCTACATACAAGATGTGTGTATATTGTTACAGGTTGTTGGAAAATTACATTTTATGTACTTAAATATGAAAAAATGGAATGCTTGTTTATTGTATCTGAGTTTTAGATATTTTAATTTCATTTTATGACATAATATGGGCATTTAGTTCAATGCAATTCATATCCTATATTGATGATATATTATTCCGCAAACTTGGCAATACTTTCTGTATCAACTTCATCTCCCAGATTTCTTAGCAATCAACATGCTAACTGGACAATTTATTTTTATTTTTTATTTATTTGATTTGTCAATCGCTTACAAGATACAGGTATAAGAATAAACATAGTTTTGAATATATGAGATAGATACTTATAAGAAAAATAAAAAGAAACAATAGGACAGGGACGGTAGACACGATTGGTGCGCTTATGCACGCCCCCTTAGGCCTCTTAGGAAGGGGTGAGGTCAATAGTAGACAGTCTAAGGTTAAAGTTTTTGGGGTTTGGGGAAGAAACCATAGAGTCAGGTAGAGTATTCCAAACATTGACCACTCTGTTGCTGAAGTCATATTTTCTGAAGTCAAGTTTGGTGTGGTTAACCTTGAGTTTGTATCTATTGTTTGATCTTGTATTGTTATGGTTGAAGCTGAAGTATTCATTTGCAGGTAGGGCATTGCAATGTATGATTTTATATAATATATTTAGATCGGACCGGAGGCGGCGTAGTTCTAGGTTTTCTAGGTCTAGAGTTTCAAGTCTGGTGGCATAAGGTATTCTGCAATGAGTAGAGGAGCGGAGAACTCTTCTTGTGAAATATTTCTGGACTTTTTCAATTGTGTTAATATCAGATACATGATATGGGTTCCAGACTGATGAGCTGTATTAGGTCTAGCAAATGTTTTGTATGCTCTCGTTAGTAGTGTGATATTACCAGAGAAGAAGCTACGTAGGATTAGATTAACAATTCTTAATACCTTTTTGGCTACGTAGTTACAGTGGGCTCTAGCACTTAGATCATTAGAGATGAGTACTCCAAGGTCCTTGACAGAGTTTGGATCCTCAACAAGGTCTTGACTATTTAGCTTGTATTTATTTTTTTGATTATTTTTTTTTGCCAATATGTAAGACAGAGCATTTATTTGTTGACATTTGAAGTTGCCACTTGATTGACCATTCTGATACATAGTCAAGGTCTTTTTGGAGGGTAAGTAGTATTGTCTGTGGTGTTGAATAGCTTTACATCGTCAGCGAAGAGAACACAATTGCTCTTAATATGATCACAGAGGTCATTTATGTAGAGTATGAAGAGAGTTGGTCCTAAAACACTGCCTTGGGGGACACCACTGTTGACAGGTACAGAATTTGATAGGACGCTCCCAATTTTGACCATTTGTTGTCTGTTTGACAGGAATGCTTCTATCCAGTTATGCAGGTGTCCAGAGATACCATAAGATTTTAGTTTTAGTAGTAGTTTGTCATGTACCAGTGAATCAAAGGTTTTACAGAAGTCTATGTAGATTGTGTCTATTGCTTTGTCCTGATCGAGTTGTGTAGTCCATATGTTTTTGCAGTGTAAGAGTTGCAGATTACAGGATAGTTTTTTTCTGAAACCAAATTGTTTATTAGAGAGTAGGTTGTTTGTCTCTAAGTGGAGGATAATAGATTGGTTAATAATTGATTCCATGACTTTACAGGTGATGCAGCATAAGGAGATTGGTCTGTAATTTTCAGCTAGGCTGGGGTCTCCCTTTTTGAAGATGGGGATGACCATTGCTTGTGACCATAGGTTAGGCAAGGAGCTGGTCCTGAAAGATTTTTCAAAGATTATGCTTAGAGGTTCGACTATGGCAGTGGATAGCTTTTTTAAGAAGTAGGCACATATTCCGTCCAGTCCAATAGATAGGGATGATTTTAGATTGCGCAGTGCTTTTTCAACAATGTCTTCTGTAAAATCGTTATGTATTAGATCATTGCTGTTTACAAATACTGAGCCAAAGAATGTATTAAAGAGGTTTGCTTTGATGGGGTCGTCGTTGCAGTCTTTGCCATTAGGTCCTTTCAGGGGTGGGATGGACCTTGAGTCTTTTAGTTTGTTGTTTACAAAATTGTGGAAAGCGCGGGTGGAATAGGTGCATAGAAGGTTTTCCTCTTGTTTAATGTGATAATTGGTGCATTCAGTCTTTATCTGGTGGCATAAATTTTTGTGTTGGCTTTTGAAGTTGGCAATGTGACCAGATTTGTTTTTCCACCAGAATGATTTCTTTTTGGATTGAAGCTTCCTTATTGTTGTGGGTAATCTGTTTTTCCTGGTTTTGGGAGTTGTTATTGGTACATATAGTTTGATGGCTTTGATTTCTAGTAAGAATATGTTGTAATGTTCTTCAACAGTATTGCATCCAGAAATTGCCAATCAAGGGAAGAGAGATCGTTGATTATAAGTTCATAGTTGCCTTTTTTGAAGTTATAATTGGGGATTTTGTCATTGTGATTATTTTTGTGTGAACGTATGTTGAGACAAAAGTCAGTCATGTTGTGGTCACTGTTGGAAAAGGGTTCTTTAATTTGTATTCCGTAAATTGAATTCAAACTATTGCAGAAGATGAGATCGAGGCAGTTGTTAAGTCTAGTGTTGTTGGTTACTAGTTGTTCCAGTCCCAGATTTGTTACAGCATTGTAGAAGATTGCATGTATGGGTTCAGTTGTACATTTGTTTAGGGTCCAGTTAATATGAGGTAGATTGAAGTCACCAAGAAAGATAAAAGCATGTGGGCAGGATGCTGCCCATGTTAGTAGTGAATTTAGCTCGTTTACATGTTTGATGTCATAATCAGGGGCTCTGTAACATAGCAAGAACCGAAATGTGATATTTAAGGTCAGTTCAGATAGTGGTCTCAGGAAGAGCAAGCTCTTGGGTAACTTGGATGTTTTTTAAATGTAAGGACTTTTTATAGAAGATAGCAACACCACCTCCTCTACAGATTTCACGATCAGATTGCTAAAAATGATAGTCTCTTACTGAGATAATGGGGTCAGGGAGAGATGCGTTGAGCCATGTTTCACAGACAAATATGATGTCAAATTTAGCCGTATTTAGTAAGAGGAGAAATTCATGGTATTTTATTTACAAGGCTTCTTGCATTGAGTAGCTTGCATTTAAGGCCAGTTGTAGTTTAAACTGAGGTAGTTGGGTGTGTGTGTGTGCCTAGTCTTGGGTGATGGTGGATTGGTTGAAGTAGGATTGGATGCTGAGTTGTTGGTTGTGTGACTTTCTTTTGATACAGTCTGCATGGTAATCAATGTACAGGTCCTTCTCTCCATTGTCTAGACCAGAGGCGGTATTCAGCAGGTTCTAACCAGTTCTGGAGAACCGGTAGCAGAAATTTGGAGTAGTTCGAGAGCCTGCAAATACCCCCTCTGACTGGAGATTTTACAGCATCCATGCCCACCAAGCCACGCCCACAGAACTGGTAGTAAAAAAAATTGAATCCCACCACTGGTCTAGACAATTTTTGAGTTCTGTGCGTAGTATACGGGAGCGGGCATGTTGCTGTAAGGTTAGGCCAGGATGAGATCAGAGGTTTTTATGGTTGGTAACTTAAATCCAAATATTTGGAAGCTGACCAAATTATGGAAAGTAGGTGTAAGTGATAGCAGATCTGATGTGCAGTGATTCCAAGTTAGTCTCCCAACCGATCGGAGAACCATAAGAATAATCTTGTAATATAATTATGTCACTGTAAGGGGCTTGACCAAAGGTGTTATGCCTTTGAGGGAAGCAATAACAATTAAAAAGTGGGGAGCCTCTGGAAAACACTACCATTTTCAACCTTAAATTCATTACCTAAGCGTTTAAAGATGGCCTGAAACTGTGTTCCTGAAAATTGGCCATTGCTGGTAATTTTGGCATTGCAATTTTGGGGAAGAAAGGGTTGGAAATGGGGTGCTAGAGATATTACATGGTCCATGGCCATGAATTATCCAATCCTGATTTATAGGATCAAAGTGGACCTTTCTTTTTAAGCCATGCTAATAAGCTGTAATGACAAAGTAGCAAAAATATTATTGAGCATTTATAACTGTGTCAAACCTTGCACAGAACTTTTACTTAACTATGCATTCAGGTTGATCTGTGTACAAGAGTATCCATGATAAACTAAAAAATATATTTTAGGCCAGGGGTAGCAAACTCATGGCCCGCTGGCCGAATGCGTCATGAGCCCGCACCTGGTTTAGCGAAGGGGAAAAAAGTCCTGATACGTCACATGATGATGCGAGTTTGACACCCTGTCTTAGGCCATACACTCTATAGATGTTGGCCAAGATGGCTTTACTGAAAATTTGGTGACATACATCCATTCAGTGGTAATTTTATGCTTCATGAATAAAAATATAGGTCAATGAACAGGATGTCAAAGCCTAATGGATCAATCAGAAAATAATAATATATATGTTTTTCTTCCAATTGTGGTAGAAAATGTGTATATCATTTTTAAGAAGGAAGAATTACAAGAAAGTAAGATGGGAATACACTTTGAAAAGAGTGCTCTCAGGGCTGGGAGCCATGAGTGGGCTGTACAAATAGATCAGTGTATTTCTTATTGTGTGCCTACTTATTCTCTTGTAATCCCTTTCTCTCCAATCCAACAGACCTACTTGAGAGCTACTTATGACTCAGATTCAAAGTTTCATTGGTTGCCCCCCCCCACAGTCACATGACTGCACTTGGGCAGTGGGCTACATTTATGACCATTTGCAGCATCTTGTGGTCACATAACCATGTTTTATTACACTTTTGCTGGAAACCAGCAGTTGCTTCCTGTTTTAGGCAAGACCAGCTACATAGGAAACCATTGGTTTGCTTTATGACCACGGCAGTCACTTAACAACTACCACAAAAAAGGTTGTAAAATATGGCCATGTTGATTTACAGCCATAATGGGCAGGCTCCATTATGGTCATAACTAGAGGACTACCTGTAAGTAAGTTAAGATGGTAGAGAACATCCTGAAAGTCTAAAGGAAGTGGGAGACAACTTCATCCATTTGCTTTCTGGTAAGTGGTACTTTGTGTTTATCTATGGCCACCTTATGAGACTGCTATATGTTTTAGGTTTTATACTTTTTAATGTTCTGTCCATGTTCATTCCTCCAGGCATAGAATCTACATAGAAATAGCCTGTCATAAATTGTACTACCCAGATTGTCAAGTTCTATTCTCCATCAATAGCAAGGCTGGCAAGTGGTACCATCCTTATCAGTTTCAATGTAGCTCAAGCCATGAAAAACATTTAATGGATTCTCTTGGCTTTATTTCCCCCCCACCCCCCCCCCACCCCACTGGATATTATCTGCCTATCGGAAAAACAAGTGATAGGACAAGCTGGGCAAGTGTAGGCAAGTATCTGGAATGTGAGATTTAGCTGTCTTTCAAGCTTTGCAAGTGACAAGTTGCAGATGCTGAAATGTTCTGCAACTATGATTTTAAAACATGGGTCTAGCACGTGCAACAAATAGTGACAGGACGCAGGTAACACAGAGAGCTTGTGAGGATCATCTGGCATGTTGTAAACCTGTCCTCCGTGCCTGTGACCCCCTCAATCAAGCTATTTCTGAGAGAAGGTTTAGTGCTCTTTTGGAAAAATGCTAGCTCAATATCCAAATTAAGCTGAATGGTGCAGTGCCCTCTTATGACAGTGCCTGTGATCTCAGGATATTCACTAGTATCCCAATTAATTACACTAAGAGAAATATTCTTTGCCTCCTGATAAATGCTTGGGTCAGTAGTTTTGTTAATCTGTCTCAGTTTGTATTTTAATATATGAGTACAATCTCAGTTTGTGTTTTAATATATGAGTAGGTTTTATGTTACGCATCTGTACATGTTTGGACATTTTTTAATGTAAGTGCCCTAGCTCCTTTTTACCATCCATTGGGTGGTTAGGATGATAATTAGTTAAAAATGTAATAAAGTTTCTTTTACTTGGTGTATAACTCAAAGTAATTGTTTTAAATGTAAGGTATATATTTAAATCTGAATTGTAAGGTATATATCTAAATTTGAGTTTTGCATGAATGGTTAGATAACTTGATAATAATCTTTTGCTGTAATGCCTGCAACTGCTATTTATTTCTCTGTAAAATATACTGGGGCACTGGAGTGAGTTCAGATTATTTATTAAACATTTTTCTTTTTTGCTTGTTCTGGTTCAGATGGAATAGCTGCCGGGAGGGGCGGGGGGGGGAGGATGGTGTTCTATGTTCAGCCAGCCACAACAATGTTCCTGATTTTGGAAGCAGGAAAAGAGGGAGTGAGGATTCTAATTTTCTTCTCAACCAATTCTTCAATATATTGACTGACAATGTAACACTACAGCAGTAAAACAACAACACCATTGTTCAGATATTTTACTGATGTTATATATCTGTTTCTTTCATGGATCTTTGGTTTCTACCACCACTAATCGTGGGATCACTGGATTTTACTGAACAAATATGTGTAACTCTTACACTTGGCTTTGTTCCTAGAAATATGGAATATATGTTTACTAAATGGGTTTAGAGAAAGTAGGCTTTTCAATAAATATGTAAGTTTATATGATTGAAAATGAATTACAGCACTATATTATTTTCCTTAGTTTTAAGCATTTCCATTATAATCATTCCTTTGTTGTTATTTTAGATATTGTTTGAATTATTTTTAATTAATTCTGAATGTAGGTAATTTTACAAATAAATGTGGAAAAACGGTCTTTCTGGTGGTTTCATATGATTTTTCTAATTTCATGCATCTTCTTGATAGATAAGTGATTATACTGGTTTGCATGAATTTTATGAGTCATTTGTGGGTCATTTTATGGCTTGATAATAAGATACTATCTGTATCTTTTACAGTGATAGCGTTGCTGCCATTATTAAAATTTTGCCTTACCAAAGACTTGCCAGGGCACCCTAGAACCTTTGAAGGTATACCGATAGGAAATAGAAAAGAAAACAGGTGTGAAGTTCCAACAATCTTCTATGAGTTAGCACATTTCTTTACTTCATGTGTGTAACATACATTTTAAGAACAGTCATACAATTCCTACCATTTGTAACATTCAGTACTTGATTTGCAATTTATCATGAGTACATTAGCTGGATTATGTTGGACCTAAATAAGCAATTTGCCATATGCTTTACTGTACAGTAACCAATTTGCAGATGTCTTTTTCAGAAAGATTCTATATATTAAAATCAGTGAAGGAGGTTGTGAGACTAGAACAATCTTTGCCTGAAGGTCAGTCTAGAATAGATGCATTTTTGCTTAGTATATAATTATTATGACAGGAGAATAATATTGATTGAGACCAATAGAGTAGAAGAGAGGATGTAACCTTTGCTCCCAATGCAGCCCTAACTTAAGTCTATTCCTGTCTTGTTAATCATGAATGCAAATTATAGTCTCAGTGGAACATGTTATCAGGCCAAACATCCTGTAAGGGTTATTCACTGAACAAAAAGCAATAACATGGTTATTGTGTTTGACTCTTGATCATTGGAGAATACAATGTGCTCTACTAGATGGATTACATTTGATTAAATGTAAGGTGTTTCATAATAATATTCAAATTCTTAAGGAGGCAATGTTTGCAAAGAGAAAATGCAATACAGTGCGTTTTGGTTTCTTTGTATATTTATTAGGTAGGAATGCCAGAAAAAGTTACCCCAACCATCTTTCAAGTCTGCCTTTCTTATACTCTTAGAGCTAAACTTGCCCCTAACTGGAACCAAGCTGGTCACTTGTTGATACAAGGTAATTATTTGGAACCTCTGATAGTGAAAATGTTTTTATAGTGTTAGATATGTTCTGCATGATGCATATATTTATTATTAACTATAGTTGTTAAAATATTGTTCAATAAGTCTGAGTACAAATAGTCCTCAACTTACAATGGTAATTGATCCTGCAATTACGGTCGTAAGTCACGATGGTCATTATGGTGGTTTATCAAGTCACCTGTGCTTTGCAAAAATTTTGAAATTTCTATTAGCCTAGTAATAATGGCTCAGTTTAGGTATCATAAAATAGAAAACAAATTCTTCAACTGATTCTTCATTTCTGAAAATATTTCAAATGTAGACTGTATAATTTCAAGATCAGCCACTTCTACCTCCAATTCTTTATCATTTGAAAATTCCTCAAAACTGAAAGTTTGCACAATATTTTATATGTGTATGTGAGTAATATACATATTGCTTTATTTTTATGTAGTTATGGTCAACATAAATATGTTTAGATACCATTAAAATCTGCACTTTCCTCTTGAAATTGCAATCTACCAATTCCCTAATTAGGTTGGCTGACTCAATATTGCTGAGCTAGGTTATGATATGTATTTAAGGATGGTACATTTATAGCTTTTAAAAAGCAGGTTCAAGAGCAGTGATGTAGTTACTGTTTTGCCAGGAACCATCAGGTAATTGGGACCACTGTCTTAGTTCCTATCTCTTCCCTAGGATTTTTATGGCCATTCATGAGAAGCTTCCACCTGACATGACTCCTCCTCCAGAAGATTGGAGGCCCAGTTAAGTAGAGAAGTCCTAGGGCCTTGACATAGAACCTGGATCAGAATGCAAGAAGACCAGAGCCATGTGTCATCTTAGTTAATGGACTTTGGTTCCAAGCTTTAGTTATGGAGGCCAGAGGGGAGGATCTTTAAGCCTCTTTAAGAACTGATGGGACCATTCCCTCTCCCAAGGAGGAGTTAACTACCGCCCAGACCCAATCATGCTTCTCTCCCTGTGGCCATTTATCAAATGATACATCCCTCTTTAATACATAAGGAATATGTTGCAATGCAAACATTACATAAACAATGTATAACAAAATATAAACATATTTTCCTCATCAGACATTGCTTTCGTAAAGTTTTAATTTTGAGTTATAATACAGCATTTTCATATTTTTAAGGGAGAAATTTTTTGTCACAGATGGGAAAGCAAAATGCAGTTGGTGAGTACACTATGAATAAATATTTTTTTTCACTCTTAAAGACCTGGAATTACCTTAGATATATTTTGTACATGCTCTTGGTTAAAAAAAAAAAAAAGAATGAAGAAAATCAATGGTATATCAAATGTAACCTACAGAGATTATCAGTTGAGCAACTGCTAGGCATATAAATTTATCTATCAAAATGATTGAAATCAAGACTGAGAGTCACCATGCAAGCAAATAATGAAGACCTATACCACTGCTTTGTTTACTTGTTAGTCCTGTTCAGGGGTGGGATGCTACCGGTTTGGCCTGGTTCTATAGAATATGTAGCTGCAAAGAGCCAGTTTGGTGTTTGGCCCACCCGTCTGCCCGGGCTCTAGGCTGTCTTTTATTCCCTGCTTTTCCCTTCTCAGCTGTTTTGCACGGCACAGCTAAGGTTGAAAAAGCAGGAAACGAGGATTTTTAAACGCACCCAAGCGCAGCACTTGTCAGCTGTCCAGGTGGCACAGCTGATGATTTCTTACAAACGCTGCACACACGATTGTCCCCAGTTCGGAGAACTGGCAAATCGCTCCATTGGCTGGCCCCGGCCCGCCTCGCCCACTCATTCCTTACCTGGGAAGCGAGCCATCCAACTTGCCTGGTTTGGTAAGTTGCTATTTTTCCTTCCCTCCCGCCTCCTCCACCATTAGCTGTTCTGCTCTGCCAGGAGATTTAGATTAGCTAGAAAGCAGGAAATCCTTGGAAGAGCAGAAAGCAGAACCGAACCTTTCTTAGGACTGAAGCTTTTCAGTGCAGACTCAGATAGCTGATTGCAGATAGAGAGATCTCTAAGTTAACCTGTGATTCTGTGATCAACTCAATCTGCCTGCCTGCTTTGCCTGCTTTAGGGTAAAAATTGCTTTTTTAAAAATAAAAAATTCAATATTTACATACATGGTGTGTTGTGAGTTAATCTTGTGAGTTTGCTTACTAGCAAATTTTATGTGACAGACTCAGATAGCCGATTGCAGATAGATAGATCTCTGTGAATCTGTGATTCTGTGAGCAACTCAATCTGCCTGCCTGCTTTCCCTGCTTTTGGGTAAAAGTTGCTCTTTTTTAATTAAAAAAAAATCAATATTTACATAAATATTTATAATATTTACATAAAAGCCATGCCCACTCAGTCACATGACCACCAAGCCACACCCACAAATTAGGCCACACCCACAGAACCAGCTGTTAAGAAATTTGAATCCCACCCCTGGTCCTGGTCCTGCTTAGCAATATTTAAAGATGTAAGCAACCACAAGCAATTATTTAAAAAATATTAAATTAAAATGATTAAAATTTATTAAAAAATAAAAAATGTGATTTCACTTAAACTTTATGGACTCATGGACTGTTAAGTCACTTGGTCACTCCTGCTTTAGAATTCAGTATAAATTTTCTCTTATACACTTATAGGGAAAGTAGGGATATATGAAAATGCTGTATACTGGATCTTATGAATTTTATTTCAGTTGTGGATATCACTGTATCAGAAACTCAACTTTGCATCAGTGTGGAAATATGCAGGATATGTTTACCACTACCTGAGGTACAGAATTAATGTAACTTTTTACATTTGCATTTTATGGGGCTTCATTGTGCTTGTGCATCAAGGGCTACTTAAGATTCTTTTACATAATAGAAAATCAACAATTGTTAAGCCATTCATCTCACTTTTTAATTTCTGTCTTTCCTCTTTTCTCCAAACTACCATGTATTTTTTCTTGTGGTCTAAAACAAGGGTCCCCAACCTTGGCAACTTTAAGACTTGTGGACTTCAACTCCCAGAGTTTCTCAGCCAGCAAAGCTGGCTGGCTGAGAAACTCTGGGAGTTGAAGTCCACAAGTCTTAAAGTTGCCAAGGTTGGAGACCCCTGGTCTAAAATACACACACACACACACACATTTTCTCTTTAAAAATTAATTATTGGGTGAACATTTGCCAAGAAAACAAGTGTTTTTTAATATATCATCATATCTCTCAGATGCATACAAAAATTATCAGGCATAATCTTCATCTTACTGAAGAGTTGTGTTGGTGATTTCTGATCTATCAGTGAGATTTTAAAAGAAAGGTATTCAGATATTGAGAAAACTAATTAGGTGTAAAAGTTAAGGCATCAGTCCGGAAATCAGGAGAGTGTGAGTTCTAGTGTTACCTTAAGCCCAAAGCCAGATCAATGACCTTGGGCCAGTAACTCACTCTCAGACATTGTAAACAGGCATGGCAAACCGCTTCCGAAATCTTGCAACGAAAACTGCAGTGACTAATCCAAACATATCCCAAGAGTCAGCAACGACTTGAAGGGACAAAAAGAAAGAAAAAGAAGGGAGGAAGGAAGGAAGGAAGGAAGGAAGGAAGGAAGGAAGGAAGGAAGGACAACAATAACACGATTTATAGGTGTATTTCTGATTATGACCACAATCAAGGTTTACTGGTTATTTTTAACTCATTAGAAAGAAAATTGGGTACTTAAATTTAAAAACATGCATTTTTCTTTTAATGCTGTAATTTATTTTAATATACATATTTTTGCAGTAAATTGTAAATCACAGATCCATACTGAGAGTAATTTCAAAGTCTGAAAGGATTTAAATGACTGCTTTATTAGGCATCCCTTAATTTTATAGCATGATTTTTATGAAGAGATTTAGTTATTAAAATGTAATTTCCATTACAAATGTAGTAACTAAAGCTTTTAATGAAAGCTTTTGTGCAATATTATTTTAACATACATTACTTTCTGTTTTATACTTTTATACCTAACCTTTCAAAAATTGCTGTATTGATTTATTTTTATTTTAGCTTGAAGATTTTGATATTTCAACAAATATCATAAAGAACTTTAACAATGATACTACTGCAGTCATTTCAGAATATTCTATTTTAAGTAATTGGTGTTATGTTTTACCAAGGTATGTTTTTCATAATTTACAAGGAATTGTACTAAGATGAATGAAACTTTTCCTACAATATATTTTTATTACAGTAAAGATATAAGTGATAGGAGTTACTGAGAAAAGGTTTTCATTCTCAGGGTTTCGTGAATATTTAGACTAATTTTTTAAAATATAAATTCAAAAACAAACAACTTTGAGTAGTAACATAACCAAACAAATATCTTCTTTAAATTTGAACAGGCATTTTTGAAAACTCAAGTATAATATTTAGTTCTTTCCACTTAATTCTAAATAACAAGTTCACATCTGTGAGCAAGACTACCCTACAGAAAAAAATCCAGTTGTATAGTTTATTTCTTTGGGTTTTAATAATGCTAGAACAACAGTCAAGCAACATATTTGGGAATTACAATGGGGTTCCAGTCATCTGTATGCAGGTTTGGTTTTTAACAGCCTTGCTTCTACCAACTTCATTTCCAATATCATATTACAGTAGGACTTTTTCATTAGTTCTATGTGCAATACTAATGAGGGGCAGATGTTGGTATATCACTTGAGCCATGTTTCTGCTTCAGTGGATTGGTGAAGTGGAAATAGTAACTTTGTTATTTTATGGTATGGCTTTATAGACATATTTGAATAACAGATCATTCTTCTTTTATGGAATTTTCCAAGCAAGCAATCTCAATTCTGTATCTCATAACTCTTAATCAGCCTGAACATTTGCAGTGATCTAGTAATTATGATGCCCAACTGTTTGTAGAACTTGGTGTCCCTTTTAACTTTCGCTTTAAGCTTTTGGATTATTTAAATCCAGATGTGTCTACTCTTTTTGTATGCTAAATGCTGATTCATAATAATAAACTAAACAAATTTATTTATATATATATATATATATATATATATATATATATATATATATATATATATATATATATATATTTGTTTTCTTAAGTTTTCATGGGTACTTACATGTATGGCCTTCAGCTTTGTTCGGATTATTTTCCCACGTCATAGTAGTGGTGCTTTTAGTTCAGCAGAATCTCATCTGCCATCATTCACATCATCAGGCTTTTGAACACAATACAAAGCCTGATGATGGCAGATGAGATTCTGCTGAAACATGCCACAACTTTAAAAGCACCACTACTATGACGTGGGAAAATACCCGAACAAAGCTGAAGGATATAATATATATATATATATATATATATATATATATATATATATATATATATATATATATATATATATATATATATATATATATATATATATATATATATATATATATATATTTTAACTTTACAGATTTCTATTTCTATATATTTTACTCTGTGTCTGCTTTTTCTCCTTATGACTATATTGCATTAAATAAATGCAATACGATAAATTCAGTTTCTGCTTAGCTCATTTTAGAGTAATAGAAGTCCACATCTTTCAAACCTAGTTCAAAATATCTGTTACATAATTATGGTTTCTACTGCTTAATACTAATTTTCTAATATTCTTTTTGTATCTCTGCCAGTATGAAAATGGGTCAGATAATGAGTATCAGTCATTTAATTCCGCATGATTCTCCGTTTCATTCATACAGTGATTTACAGTTACATTGGGAAAATCTGGTAAGGGTATACTTGTGTGTGTGTGTGTATGTGTGTGTATGTGTGTGTATATGTATATATGTGTGTGTGTGTGTGTGTGTATTCAATTATAAATAATAAATCAATTGACAAAATTATTATTATGTATTATCTTATGTATATATTTTATCTTTAGTATGGCTACCTTCTGCCAGAGGATTCACAGATGTATTTCAGCATTTATTTCAAACGAATAGGAGAACAATTATTTACGTATCTTTTATATGTTTTATTTATTTTCATGTGGGGCCTTCTTAGGAACATGAGCCAAGATTATAATATGAAAATATGCTATTAAAATACTCCCTTACTGAATATTAGTTGTAAAGTTAAATAAATTTTTGTCTCTTACCACATTAAAAATAAACTTTCATCGTCACAGTCATCTCTCATTTGATGAGATAAATGTAAAATAAATCAATGCATGTTCCATTTCCCCCCCCAATATACTGTAAACTGAGTTTCTTAAAGCAGAATTCTGTGCTCTAATTGTAGATTATCTACATTTTGTGTTTTCATATATAGAAACCCATCTGCAGCCATTTTTCTTCAGAAGATAGTGAAGTGTAAATACCAACCATTTATTTATTTTTTCCAACTTTCCGCATCATGGTCAGTTTCCAAATAAACTGGAAAATTCTGCAAAAGGCTTCAAAATTTATTTAGAGTATACAAGTCTGAATACAAACAATTAACTTTGACTTAACCCTGACAAGGCTGTATGGCTGTAGGCTTCATGCCCTACTTCATCTGTATCTAGTGATTTGCCATTAGTTATAGGCAGTTGCACAGTTAGCCAGAAGTTTACATTACATTTGGCATTTTTGTCCACCTAGCAAGTACTTCCTAAAAACCTAGACTAGGGATATGTTGTTTAATTATACTAAAGGTATCATTGCAGGATGTAAGATATTTCAAGTAAAATTATCTTTGGCAATTGGTTGACGGTGACTTTATCATTGTTGATGATGTGATGGTGTGGGGCTTCAGATATTTGAGGATTTTTTTCCCCAAGGCATGTATTACTATTGATACTATATGAGCATTTGCACCAAGACAAATTCCTTGTGTGTCCAATCACACTTAGCCAATAAAGAATTTTATTCTATTCTATATTGCTTTCCTGTGCAGTCATTCTACTTCTATTTACTGATTTCATTGCATCTTCTTTACCTGCCTTCAGATATTCTTCCAATGTTCGTTTTTCTTCTTTAACTGTTTAATGTACTTGTAACAGTTTATGCCCATTGTGCTCCAGGGCTTCTAGTTCCTGTATATTCATAAGTTCAAATTTTTAACTTACATCAATCTTCTTCTTGGCTGTCTTTACATAATTACTCAGTTCACACTTTTTTTCTTTGACCATTTGTTTGACTTCTAAATCTCTGCCTCCATTTCTACAGGGCAGGTATAATCTATCAATACCACAACAGAGAAATAATGCATAGTGAATAGTCATCAGTTTTTGTGCTTTTTGGTCCAAAGTGTCCAAATTGGTTTGTGTCCACTTAATAATTCCAGCAGTGTATTGTATCAAAGATAGGACCCAGGCATTGATGGTGTTTCCACTGTTCAATTTTGCCTTTAGCAGTTTTCTCATTCTTTCAATGTATTTTTTACCAAGCACATTTTTAACTAGTCCATGGTTGATGTTATTCAACAGTGAATGTCCTGATACTCGTAGGTGTCATTATCATACTGACAATGTAGGTTCTTGTGAAAAACCCAATGTGTATGAGGACCAACTATGATTTCACATTGTTGTGTAAATGACAACAACAACAATAATACACTGCTCTCCTTGGCTTCATTACTTCCTCCATTGTTGTTGAATGCCTAGAAGATGGAAGTATCACAGATATCCTTCCATTGTCACTTCTGCCATTCTAGCTCCAGACTACAGTCTTTAGTGCAGTGCATGCTTCACTCTGATCTTCTACTAGTTCCATTGCTACTACCAGAGCTATCCATCAGGGCTCCGCTCCTCACCAATGTTGAGTGAATAAGCCTAGCAATAACAGCTGCTATATTTACTCATTACAATGTTGCTGCCAGTGTTGCTGAGATCTACCGAATTGCAGCCAGCTAAACTCTGACTGAACAATTCATCCCCACCACAGAACAGTATTACCACTGCCATCTCTTCTCAACTTCATTCCAAATTCTTCTTGTTCTCTTATTGTCCCAGTCTCTCAATTACACATAAACCACACAACTTCACCTAGCAAATCTTGCTGTACCAGTGGATCCTTAGAGCCTCCAAAACCTATAAACTCTTATTTCCCTTCCTCCAACACCAACATTTAAACTTAATCATCAAATAATGAGTTTATCTCCAAACAGACTTTGCTGAAACAATTGAAACATGAGCAAGTTTTTCTGAAGTTCTCATTCATTTCACTGACTTTGTACAGAAAGTACTTGTAGTAGATTTTACTCACTCCCTTTATTTTAACGAATCCCTATCGTTCAAGCCATTGTATCTATGGTAAACCTGATGCTTTTTTATATCAATTTGTCAAATTATTTATTTCATCCCTTAATACTGATTCAGATATCCTTCCAGTTGCATCAGAAGTCAGCCCATACAGTACTTTCCTAGAGCAGATATAGAAGCTATTTTAGATTCTTTTATTACTGATCTGAGGACTTCCATTCCTGATATATGTGGATTTCCTTTTAAGATGACACAGAAAGCAGTGTGTACTACAAACAATTTTATAACGGCATCTGTTCAGGTAATACTATATATGTGACTGGGTATGTGTGTATCATTTATTGGCATATACTTGGTTAAACATTGACATAGTCAATTATCTTCATTTTTCTCAATATATCTTTTTAATGCTTTATTATGATAACTTAGAAGGCAGCTAAAGTGTGATAATCAACACTAAGAGCAGACACAGTGTTTTTGCTGTGATAAAAACCGATGTAGCTGGTATATCCATAAATAGCTAAAACGATTCCTTAAGGACTAGCTAAATGCAAATTCTGATTACTATGACACTTATTTTTCTATAGAAACCTGAATAATAAAAAATAAAATAAAAATGACTTCCTTGCAGAATTATGTACTAATTACTTCCAGATGGAGATTTATATCAATATTATTATTTGATAGTACTCAGCCACAAGTCTAATCTAAGTTGTCTTGAGTAATAGAAATAAGGGAGGAAGAGCTGACAAAACTGCTTATTTTTATTTTTTAGATGTTCCATAATAAGGCTAGATACTCAGTAATTTCTAAAAACTGCAGTTGAATTGTAATTTAAATCACTTGGGTTTGCTTGTACCTATTAGCTGTTGATCACATTGCAGCATAGCACTGCCTGTTCCCTACAGATGTAGCTTTGAGGTTTTATATATGGGCTTTGTCTAAAAGTTTGTGCTTACAAAACAGGAGACAATTTTCTATTCTTATATTTTATTTTCCATCCATTTTTAAAATCTATATTGTATAAATATGAAATATAGTAAACCAAGATGGCTCTTGCTGTTGATTTAGTTATTAGAAGGCATACATTGCCTAACATTTTTTTTCCAGTGATATGTTAACAGAATGGAACAGCTTTGCTTCAGAAGTTGTAGGTGCTCCATCACTGGAAGTTTTAAAAAAGAGATTGGACAACCATTTGTCTGAATTGATATTATAGGGTTTCCTGCCTGAGCAGGGGGTTGGACTAGAAGACCTCCAAGGTCCCTACTCAAACATTAAAAAATAAAATAATCTTCTCACCATGTTACAGTGATGGAAAAGAAAGAAAAAAGAAAGTTGGAAACATGAAAAGAAGCATTTAAGTGTCTGTACTATCTTTGGCTAGTAATTGAAGGCAGATTAAGCCTCTGTTCCTTTTTTTTTTCAGTTCAAAGGCAATGAGTACTCTTTCTGGCATTAAAATAAAAACAAGCTCCCTACATCTGACATTTTCTGAATGAGAGATGTAATTTGATTACATCATTTTAAAATCTGAAAATCTTCCAGGGAGGAAGGGAATATAACTAGTTTCCCATCTGGCTTTAGTTAACAAAGTATTCTAGATATTTCTGAAAGAAATTCATCACAGCAAGCAGTAATGAACAATGGAATTGATACTGAAGGCGTCAGTATGTAGATGGCATCTAGTCCCATTTCTAATTTGAAAACAGATGTTGTATCATGCCCAGTCAGGTACTAACCGTGCTGAAATCTGAGATGAAAACATAAATGCATTCAATCTGAACAAGGCTAACGAGGTTTAATTTACTCTGTTATCTTATTCAGAAATGTTTAAAAGTAGTATTTTTATTATATGGCAGAAACAAGATAATTCATCTTAGAAAATATGTTTTTTATGATATAGCTGCCAGGTGTTATGTGAAAATTCCTCTATATCTTACTTTTGGTAATATAGCTTTATATGAAAAGTGCTGATACCAGCAAATGCACTGAAGCTAGAATGAATTATAGATAGTCCTTGACTTCAACCATTAATTCAGGGATCATTCGAAATTACACCAGTTTTGAAAGAAGGGTTTTTGGACCTGTGCCTGAAGGTGTGGACATTGCAGCAACCCTATTTTCTTTCCATCCATGCCCTTTTAGCCCTCTGCTTCCATGCTTTTGGTTGCTTTTCCCTTTCTCTTTTTCCCCCAGCATGTAGGTGCCTGGCCTGGCCCTATCTAGGATCTCTATGCAAACAGTTCTTTGGGCAAGCTATGGGTTAAAGCTGCTATTTCCTTTCCTTTCCCCCAGCATGTAGGCGTGCCTGGCCTGGCCCTATCTAGGATCTCTATGCAAACAGTTCTTTGGGCAAGCTATGGGTTAAAGCTGCTATTTCCTTTCCTTTCTTCTTTTCCAAAGTATGAAGCCTGCAAAATACAGCCCCTGTACTTCAGTGCACCACAAAGCCTAGCCACAAGCTGGCCAGGCCAGGCACGCCTCATCAGAGGTGGGAGGAAGAAGAGAGCAAATGTCAGTGCGGGACTAGGGAGCACACATGTGTGCAAGTGCAGGGAGGTGAGGGAAAAATGGTGCAGGATGAGTGAAGCCGGGAAAGAGGGACTACACAAATGGCCCCAGGAAGAAAACTTACTCAAGCAACTTGGAACCTTCCTAACTGGCTTCCCCATTGATTTTGCCTGTGGGAAGCCAGCAGGGAAGATTGCAAATTGGCAATGACAGCAGAACTATGCAGCCTGCCATAAATATGAACTGGTTGCCAAGCATCCACATTTTGTTCATCTGATCATGAAGGCAGTGTAATGGCCAGAACTTTGAGGAACAGCCGTACGTTTCTTTCATTCAACACCGCCTTTGCAAACGGTCATTGAATGAATGGTTGTAATTCAAAGACTATCTTATTATTGTTAACTTTCAGTCTCTTAATAAAACATACAGATCAATTTGAATGGATTTTTTTTAATCCAGTGTCACTTTTTATGAGAAGATTATAGTATTTTATGTGTTACTAATATCTAGAAAATTAAATTTTCTATTGCATTACTCAGTTATAATTGTTAATTCCAAAATATTTACAATTATATATAAAATTAATTAGTGATGTGTAATGTGATTTAAATTGTTCTATTTGGTTCCCATGTTTTAGAAAGTAAACTCTAAACCAGCCAACCTTACTGTAGGAAGGAACTGCAAGGTACCTTTGACTCAAGTAATCCCAAAGAAAGGTATTTCAAACTTTAAGCATGTACTATAAATAATAGCCACAAGGTGGAGCTTAAAGTCAACCATCTGAAATATTTTCTTTAACTATTATATACTTCTGCAGATGATGAACATGCAGGAGTAGAAGACAAAAACAATATTGGACAACAGTGGAAAATATCAGAACATTCTGGTTCAACATTGAAATCAAATAACACCAAGAGGATCATACCCATTTTCAAAGGAAAGTTACTGCAAGCGGATAGGCAGTTCACTAAAAGAATTCATGAAAAGAAAAGAAAACATGTTTCAAAAGATTTACCAAAACTAGTAACAGATCATGCAATTGCTAAATCGGCTGTATTCAGCCCAATTGCAGATCAGATTAACAAATCACTACCTAATACATCATTTCAAAATGTTACAAATAAAAGCGTTTCTCAGAAGGTAAGAAAAAATATTAGAGCTAACCAATTTATAATAAAAGAAGAAAATAAAGATGTTGGGTATCTATTAAACCTCCCTTTACCTAGTGGAACAGTTTTAACCAAACATTCCAATAAAACCAAAGCTACAAAGCTACATTTTTCTTTGATATCTGCTGATAACCAATCAAAGCATCACACAGCAAGCATCTGTCAGAATAATCCTGCACATCTCAGTCCAGGTCAGAATCTTCTCAGGTCAAAGAAAGCTGAGGAAATAGCTGAAGGAGCTCTCAGAATATTTCAAAATCAGATACAAAATCCAATGAAGGAAACAAAAACAAATGCCTACAGATTAACCAGTCCAGGATTCGAAAGGCTGACAATATCCAATAAATCCAAGAGAAAAAGAGATTGGAAAGAATCAGTGTCCTATCAAGACATCCCTAAGACCTCAAGACCTCATGTGCAGGTATTGTAAATAACATAGATGTGCATAACATGACAGCTCAGGAGCTTTTCATGGTACTGATTTACACATAGTAATAATGAAAAGCAGAGAGCAAGCATGTGACTGCCAAATTGCATGCATATACTTTTAGTATGTTACTCCTCATGCTTAACCAGAAATTTCTCATGACACCTATTGCCTTTTCATATGAAATTGTTTATGTGGTCTATATGTATGAAGTCAATTAATTAAATCAGATCTGAGATATACAGAGAGTGGGTGTGGTGGCCTAATGGTGAGGACTCTCAGCTCCCACACGAAAGGTTGGAAGTTCAATCCTAAGTAGCAGCAGATGTTTCTCTACTAGGATTCAAAGAAATCTGTTGCAGCTCCAAGGCAACAGGGAGGGCATCCGGCCAGTAAGCACTCAGTTCCATCCCGTTGTCCCTGTATCCCGAATTAAAGGATTACAGGGTCATAAAAAGAGAAATTCTGAGCTATGCAGAAAAGTTATGTATTGATTTTTCTTTAAAAATTGGCCTGAACCAGATATTGATAATGCATTGGCAGTGAGCACCAGGATAGAAAACTTCCTGGTCTGTATATCATGAAAATCTCTGAGCTTTTAAAATTAAAAGTATTGATTTGTGAAATAACAAGATATAAGATTAACCTTTTATTACCTTTCATGTAGTTCCTTTTATAGGTTACAAATGAATAAAACTTTGAAACTGACTTTAATAAGAATATTTAATAGGAACTATATGACATTAGATGGCAGAAAATATTAGTTGATATAACCTTTGAAATTTGTATAATTCTCATAAAGGCTCTTTAAAATATTATAACATGTAGTACACTTTTTAATTTTAAGATACATTAACTTCCATTATCAATCTTTCAAAGAAGAAAAGTTCAGGGCAACTTAAAACCCTTTAATATTCACAATCAATATTAGGCCTAGGAACTTGGAAAAATTATGAACTTCTCCAATTTTCTCTGAATCTCTATTGTCTTATATAGAGACAAACAGAAACAGAGAAAGTGACTGTTAGGAGTATCTTTTGTTTGAAAATCAACATGAAATGAATTGATACTGGTATGAATATGTAGTCTAATAGCTGATGTCCTAAAAACAGTTAGGTTGTAGAATTGAATATTTTAAGCTAGAAATGGCAGACTGTATCTTGTAGATATTTCAGCTCTGAATAGCATCAACCAAGATGATAAACAGCAGAGCTGCAAGATTGTTCAAAATGTTTGTAATCCGCTGCAGTTGTAGAATCTGGGGAATGGCAAATGGCTCTCCAGATTTCTATTGCTGATCCTAAAGAAACTATTTCATGTTGCATAAGAATGAATGACCACGATAATTCATTTAACTATATAATGATTAATATTATATATACTTTTGAATTTTAGTGTAAACTTCAAATATATAACCATTTTAGATCAATTTTGTTTTTCAAATGTACTCTTTATTAAGTCATTGATATTCCAAATTCCAAATTTATAAAACTATTTGGAAAATAATATTAGCATTATGCAGTTTTATACTGAATTGAAGTCTGCATTGTTTTAAAAGCTATAGCTATATAATATTAATAATAAAGATACAGAAAGAGAGAGAGATAAAGCAACTGCATTCATCAAGAAGGCTGTCAGCAAGCCATAGATAACTGTCACTTTACTTCATCTGCCACAGGAAGCCAAATTGTACAAGACATGCCCCACATCACAGTTACCACCCACAATCTCGCAGTTCAGGGAAGGGGAGACATGTCGTTTTGGGAATTCAGCTTTCTCCTTACCCAGGGACCACCTGTGTCTTCTATGCATTAAATTTCAAATTGTTTTCCAATTCAAATTATGTAGTGATCAATGGTACTGATTGGTTCCTTCAAATTAGAGAGTAGGGAATAGCAGAGTTAGTTCTTATTGGTGTATTGATGGCATCATATCTAGAATTATGGGTTATCATCCCTGGAAGTTCCATGCAAATGCTAAATTATAAACAGACAAGAATCCTGTGGAATAGTATTAATTACTGGCCTAGATATTGAATCATTATTCTCCAGAACCACCTTCTTTTCAAGTCTCAACAAGAAAGACTAGGGGCACTGCAAAATAATTACCCCAATGCCCAGCCCAACCAGACAGCTCAAGTTATCATATTTGACCATAACAAAAGAAGCCAACATGTCCAATAGAACTAGCAGAATTACATTCCTTCTTCTATATAGGTCATCTTTTGAGATAAACAAAGAAGTCTCAGCCTCATACCCTGAAAGAAACCCAGAAAGAAGTAGGTCCAGAAAACAATTTTGCAAATATAAGTCTCAAAATCTTTTACTAAGCTATTTTTCCAAGAAAAGAAACCACATCATTTTGGATCAACCAGTCCATTGTGAATATTATTATGCATAGTAGTAATGAATGAAATAAAATAGATTAAAATAAGACTAATTGAAAAATAGCTGTACAATTTTTATAAATAGTTGTTCACAAATATTCTTATTCATATTCCCTGTTCCATATTCTGATTTTGGGTTTTTTATTTATATACAAAAGGAGGGGAATTACACACAAGCAACAAAAAGGATTCTTTTTTAAAAAAAAAATCAAGTATATAGCTTTAAGCCTTGAGCTCACAAAATAATGTTGATCAGACTTTCCATTACATGAATAAAGAGCCAGTTCATAAGAAGGAAATGAAAATATGTTATCAATCCAGTTTCGTAAATCTTGGTCAGCACTGTCTTTTCTTTTTTTTATCTTTCCACTCTTTTTTTTTTTGCTCAATAAATTCATAGATTTAAATAGGGATAAAATCCTTTTTTTGGTTATAATTCATCTTTAAATCATATTACTGTTCCAGAACTATTTTGACATACATAAATTAAATGGGATGACAGTAGACCAACTTCATATCACCTGTGCAAATGTGCCTCACTATCAGCCTAATGAAATTCACTTCTTTGACATGTCCATTTGATTACTTTTTAAATCATAGCTTTTGATAGACAAATGAATGGTAATCAGCCAACAATGATTGGTATATCATATATACATTTTAACATAAATTAGTAACAAACAGAGATGACATTTGTTATAGCAATTTTGGTTTTCTTAAATGTAAATATAATTTACTTTAATGCTTAATATATTACATTGACAGGAAAAAGAACGAAGTTATGCAAAATCTAAGAAACAAGAACCAGTAAATCATCAAAATAGAAAAAAGATGCAAAAGAGAAAATAAACAGGAGGTTTGTTGAAACTAAACCATGAAAGGATGGTGATGGAGTTTTCATTTAAGACTTGAAGTATTTAATTCATATTGTGCTTTTCCTGTTTCATGATTGAATAATTTATGATTAGAAAATGACCAGGTTCCAATTTTTCCCCCACAGCAGTCCAACCATACACATTCAAACAGACAAATAAGTCCCCAATTCGTGCATAGAATCCAACTCATACAACATAGTTGTTCTATGTGTACATTAGAATTACTGATTAAATTTTTAAGCTGCCAATAACAGATATTCTCTGGGCAAATAATACTCATTCTTATGAATTATTTGCATTGAAAATAATGGAAGCAATACAGGCAATAACCTCCAGTATAACTTTTATGTTCTGAATGTATAATTAGTATGACCAAACAGATTGCTATTGTTCATATGCAATGCTAACTGTAGTTTAGATCTAGATCTCAGCAGAAAGAAAACCAGGAAGTGCTAGGTGCAGATATACAATTCTAATTCTCAGCATTAAGAGGAAGAATGAAATAGGATTCTGGTTTATTTTGTTCAAATCCTGGCTTACCATTCAATTTACACCAGGAATTATAATTATAATAAAACTGTAAACATAATGGTGATCTGCCAACAACTATCTAAGGCAGTAATGACAGGAAAATGTGAAGGACTGCAGGTGCAACAGGAGTTTTCCACTTTTACTCTAAAGCATATATTCAATCGTCCTTGCATGTCATTAATTGTGGTTTCTTTGCTATTTCCTAATGGGATTTAAAAAACCCTAATATTTGTTCACACTACACAAATGTTTTGAAATAGTGTTTTTATTCTTGCTGTTGTTTAAAACATAAACTTTTGTTAAAAACATGAATTTAATTCTTGATACTTCCTTAAAAATTATAATTCAGACTGTTTTTATAAATTTTTGGAGATTTCTTCTCTTATATTTCCTCTGTCCTCTATAGACACCATACTTCTCTTCTATAGATGAAAGAATAGGTACTTATGTGATTATAAATCAAAATATACTCTTTAGAAGTTGTTACATAATTATTGTAGTTGATTTGTTCCTCTGAAAAATAATAAAAGAACATTCTTGCGTACTTTCCTTCCTTTCTGTATCAATATACAATTTCTAATTTTGATTGGTATATATGATCATAAATGTGCTATGTGCATCTATAATATATCAAGAGATTATTTAAACAAGTTATACATATGTAACAGTTATAAAAATGATAACTATATAGAGGTGGTCCTAATTTAATGACCAGTTTTTTTAGTGTATATTCAAATTTACAATGGTGCTGAATGGTGACCATGTGATGTCCTCACTTTATGAGGTGTGGGATTTGTTTAACAACAACAACAACCTGGAAGTGCTGTTGCTAAATGACTTTATGACTATGTCACTTATCAATGGACATTCCAGTCCCAATTGCCTTCATTAACTGAGAACTATATGTAGTGTCCATTGTTATAAGTCATATTTCACAATACAAAGCACGTGCAGTTTTGCATATTAAGATTCGCTTTTTATGAAATAGATTAAGGTAAAATACAGCTTTAAAATAGCAACAGTGGTCTAGATTCAAATGCACCCTATTTTGGCATGTACTTATATTCCTTTGCACCAAAATAAACAAGATGCCCACTTTGAAGGTGTTGCTCCTGAAACAAAATTTTGAACAGTTTCTGCAAGAAAGGCATTTATAATGCAGCATAGGCTAAGGTACTTTAAAATTATACTAAATAATTGTACTGATGTACAGGCCTAACTTGATTGGCTTAAAGAATATGCATCTTGATTCTTTGGTGTATGAATCAAAAAATTGTAATCATGCTTTATTGTAAATCATTTGAATTCTAATATGCATAAGTGGTTTAATTTAAAGGCTTTATAAAGTGGGAGTAATTTGTCAGAATATTCTGCATGCAAATATAATCTTATACATGTGTACTTTGAACAAGCATCACTGAGTTGAAAAGGATTTATATTCCAAGATAAATTTACAGATTTTTTAGTTTTACAGTTATACAGAACACGGTATTTGAACAAAAAAAGCTGAGTTATAGCTCTTCCCAAACATGTTAGTTTTCCCTAAAGGTAGATTTTAATATGGAGTAATATCTGCACATATAATTGTTCTGTACCTAATATTAAAATTTGATGTAACTTCATTGTACTGTATCCGGGGTTATTGACTTATGCCTATTTTCTCCATCCTAGCATTTTGTAGAAGCATTAGATCTGCAACTTCCAGAATTCCCACTCAGCATGTCAATTAGCTAGCTAGCTAATTTATTTCTTTATTCTCATTTATATCCTGTCTTTTAGCTCACTCTTTTCCTGATTCCTCCCCACCTCCACTCTCTCTGGGTATACATGTGTGTATACACTACAGCAGATTTACTGTATTACATACATGTTTATAGCAGTTCTCAAAATTGTTTACTGTATATATTGTCCTAAGATTTAATTTGTGGATTGTGCAATTTATAAAATCTTAACTAATATACTAAGATGTGAATGAATTGTAATGAAACCATAAGAAAGCAAATGCAAAACATTGATAATGTCAAAAAAAGGCAGCATCAGCGATAATAGAAACATTTTGTCACGAGTCCTATGGGAATACGACATTATAGAAATGTAGCAAATAAATACTGCCATTGTTAAATTAATATCTTCAATATAATTAAAAAGATCCATAAAAGAATCTCAGAATTTTAGCATTGTTTAGTTCAAGGATAGCTATCCTGAAGTAGATGGTGGATATTAAATTATTATTATTAAAATCATTTAGTTTAAGAATAGAGACCTTCTGATCAGATATAGCAGATCATTTCAATGACATGATTTTCAATCAGTTATTTATTAAATGTTGACCTGAAGATGGTCATTCTTAAAGTAAATAGTTTCCATAATAATAATTGAATGAGCCAAAGGTGTGTCCTTAACAACAGATAATCTCAGCATTCAGGTAACTCTGAATCTTCCTCTAGAAAAGAATAGTTCAGAAAAGATACAACCCTTAAAAATGGTCCAAACAATATTTTAGCTATATGAATCACCCATATGGTTGAGCTCATCAAGCTGCCTTTGAATGTCCTTTAAATTTTCTGGCAGAGTTATTTTCCACAGAATCTCTTAAAAGTTATGAATCCAAACACAAAAACAGAAATGAATTATAAGGACACTTCTTTGCCTGCTGTAATGCTGATCTCTTGTTGTAGAAATGTAAAAGCATATAGTGACTCCAGAGGTCATCCTGATTCTGCATCTTTTAAGCAGATGAACAGAAATCATAATAGTTTAATATCCCTGCCCAACAAATCTCCTGCATTGTATCTTCAAAAATTTTAAAACATGCACATGGAATTGAAAAGCTGACATAACAAAGAGAAATTGATTTGCTATAAGACAGGAGTGATATTGAGCCCTCTTCTAGTCTGCATCACATGCAGAGAAATGGTCCTCATTTGGTTTAGAATAGATTATTGCTACTGAAGGTCATGTCTCAAAATCCCCCTCTCTATGGATTCTCCACTATTTCAAATCAGCAATAAAATACTCTTTCCTAAACTCAGAAGAAATGTTAAGAGCCTGGATTTAAAAAAAAAAAATCCAGACATTTTCTTCTTAATATTACAGCTGAAATTCACAACTGTTTCCCCCTATTTTGAAACAGATCTAGGAAGTTCATGTTTCCATTCTAATGGAGTATGTTCCAAAATGCTTTAAAAATATTGTATAAAAATAGGTTTCTGAAGATATAGCCTTTTTTCTTGTATAGACTCTGCTGTGGAATCTTAATATAATCATGTTTCAAGTTGAATTTGGTAATTAGTTTTTAAGCTTAAAGTCTGAACTCCATTAAAGTCATGAGAACTCCATTCAATTTAATTGCCCTTTATTTTGAGTAGGATTATGCTGGAAGGCATATGTTACCTTTCCTGTGTTATGCTTTGCTATACTGTATCTAGATACCATGCTTTGCCCTATTGATAAAAATCTGATTAAAAGTAGAGTTTATTGGACTAATGTCAATATCTGCTGCTGAGATATTTAAGAATAAAATGACCAATAAATTTCAGAATGTGGAGCGAGGAAGTCAGTGCACTACAATAATTGAAAACAGCTGGGCACATTTCCAAAAAATGTCAGGTGTGGAATGCATTTGCTCCATTAATCCTAGAAAAACAGGCCTTCAATGCTATATCAAATATCTTTAAAAAGGCAAGGGATGTGGTAGATTTGAGTACTTTATTCGGTTCAATTATTAAATAAAACAGAAATCAACCCACTCTTTCTGCCTTCATAATTAGAAAAAGTATGGGTATGTGAAAGAGAGAGAGATCCTTAATCTATTAGCCATTTTTTCCGAGCCTAATAAAAAGGCTATCTGAAAACACAGTATCTGAAGACATGGGAAAAGGTCACTTTATATTTTCTGCTTGGGTTCCCCTATTAGGGCCTACATGCTGTTTTAAAGAATAGTTCAGTCATCACTACTTTACCTTTCTTGGAAGAAGAATGGTTTTAAAGAAGACTGCTTATTAGGTAGGCAGGCTTATTTTAAGTAGCAAAGAACTGTTCAGTTTTCAGCAATGCTTTGTCATTAGTTCTATTGGACCACTTATTGGTTGGTTCTACAAAGGCAACTCTTGAAAAGATCCCTGGATTTTTGCAGCTGAGCCAAAACATCAAATACTGTAAGAATTTCCACTATTTCTATGGATATTACTGCTCAATTCACAAGGTACAATGTCATGAATCACCTAACCCCAAGATAAATCGTATTTCATTCAGAACAGAAAAAGGAACAGTTCATTTATGCTTTAATGTATTAAATAGATAAACTATATAAGAAATTTGGAAAAACACCTCACGTACTATAGAACAATATTCTGCAGCATTGGTAGAGTGCAGAGAGGGAAGAATGCTGAAAAATAGTGTTTCCTCATCAAAAACATCTACCTCTTCATTATGAACATGCATGAACAATAAGGGCAGAGCTTGTAGTGCAACATTGGAGATGCAAAAAAAAAAAAAAATCTATAAGGTTCAGGCCTCTATCCATCTGTCAGTGGGATAACCCTCCGAAACTGAAATTAAATGCAATCAAATGGGGAGGGTAGAAAGTGGCCAAAAGAAATCAGTTTGAAAATAAACCTATTCTCATGGGACAGGTCAATATCATTCAAGAAATAATTCTTTTCTTAGCCCCCTAGAGTGGGCTGCTCTAAAGCAGAATTTTTATTAAAGAAAAAATGCCCAAAGCAATGCTCAACATGCTTCCTCTAGCTTATTATTCTTTCCAACCTAATGGAAAGTTGGAAAGAAATGTGAGTGAAGGCATTCGGAATTCTGTCAGCAGGATAATTCTGAAAACTACAAGATAAAGACATTAGTGAGAGTCCAAAATGAAGAGAGAGCAGGAACTCAGAGCAATGCAATATTGGGGGAAAATGCATTCCTGGTAAAATAATTGGGGGGGGGATCCAGAAGTCAGGCTTTATGTGCTTTTTTTCCCTTTCTTTGTATTGACTTTGTAGTATCTAAAATATACAGTATAATATTCCTTACATATTATATTCTTTAAACAACTTCCAGAACAAAGGGCAGGTTTTTAGTCATTTAATTCACATGAAATTGTACATTAGAGAGAGGGACCACAACAGGAGAAAATGCAGTTAAAATACCATTTAGCAAGTAACCCAGAATGGGCTTTTTTTTTTTTACATAAAAATATATTCATTGTCAAGAACAGTTCTACATTTCCACAAAATGATTGTGTTTCTTATGGTGTCTCATACTTTAGGGAAGGGAGTCCGAAATATACAGGGACTGTAAGCAAATTTTAAGCTGACCGAATAGCCAGAGCAAGGATTCAAATATACTTTATTCTTCTCCATCTCTCTACCTGCACCTGCAGAGATCAGCAATGATCCACAGACCAAAAATGGTGGAGAAGCTAAAATATATACCGAGTCGAAGGACAAAACCATACATTGTCATATCTTACAGACCCAGGTTGCTCAGAGAACAAATTCTGGGAGCATCCTGATGACCCTGTGATGAAAGTTGAATCTAAGAGCGAGAGGCACTGGGATTACGCTTGCTTGGTTTTTCTTTGACAGAGTAATCTCTCTGCCACTGATTTCCAGAGAGGATAAAAATGCACAGAAGACAAATATAACAAGGGAACTTGGGTAAGGGAGGCAGGGGTGGTGGAAGTGGTTGTAGTGATAACACAAAATGTCTCCCCTCCATTAGTTTTGGGAATATGCATCAGATATACCAATTAGTAAATTAATTTGCATGGTTTTGTCTCCATGATCCATATTTTTTCATCATCATTATTTATTATGTGCATATAATTTAATTAGTATTTATTACTATTATCACCGTTATCATGCTTTCCATTATGAAGGTATTGTATGTTTTTATGTTTGTATAAACATTTTTACCTACTCCTGCCTTGGTCCCTCTGTCATGTTACTGTTATGAATCAATAAAAAACTTAACAGTTACTGTCCCTAATGGCTAGTCAAGCTGATTTTCTTCCATCTGTCCTGCCCCTTTGATAGCAAAACTTTCTGTTTTCTAATTTTGAGCTTCTTGAATCTCACAGAGATGGGAAGATTGGGATTGCAGTTTTGCTCATGCCTTTTGTAAAAGCAAGGATCCTGCAAGTATGTCACATGTACACCATTACTGGGAATATCAATTTATAAGGAGTTGCGAATTTAAATTAAGACAATATGGAAAACTGGAGCTGTCCTCAATTTTTCCTCTCTGAATATGTCTTCCCTATAAATTCTTCTTTTGAGAAAAGGATTCTCATAAATTTACTGGGGCTGGGCCAACTGGTGTCTTCCAATATGCCATCTATATTTCTATAATGGGTGATGTAATGGTAGTGATGTTGTATAATGCAACTTACTGTATAATTTTATTAAGGCAAGTTACCACTCCTTTTGGGAATCCCTGCTCTAGATGCTCCCTTCTCAAGGCTTAGCTAGGATTCATTAATTCAGGGCTGTCAAACACATGGCCCGCGGGCCGGATGAGTCATGCACTGGGCACGCCCATGCCCAGTTTAGCAAAAGGGGGGAAAAGTCCCGATACGCCATGTGATGCCACCATGATGATGTGAGTTTGACACCCGTGAACTAATTGATATTTCTGCTAGAAATACATTGATTTTAGAAATATCTACTATTAATTGCTAAGTCAAACAGCATTAGAAGGGTGGGGGGACTGGACTTTGATATGGCCAAAAGTACTTTCAAAATGTACTTTTTAATATCACATATTTATTCTGAAGCCTCTTAAAATAGATGACATTCTAAAATACAGAACTGTTTACCTATTGCATAGTTCCTAATGTTGCTCAAGGGAAAGCTGAGCCAAAGTTTGTGTCATCTGAAACTATTATGAATGCTTAATACAACATGTAAAAATGAATTCTCAGCACAATAGTAAAGCTTCCTTTTTAATATAATGTGCATAACCATTTCCCTCTTACACTGAAGACAAAGACAGAGCTCATCAATCATTATTTCTTATTGCATATAGAAAGAATAAAATATTTATAACAGTTTTAATTATTAATATTGTTTATCTTCTTAATTAAATGGTTTAAGCTAGTTTGGCAGCTCAGTGAAAGCAGAAAAGTCAGATGCTCTGTGTATCAGACAATATTTGACAGATACCGGTGTACATTATATATATATATCTCATGTCGACTGGGAGTTTTTCCAGATTCAGAATTTTTGAAAAACAGCAGTTCAGCATGTAAGACTTTACTTGTGAAAAGCAAATCTATCACTATTACTTATCTTCCATTAGCATCCAGTCTAAATTATTGCACTCTTCTCTATAAGTCCTGCTTTTGAACAAACTAGTTCAAGCATTTCAGTTTGTTGCTAATGAATGTGAAAATCATTTGTTTGGAACATTATACCAATATTGTATCTGGTATTCTTCTTTTCTGGCCCCACCATTAGACACTGGTGGCACAGAAAAATCAGCATAGGTCTTGGAGACAATCTTCAATAACATAATAAATTAATTATGTTATAAATAAATAATTGTTATTTACCCAAAACAATAAAGAAACTTCAATAAAAAAAAAAGATCACTATGGCGTAAAACCAAAACTAGCTACATAGCAAACTTTAAAAACCAATACAACACCCTATGTTGACAGATAAAGGCAGAATGCACAAATTACCACTGCAAGCAAGAGGAAAACCTCCTACGTACAAAATCCACCCGCACCTTCTACAATTTTGTTAATACCAAACTTAAAGAATCAAGAACCATCCCACCCCTAAAAGGACTAAATAGAAAAACTGCAACAATGAAGCTGTTAAGGCCAATCTCTTCAACACATTCTTCAGTTCAGTCTTTGTAAACAGCAATGGTTCATGCCCCACATTTCCTAGTCGTAACACAACTAACTGTAATGACCTACTATATATTGACTTTACAGAAGATAACGTAGAAAAGGCACTATGAAACCTAAAACCATCCCTATCTATTGGCCCCAATTGATTATGTGCATACTTCTTAAAAAAGCTCTCCTCTGCCATAGCAGAACGCCTAAGCATTATATATGAGATATCATTCGGAACCAGCTCCTTACCAAACCTATGGTCCTTAGCTAAGATCATCCCTATCTTCAAAAAAGGTGACCCCAGCCTGGTTGAAAACTACAGACCAATCTCACTGTGTTGTGTCACGTGCAAAGTCATGGAATCAATCATTAACCAATTCATCACTCTCCACTTAGAGTCAAACAATCTACTCTCCAAAAAACAATTTGGTTTCAGGAAAAAATTGTCCTGCAATCTACAACTCCTACACTGCAAAAACATGGATTACTCTATTTGATCAGGGTAAAGCTATAGACGCAATTTACATAGACTTCTGCAAAGCCTTTGATTCAGTGGTACACGACAAACTACTGTTAAAACTAAACTCTTACAGCATTTCTGGATCCCTCCATAAGTGGATTACTGCATTCCTATCAAACAGGCAACAAATAGTAAAATTAGGGAGCGCTATATCAAACCCTGCTCCAGTTAACAGAGGTGTCCCCCAAGGCAGCATTCTAGGACCCACACTTTTTATACTCTATATAAATGACCTTTGCGATCACCTTATAAGCAACTGCGTCCTCTTTGCGGATGACATCAAACTATTCAACACCACTAAAAATGCTACAATGTCCTACCAGTCAATGACTACTTCAGCTTCAACCACAACAATACAAGAGCACAACAGATACAAACTCAATGTAAGCTTCAAACTTGATTGCAGAAAGAACAACTTCAGCAACAGAGTAGTCAATGCCTGGAATGCACTACCTGACTCTGTTGTTACATCCTCTAACCCCCACTCCTTCAACCGGAGACTATCCACTGTTGACCTCACCCCATTCCTAAGAGGTCTGTAAGGGGCGTGCATAAGTGCACCATCGTGCCTACTGTTCCTGTCCTACTGTCCCCATTTATTCGTACCTATTTCCTGTATTCTTACTCATGTTTATACTTATATCTATTATCTTGTAAGTGATTGACAAATCAAATAAATAAATAAAAAATAAACAATCATGCAATTGGCACTGCATGGTAGACTACACCCTCTTATGAGTTACCTGGTGTAATATATGGACACACAACATTCTCTATCATCCTCCCAAACTCATAGCTGCTTCCCCCCAGAAGACCAGATATGGTTGCCTTTAAAGGTCTAAAGACCTGATTCCTAAGGGACTTTATATATATTTTAGATTCCTTTGTAATCATGCAATCATTCCAGAAATCTGGTTTATCAGATTGTCTCCTAGCTGTGGATTTTCATTTTTTTCTGAAGAAATATACATTTTAACTGTAAATTGATTCTACAGATGTTTTGGTTTCAGGATCTACAACTTGTCAGAGTCTGTTGAACTGTTAAATACATTACAACAATTCAATTCCTGGTCTTTACAAATGGCATTGCTTTAATTCCGTGAGCTGATTTGGGAGGACTCTGCCTTGGAAAGCAGAGTGATATTCCAGAAGGTAAATAAAAAAAATAATGTGTGGTTTTTTTATGATTTATCTCAATTTGAATAATTCTCAAAATGGATTGTTATTTGGGAAAATGATTGCAATTTCTCCATACACATTTTTAAAAAAAGACATTCAGGAATGAGTAAACGTGCATATTCCAAATGAAATTACATGCCCTCTTCAATTAATTGAAGCAACAATAGGAGCCATTAGAGTTTACCAAACTTCTCCATAAAGTATATTAATTCTCTAAAATCAATTTTTCTGCTAACTGTTCAGGGTCTTTAATGAACCTAAGGGGACATGGTACCAGCTGTTCTTGGTATAGTTTCAATAAACATCGTATTTCAACTTCCAGTGAAGAAATTACTTTCATTTGGCCCTTTTATTGAAGATTCTGGAAGTTTAATTCAAAAAGCCATTTAGTATACTGAAAAAATCAAATATCTGTTAAATAGTTTGTGAGCTGAGCTATGGAACAGCTACGCTTTCTTACTGCAATTTTCTTGGCCAATACCTCTTCCCTCTTTGTTTCATGAATCACCATCTGCCTTACCTCTTTTTGAATCCTCTGTGAGTTATTCTCAGAAGGATTTTACTATCAGAAGTATTGAATGCATATGGCTTTCTGTGAAAGAGAGAAAATTAGAGTCAGTATGCTTTTTGAATTTTGCATTAATATTATCCAGAATAATCAATGCTGGTCTAGTAGTTAAAGCACCAGGCTAGAAAATGGGAGACTGTGAGTTCTAGTCCCACCTTACCAGGGGTGGGATGCTACTGGTTCTGTCCGGCTCTATAAAACCCGTAGCTCTAAAGAGCAGCAGACAGAACCAGTTCTGTGTTTGCTGCTCTTTGGCCCACCCACCTGCCCGGGCTCTTACCTGTCCTTTATTTCTTGTTTTTTCAACCTCAGCTGCTTTGCGCGGCACAGCTGAGGTTGGAAAAGCAGGGAAAAAGGCTTTTTGAATGCTGAGCACCTGCGTGCAGTGTTTTTCAGCTGTCTGGGCAACACAGCCTAAGGTTATGTTACATACGCACACAGCACGCATGCATGCGCAAAACATAATCACCAAACTGGTAGTAACGCCGGTTTAATCCCACCCCTGCACCTTACCCATGAAAGTTGGTTGGATGACCTTGGGCCAGCCTCTCTCTCTCTCTCTCTCTGTCTACCCCTCCTCACAGGGTGGGGGAAATGGGATAAGGAAGGTATATTGGATATATTTTCTGCCTTGAGTTATTTGTAGAAATAATAAAGGCAGGATACAAATAAATAAAAACAAATTCTCAGAGAAAAGCCTAACATTTAAATATCATATAAATTGTTCTTGCCCATGTCTGGAATATTTGATTTTCCCTCTTTATATACACTTCAGAGCTGTGGGTTTGTGTGGGTTGCAAAACTTCAGAAGACAGCAAATGGCAGCAAAGAGTGTTTAAAGGATAGGAGAAAAGCAAGATATGCATTTTCCCCTTCTGTCCTTCACTTCTTAAAGTGAAGCTTAAATGAGTGATTGATTATATGTCATTTAGTTGGTGATGATTCTTGGAGACCACACAGATGGACCTTCTCCAGTATGACCTCTTTCCAGATCTTTAAACTGTAATGGTATATGAGAAGGAACTTGGGAGACAGGAGGAATATCTTCAGCCTAGGCAACAATTTGATAAGAGGCAGCTCAATCCACAAGCGGAGAAAAAAGTACCTTTCCTAGTTTTCCAGAGACTAAAAAGAGAGGAGAGGAAAGATGCTTTCTGTCTCACAAAATTCTGCTTAATGTAACCTCACAATACAGATGGTGCTTATGTTCCTGATTGTTCTTTTAGACAACTTTGATAAGCTCTAATTTCTGTCTTGCAAGACTGAAAAAATTCTGGCGTAGACTATATTTAAGAGCCATTGTTAGTTCATGAAACACTCTGGAATGTGCACCTGAAAATATGAACTTTTGCCTCCCAAAATTCTCACACTGATTCTGGACTAGCTGATAGGCCCTTGGATTGTGTCCTGCCAACAGTTCCCTCAATGATTTTGACTGTCACTGCTTGGAACTTATTTGCAGGAAAGCTCACATAAGATTGGGACTTTATTGAAATGTGGCTATATTTTCATCCTGATGCTATCTGTAATCACTTAAACCAGAAGTACAGGCCTAGCAACCTAATTTTTCTTTACAACAGAATGATTGGTTGAAAAAGGACATATGAAGAGTAAGCATGTCAGTTTTTGAGAACTGCTTCAACAGTGATGAGTGCCAAAAGAACTTAAAATGACAAATGAATCCAGGTTTGTTAGTAATGAGTTCACTCTGCTGCTGAAGCTTCTTTTGCAATATCCAAAAGTGATTATGAGGGAGGAAAGCAAGATATATTGTCAAGAAGAAAAAAGAGAACAAAAACTCAAAATTATTGTGAAAAGGTCAGTTGGTAATGAATATAAATGCTTCTAGCATTAGCAAGCATTAATATTTATCAGCGTGCAATTTAATTCCATTTGTCTGAACCAATAACCTTTAAACTAATGCAAGTATAATATAAGACATATCCAAATTTCCTGTTTAAGCTAATTCTTTTCTGTACAATAAGGATAAGGTGAGTCTGCTTAAGATAGTCCTGATCAGACTAAGATATTTTGGCAAGTATTTCACTCCAAACAGCAATCTCATGTCTTCCCATTAAGATAAGATGTGTGTGTGTGTTGTGCCTGAATATGCACACATGTACAAGATAAATTATACTTATATGCATAGTCAAGGCACAGTAAAGGTCATAGCCCTCTGCTCAACCAGGAGATTCTAATCATTCCAGACAAGTGACTGTCCAGTCTCTTTTTTTTCAATTTTTTTATTTTTTAACAACAAACAAAAATAAACACAAACACAAAACAACAAATAAAACCATCTTTCCATTGTACAGTGTGTTGGTTGGTGCATATCTTTTGTGCACAATATCAGCACTCTCCCTTCTAGATTTAAATTATAATTCATATTATATATATTGACTATGCCTATTATATTATTATTACTAACACCTTATCAGACTTTAATTATAAATTCACATCATTCTTTTTGAGCAAACTATTACATGACCTAATGCAAAATATCTGTCCAGTCTCTTCTTTAAAACAGCCACAACGACTGAAGGCAAGCTGTTCCACTGGTTAATTGTCCTCATTGTTAGCAAGTTTTTCCTTAGTTCCAGGTTGCTTCTCTCCTTGGTTAGTTTCCATCCATTGTTTCTTGTCCTGCTCTCTGACACTTTGGAAAATAAATTGACCCCCTTCCTCTTTGTGGCAGCCTCTCAAATACTGGAATAGTGTTATCATGTCCCCCCTCGTCTTTCTTTTCTCTAGACTACTCAAACCCAAATCCTGCAAGTGTTCTTCATATGTTTTAGTCTCCAGGCCTTTAATTATCTTAGCTGCTCTTCTTTGCGCTTTTCCCAAAGTTTCAACATGTTTTTTGTAATGTGGTAACCAAAACTGGATGCAGTATTCCAGCTGTGGTCTGGCTAAGGCTTTATAAAGTGATCATAATACTTCATGTGATTTTGATTCTATGCCTCTCTTTATACAACCAAGGATTGTATTAGTTTTTTTGGCTGCTGTCACACACTGCTGACTCATGTTTAAGTGATTGTCCACCAAGCCTCCTAGGTCCCTCTCACAGTTACTGTTTTTGAGCCAGGTTTCATCTTATCTGTACTTGCATCTTTGGTTTTTCCTGCCCAGGTGTAAAACCTTGCTTTTCTCCAGATTAAATTTCATTTTGTTGGATAGGGCCCATTGTTGAAATCTGGCAAGATCCTGAGAATATCTTCTGGGGTGTTGGCTATTCCTGCCAATTTAGTATCATCTGCAAATTTGATTTCCCCTTTTATTCCCTCATTTAAGTCATTTATAAAGATATTGAAGAGTACTGAGCCTAAGACAGATCCTTGTGGTACACCACTGTTTATTTCTCTCCATGTTGATACAGTACCATTAAGGACTATTCATTGAGTATGGTTTGTCAGTCAATTACAAATCCATCTTGTGGTGATGCTGTCTAGCTTACTTGTGGTCTACTTTGTCAAATGCATTGTTGAAGCCTAAATACAGGATATAACCACAGCATTCCACTGGTTTACTAATTTAGTCCCTTTGTCAAAGAATGAAATAAGATTGGTTTGGCATGATCTGTTTTAACAAACTCATGCTGGCTATTAGCTATAACTTCATTTGTTTCTAGATGTTCACAGATCTGTTTTTAATTGTTGTTGTTTTTTTGCAGTATCTTCTCAGATATTATGTTAAGCTGATTGGTCTGCAGTTTCCTATGCCTGTCCCCCCCTCTTTTTTTTTTGAAGATGGGAATCACATTATTCTAATAATAAGATTCCTATAAGTGACACAGTATGAACATACAATTTTTCTATTCCTATAATTTAATTCCTTCCATTCCATCCCAAACTAATTCAAGTGAGCTAAAAAAAATAACATACCAAATTGTAACTGAAGAATAAGATTTAATCAGTTCACATGCAATAATTAATAACATTAATAACTCATTGCAGAATACTTTATGCCACCAGACTTGAAATTCTAGAACTAGAAAACCTAGAACTATGCTGCCTTCGGTCTGATCTAAGTATAGTACATAAAATTATATATTGCAATGTCCTACCTGTCAATGAATACTTCAGCTTCAGCCATAACAATACAAGAGCACACAATAGATACAAACTCAAGGTAAACCGCACCAAACTTGATTGCAGGAAATACGACTTCAGCAACAGAGTGGTCAATGTCTGGAATACTCTACCTGACTATGTGGTTTCTTCCCCAACCTCCAAAAACTTTAACCTTAAGACTGTCTACTATTGACCTCACCTCTTTCCTAAGAGGTCTGTAGGGGGCGTGCATAAGCGCACCAACATACCTACCGTCCCTGTCCTATTGTTTCTTTTTATTTTTCTAATATGTATCCATTTCATGTATTCATAACTATGTTTATACTTATACCTGCTATCTTATAATCGCTTGACAAAATAAAATAAATAAATAAAACTTAATGTAAACAAAAATGACACTCATGAGACTGAGAGCGATTTCAGCAAACAAATGAACTAAAATGCCAGAAGCTTGCTTAAATAAAATTTATAGTGTTAAGTAGTATTGTGGCTGCCTTTGCAATGAATTCTAAGGGTTAGAAGTACCCATTAGAAAACCCTGTTGCCATCCAGAAGGGAAGGTCAACATCAATGGCATTATGATTGAAGCTCCATTCTTTTTATATGTTCATGCAAGGAAGAAGACCTCGATTGCAATACCATGCTCATCATCTTGCAAATGTTGACTCTCTATTCCTGGGGATCAACACTACTGGAATACTTTCTCTACATTTTTGCATGTTCCTCCAATAGTCATGAGTCAGAGAAAAATGCTTATTTCAAAGAACTTAAGGCAGTTTTGGCTCATCCTTTTAATGAAGCAGAATATATTAGCAATTTATTTTACCCAATGATCACAATCTCAGAGACAATGTGGAGGTCCTGGTCACGTGACCCCAAATGTCAAAGGATACATTGACTGTAAAAAACAAATACTCTTTCATTAGGCAATATGTCATTCTTCCAAGATAAGTCTTTCCTGTGAACTTTCATAATTCCCAAAATTGTTTTACACTCTTTAAAGGCAATATCACAAGCATGATGCAGCAAAATTAAATCATGATTCAATTGAAATTGATTTATTATTAGAATATTTTTCAATATAACATTTTGAGAAGACAGCAAGAAAAAGTAATAAATTTCTGAAAGAAAAAAAGATTGAAACAGGGCCCAATCCATCATAGTAGGGTTAGTTATTAAGGCTGACAGCCAATGAAGAAATTGGAGTCAATTCAAATTTAATCATACTTAGTTTAAACCCCAATCAATGAAACATAAGTAAACTGTAGTATACTGGAAGTTCAAACATTACTGTATGTATGGTTTTTGTAAAAAGACAGCGTATTTGGCAATAATGATCAACTCATGGTGAGTCAATTTGTAGTATGATAACCAGGTCAGGCCACTTGGCAAGAAGATTTTTAAATGTGCTCAGAACTCAGAACAGCCCAAGTTCATTTTGAATTAAATTACCCTCAACAATCACTTCTCTTGTGGAAATACTTTAATTTAGTCAAATCTGGGGCAATATTCAAACTTTAAGATACTGCAGTCGGATTGCAAAATTCCAAACATTCAGTAGATTTTTTTCATTCCAAACTAGCCCATCAACTCTCCAAGAAAGAAAAAATACAATAGTGTGACTAAAAAAAATCCACTAAAGTCTAGTAGCATAGAACACACTTCCCAAATACTGACTGTACTCAAGCTATGCCTCCTGTTGCCTGGACGATCAGGAAGGGCCATTGATGCAATCAAGTCTTATCAATATTCATTTGGTACATGGGCTCATGCACTTCCCCTAAGAACTCTGGGTTCTCAAAAACAGTGACTTTTGACTTATTTATTTTGCTTGTGTACTGACAGACCCATTAATAAAGAGGCCATTGACAAGGTCAGTGTTCTCAGCCTCAGCAACTCTAAGCTGTGTGGATGTAACTCAAGACTGGAGAATTCTGGGAGTTGAAGTCAACAGCTAAAATTTGCTGAAGTTGAGAAACAATGGACTAAGTTGAACTTATTATTCAAATTGTGCCTTACAGTTGCTCACTCAGCAAATGGAATTTTATGAGCTTTTCCCCCCCTACTTGCAAGAGATATCAAGACAGCTAGCTCCTAATTTTCTGGTTTCTCTGAATTTTTGTTTGGAAAACAATGTGACATTCATCAGGCCTCAGATACATAGCAAGCCATAGCTACATTACCATATCCTTTGTTAGCAGAATTTCACATTTCCCTTCCTTAAGGTCAAGTACATGCCATCTAGATGCTCTGATTTCTTAATCTGCTAATGTCCAATTGATCCCTTTTCTAATTTAGTATCCTCCAGATAGTTTGGAACTTATTTGGAGATAGCGATGGAAATATATCTTACTGGACCAAATAAAGACTAAAGAGCAACAGCAGCAGACAACTTATAGTAACACAAGCCACATTTGCCTCTCTTTTTACTTGCAACAAGAAGCTCTATATTGATTCTGCTAAGGTGTTTGGTACCTGAAAGAGGCTGTGTGAAAGATTTGAGGCTTATTAGAGAGAGAGAGAAAAATCTTTAAAAATGGCCAACGTGGGAGCTGTCAGAGTAAATGATTCAAAGACATGGAAAGGAGCCAGAGAAAACAATGGAAAGAAACTAGAGGAGGTTTTCAGAGATTTATTGCTTCAAAAAGTTCTGCATTCCTTTCATATTGGTGTTTAAAAGTTGTCTTTGGCCTTTATTGCACAGTAATCACATTGCCATTGAAAACTGCTGATATAAAATAAGTTAGCATTTAATAGCAAAATCCTTTTTATTATTATCTTTCCTTAATAAACAGTAACGGTTCAGCGAGAACTTTATGGAAAGAAATGCAACAATAAAATCAATGTCTGCTTTATTTAGATTTTGAGGATCAGCACAAGCAGAGCTTGTCTGGCTAGAGCAGGGGTGTCCAACCTTGGCAATTTTAAGACTTGTGGACTTCAACTCCCAGAATTCCTCAGCCAGCTTTGCTTTGTCTTAAAGTTGCCAAGGTTGGACACCCCTGGGCTAGAGGCTTCCCCACAGCAAGGTTTCGTCAGTCTGTGCAGAGATTGTGATGGCATCACTTCTCAGCATGGCAAGTAGGCCAAATAGAGGGTATGCGGTGTCTTGGCAACCACACTTGGCGATGATTTATGGGTCTTTTGTTTGTTTAAATGCATGAGTTAGAGAAAGCCAGAGAAACAATTGGCTCCTGCTGTGTTTTAGACCACATGATGCTTCCTTCTTTCCCTCTTGTTATTGTTGAGCATAAAAAACAGACACAACAAGTACTTTGGAAAATATAATATAGCTTTGGCTTTGTAATTTGGAATACACCTAAAGGAATTAGCAGAAATATGGTGATGAGGAACATTGGAATTACAGGGCTGGGTAGGTATAAGAACTGAAATAACTACAGCAATATATTTGTCTGCACAAGTCTGTATACATGGATTTCCTCAAATCAATAATAGAGTTAATTTCGGTAAAACTTTGGGAAAAATGACTCTAATTGTAAGAGTAGTCCACTATTGGTACCAGTATTGGGCATCAGCCAGAATCTGAATAGTCATATTCTGAAGATGTTCTCATTTTGAATTCCCTACATTGGCTGTTGGATGAGATAGCCTACAATAGTACTTCTACTGATGATTTTTAACTTCATAAATCACAAGATTGTGGCATGGCTCAAAAGGTCAAAGAGTGTAGAATAGAGTGAAATTGGAAGAATGCCATTTTCATTTTACTTGGGGGAGGACACATAATCTTTTTTTAGGCCAAGGGCTTTGATTGACAGGCTGAAGCATGCACTCCAAAAATGAATGGACTTTAAATATGGAAATGATGATAATTTAATTTTTTTTAAATAATTTAAATAATATAGAATATTTTATTGGCCAGGTGTGATTGGACACACAAGGAATTTGTCTCTGGTGCAAGATCCCAGTGTATATACAAACAAGAAAGTAATATAATCATAAGATACCAATAGGAGAAGGTAGTAGAAAAGATAAGAAGAGGTAATAGTTATACACCCATACTACATTAAATGCAATTAATATCATTCACATTATGTTTCTTTATCTTTCTCTCATATTAAAAATTGTAATTCAGAAGCCACTTTTGAAAAAGTTATTGGGCTATCCAAGTCTTTGCAGAAGCTGCTGTGGCCTGAGGCTGTAAACTGAACCTTCCTAGCTCAGTTGTTATTTTTTTCTGCAGTTCATGCAAGACATAGAAATGGATTCTGTATTTATAGAATTGACAAATGTAAAATTGGTTGTCCAAATGTTTTGCCATACCTAGTATTATTGTGTTAATTGGTTCATGAAGATATATTCAAATGATTGCTGTTGTTTTTTCCTGATACTGTGGGGTAGCTTACATCTTCACAACAGAATGAATTGTTTAACCAGTGGGCTCAGTTTGAGATCCTTTTGAAGCCTGAGATTAAATGCATAATGTTCATCCTGTAACTCTGATAAGAATGCACAAACGCACACGTGCGCATGCGTGCACACACACACACACACACACACATACACAGATGATCTTGAAATTCTTGTGGTTTCCTACAAAAAGAAATTCCATTACATCCAAATCCTTCCTAAGTCATGAAGTAAACCTGGGTGGCCTTGGGCTCCTTCCTTTGCCGCAGTAACAGACCTACTTAGAGAATAGATGCTATAAGTATTATAGAAGGGCTTTCTACACTACAAAGTACTATTTTAAAAATATATATATATATATAATTTTCAAAGAAACATTGTTTAATGTCCTCATTCTGAAGAGAGAGAGAAAAAAGGCCCTTTGGAGTCTTTTTCAAGTACAAAGTGCTCTGGTTATTTCTTCCAAACACGTTTTAGAGAAGCTGGAGGCACAGATAGGGGAGGGGTAGAAAACTTTTGAAATCCATTAATTTATATTTAAGGATGTTGTCCACATACAATTCAACTAAATGGCATTGCTTCAATTGATTATAAGACTTCTCGGTTGCACATGGAGTTACACTTCAATGCTAAGCTGATTTGTATGTGCAAGTCAAAGGCCAATTAACTTTAGTGAGATTAATGGAAATTAATCATTCTGATTGAAGAAAGCATATCCATGCATGGAAACAATCCTGTGTGCTGATATAGGTACAAAAGTTGAAGTGTGGCTTATGGTTTAAGGCTGCAAACCTAGCCAACTTATCTAGAGGGTTCACACCATTATACTCAGTGGCATTTACTTTTGAGGATTATCCTATTGGAATTTGAGCTATGAAACAGGAATTTCCTCACTGAAATTTCAGCTCTGCCATTAATTGTTAAAAGTAGTAGCAGTATTATCTCACCGAGTAGCACAAATACCTCTTTTGACAAATACATTGGCTAACAACAGTTTTATTTTTAGGTGTGCCACTGAAATCTCAGCTGATATTGGGGAAATACTCAATGTTTATGTTATTTTCACTGAGTTGTCTTTTCAAGGTTAAATGCATTCTAATTAAAGGTAAAAGTAAAGATTTCCCCTGTCCAGGGGTATCCAATTCTAGGGGTTGGTGCTCATCTCTTTCTTAGACAAGGGAGCCTGCATTGTCCAACGACATTGTTAGGAATCTGTACACCAATTAGTTGGGTTGGCAATATATAAACCAACAATGTATGTTTGCAGCTTTAAGACAAAATCACTGTATTGATTTGTACTATGTTCCGATTGGTTGATTGTGTTGCGAGTTGCCATAAGAGGGAGCTAGAGATCATGGCTTGCTCTCTCTGACATTCTGTTTCTCTGACATTCTGTTGCTATCTAAGGTTCTCTGCTGTGCTTATACTTTGATATCTTTGTTTACTGTAAATGACAAAGGCAACCAGTAAGAAGATTTTGTAATTAGATATTCTTTGGACTGTTAAACGTATATGACCTGGACCGTTTATTGGACTGTGCTATTTTCTTAAAGTAAACTTTAACTCAATTTAGTGTATCTGTGTGTGGCTGGATAATTATTCATAACTATTCTCATAAACGTTTCCATGTGCATATCCTTGTTACTCAAGGGTTATTCTATACATATCATAACAGACATTTTCCATGGTTCTGGAAAAGCATGACTATACACCGAAGCTCACAGAACACTGTTACCTTCCCACCAAAGTGGTACCTATTTATCTACTCACATTTGTATGTTTTCAAATTGCTAGGTGGGCAAGTGCTGGCGCAAGTAATGGGGACTCACCCCATTGCACGGCACTTGGGTCTCAAATCCAGAATGTCAGCTTTCCAGCTGACAAGCTCAGCGTCTTTAACCACTGAGTCATTGTGCCACACACACACCCCACATCATTCTAGTTACATTATTCTTAGTTTCATTAACAATGGTGAGTCCTATGGCATAAAAAACGAAAAAGGAAATAACATGTTCTTGCTCAGACAATCAGACACAAATCCTACTCATGGCCACCAACACAACTACAGAAGTGACAAGACATTGCAGATCCTTGGCCCTTTATGGAATATCTTCAGGAAGAGTTTGATTAAAGGTTAGTTAAACAGAAGGATGTAAAAGTGATATCAGACTTGATCCAGCTATAAGAATGAATAGATATGTTGGCTAAAATACATTGAACAGGACATTCTACTTAGCCTTCTAGGCAAGCTTTTAAACCTTTTCTAAGCCCAAACCTAAACACAATGGACCCGCATAGAACCATTTAAAACAACCTAAGCCAGAAAACTATGGATAAATGTAAGGCCATTTAATTCACAACAAATTGTGCAGATCCTTTCTGTGGATACATACATATATGCTAAATCAGTTCTCTTAAGTAACTGTTGCTTTTAGACTTGTCAAAGAGTTGCATTTTTCTTTAACCTAAGGATTTGTCCCAGAAACTAGGAATTATTTCAGTTCATAGGAGGAAGATATGAAGAAAACACAGCATGTAACAAAAAATAATGTCACATTTAGAATGTAGATATTGAATAATACAATATTTGATCCATCAATTTTAGAAGGCTTTTTCTGAGGTGATATGATGAACCACCAAAGCTGGGAGGATTATACAAGCTGATTTCACTGAGAGAAAAGGGGTGGGTTGTTAAGACTATTGCTGTTCATCTTGCTGCATGTAGGATGGGAAATCCACATAACACTTTTCATGCCAAAAAGATCTCTAAGATGCTGTTGGAAGGTGACACCAACACATCTAGATATATTGTACATAATGCACTGTGTTTTGAGCAACCAAGGTTCTTGACTTGAGGTCATCAATCAAATTTGTACATTGATACTCGATTCTTCCTTTTTGACAACATCATTTTCACTACTCTTCTTCGGGAACTTCAAGGTGGGCTAGCTGAGCACCATCAAAAGATGGGAATTTAGGCAGGTTCTGGAAACATATGATATAGGTATAAACAAATGCGGTTGGTACTACTGTTTTTGCTGTGTCAGCCCAACCTGCCTTATGATCTACCAACATAGTTCCCTCATGCAAGAAAAGAAATATTAGGACTTATATCTATCTGGATCTTAATCTTTTAGGGACTCCAGTTAGGATCTTGCATTAGAATATATATTGTACAAGAGATCTAGCTTCTCTATCTTTCATAATCTTACTTTATGAAAAATGAAATTATATTTCAAATTCAAAGTAAGAGCCTTTCCATGGAGCTACAATATCTCTGCCAGGTATGTCAGGATGCAGTTCTTCAGGCATGTTCTCCACTCTAATTGCATATATAAGTCAACCTGCCAACTGGGCAATTCTGGAAGTTCAACTCTTAAAGCTGCTAAGATGAGAAACACTGTATTAGGCACATACAATCTTTGAGAAAGTCCCTTTGAAATAATTGGAATTTCGCAAATCAGCTTTTGCCATCTATATTCACTCTTATCCTTCCACTTTCATCTCTCTTATTTTCCTCAGAATCTAATTTGCTTCCCCTATTGCCATTTTCAGTATGCCATGTTTTTGTTATATCTTTTGTGAACAGAACTCTCTTCCTTTTTATCTTTTTTCCTTTTCCTAATTACCATGACTTATCTTGGATCAGGCTATAAATCCGAGAACCAGATTTACTTGTTAAAAGCACATAATGATTTTAGAAATTTAATTTTATGTTTCATAATATGACTATTTTTGTACCCTTGCAAATATGTTCACCAAATATCAAAATACATCAGCATTAATTGCATGTGAGTTTTGTTTTCTGGCTGGACTTTTAAATACTACTGGTGGTATGCCATGACTGGCTACAGAATCAGTTGGAATCTGTTTTCTGTTTTGGCAGAAGCTGTGGGGTTTTCCTGGGGCTTCCACTGAGCTCAGCAGGTGCGTTTGACTCTGATACCAGTAAGGCAATGAACAAGATGTATTACAGGGACCAATTAAATATAAATCAGGCAGATCTATGTATTTAAACTGTGTTATGTGCAGGTTATCTAGGTTAGTGGGCTTAGCTTTAAATACTGTAAGAAAATACAGCAAAAGGATTTTTTTCCCTTCCCAGTTGCATTTTTCCACCAACTAAAAACAATCCTGAAACTTAAACTTGAGTGAGAATAAAAGTATTTGGAAGGAACAAATTGCAGAACTATATATTGTAAGTAGGAACAAACTATATATTGTAAGTAGGAACATCTTATTTTTTTCAAATACCTCCAGCTGTCCTGGCCAGAGGTGTTTGAAAGAATGCCATTTAATAGCTTTCTACATCACCTGGGTTATTGTGCAAAATTTAAAGTGACAGTGGCATTCCTCATCCATAGATCTAGGTGCCAAAGCTGTAGGCAAGCACAAGAGGCATAACTGTCATCACCAGAAAGTTTTACTGGGGACCTTAGGCAACAGTAACAGTGTAAAGTTGGCAGTTGCTGATGCCAGACATACATATCTACCTGCAGATCCTTTAGCTGTGTACAAATAGACTCCCATATCTTTTTACATGACTGGGAAAGCTCCGGACTGAATATTCTTGCAATCTTTTTTTTTTTTTAATGTTTCAGGACTGGGGAAAGAAACCATGTAACTCTTATGATTGGCATCTAACACTTAGTCTTCCCTTTTCAGTGCTTAATTTTACTCTTGGGACTGATTTTGACTCTGAAATGTCACAGTTTAAATAGTTGACCTAAACTAGGATTAAACATTGTTATTTCTGTAACATTATGCATAATAAAGAGTTCTGAAGAAATGCTCTTTTCATTGTTCCTAATAAAAACACCACCCAATAATCTGTATCGAAGACTAAAAGAATAAAAGGCAATGTATGAAGAAATATAGTTATGTTTGGGTTATGCTTTGTTTTGTTCTGGGCTTGGTGGGAGATATGTGTAATGTAGGATGATCATTCTCATTTAAATCCAAAAACCTTAGAAAACAAATTCTCCTTAATCTCATCATTGACCAATATAAAGAAAGACTTCTTAATCCTGGCCTCTCATTCTTGCCCAAAATAGCTGAAGCATTCTAACTACAAGATAAGGTAGACTTATTCTCCTTGTCCTTGGCAAACTCTATTGAAAACAGGGTGCTTAATTATAGTTCAGAGCCAATCTTAGCTAGTCAGAAAGTTCCATGTGTGTCAGTCCTTCAAAGTAAATCAAGCTAAGAAACCAATGCCAGTAGTTCAATACTACTTTTATTGTAAAGCTATAGTAATAGAATCTTGCAAGTTCTGAATGTGTTTGCCCCGCTTTATCCTCATGATATCTAGGGAAGAGCTTGTGAGAAATATTTGCTCACATTACATTTTTGCCCTGGACTCAATCCTTTTTATCTGACTGTTGCCTTGGTAGTGGCACTTTGTCTTGTCCCTTAAGGAAATTCCCTCTGTCCTCTATATCTGAAATTGTTAAAATGTTTAAATTTAGTTTGCTGGAGCAGTGGAGTTGTGCAGTGAGCCACAACACAGAGTTGTGGTTGACTGGTACCAGAGTGCTGGTTCCTGCGTGAGACAATCTGCTCTGTGATTGGTTGCTATGGATGTGGAGTGGGAGTTTCCTTTTCCCCACCCTGCCTTTTTCTTCCGTGTTCCCTGTATGTTCTGTGATTTATCTGATGATGCTCCTATTTGCCTATTTTATTTGCTGTAATATAGATGTGACATATATTTATTTATATAAAACTACAAGTTCATGTCTTTATTTATTTATATAAAACTACAGGTGTCGCTGCCTTCATTTGGACATGGGCTGACCGAAATGCACTCCAGTGCACCCGAACTGGGTGGATGGTGCATATGTGCTGGCTTTGAAGGGGGTCTCATTTCTTTGGGGTTTCCTGACTGACAGAAGGAATGTGAGGTCTTTGTTTTAGTCATTGTTTTCTTTAATATTCTTTAATTGCTATTGTATGTGATTTTCTTTTGCTGCCTTGAAATAAAACCTTAGATACTCATACCGGTGCTGTCATTGCTTCTGAATCCAAAGGATCCTCTCTGACCCAACCTGGCTGGAGACAGAGCAATATACAAGGTATGGGTGTTCTTTACATGTCTTTGTAGCCTTGGCATCTACAGTGTCAATGAGTTGGAAAGCAAGCCTATCCTCAACCATCAAATATGAATTGGTTATAACAATCCCATAACAAAGGAAGCTGTGAATTTGCCATATTTTTCCTTTCAAGGGGAAACAAATCAAAAGCCACTTGAGAGGAAATTAAATTTAGGGAGAATGAATGTCATATTTTATACAACTGTGTGAGAGCAAGGGAGCATAAGAAATGATTAATCCCAGGGGAAATGAACAAAAGTCTTTCAGCCAATCTCTTGACAGCTTTCATATTAAGAGTGGGCTATTATTCAGAAAGATGTCACATAAGCTCATTTTGAAGGACAATAATGATATACATACCCACTGATTTGAAACATCTTTTCTTTAAAAAAAAAAGGCTGTTTTCTTCAGCCATGATAATAATCCCTGCTATCAAAAACCACATTAGTTTTAGACTAGCATTGTTTTTTCCTGCCAATCACTCAGAACTTAAATGTCAAGTATGGAACTTTGGCAACCCAGTAATTATGAAAATAACGTGGGTGGGAACAAGATCAAGTTGTGTAATACACTTATGTGCATCCAAATGAGCTAAGTGTGGGGAGGTTAAAACAAGAGTGCTGCTGGCTAGGAAATTTATGTTTGAAATGTTTCAGTTAAAAGTTCATAGAGTAGCTTGAGGCAAATATATTCATTGCCCAACCATTTTTTATTCCAATATAATAGTAACATCCATAACATTCCACAAGTGGACAAAACTGTGAATATAAAAACATCATTTCAGATTAAGGAAGTATATAGGCTTACTTTTTTAAAGGATGGTGGACAATATGGGAAAAACTCAGAAAGGATATCCATTCCCAGCTCCAAATCCAGCATGGATTCAAAGACCATTTTGACATCAAAACAAAACAAGCCCCAGATGTTGGCTGTTTTAGTTGACCAAACAATTATTTAGCATTGTATTTTAAAGCCCTAGAGGACTTTTAAAAAACAATCTTGAAATGCGTTTTGAAAAAAAGTGGGGTAGACAGCAGGGGTGGGATTCAATTTTTTTAACAACCAGTTCTGTGGTCGTGGCTCAATTGTTGGCGTGTCTTGGTGATCATGTTATTGGCTGGGCGTGGCCAACTCAATATCACTCACATTGAGGCACGCATCTCCTCGCCTGGCCTCTCATGACTGTGGGGATGTTATAATAGTCGGAAGTGTGAAAAATGGTCATAAGTCACTTTTTTCAGTGCCATTGTAACTTTGAATGGTCACTCCACATAAGCAAAGTACCAGCAAAGGAGGGAAAAAAACCTCCAGAGACGTTCCTGAGACAGGAAGTCTAGTCCTGCCAAGAATGTAATAAGGGTTAACGGAGAGGCAGTTAGCAACACCAGAATGTTTCCTTCCTGCCTTCCTTACAGGATTAGGCCAGTAATTTCTTCTAACAACCGGTTCTCCCAACTGCTTAGAATGTTAACAACTGGTTCTAGCGAATAGGTGTGAACCTGTAGAATCCCACCCCTGGTAGACAGGATATATAGAAGGACAGCCAGTCCCACCATGTGAAGTCATTCCCTGCAAGAAATGGAATGGCTTCCCTTTGTTTACAGCAGATGCCCAAATCTGATCATTTGTTTCCAAAGAGACAATTGTATTTCCACAATTGGTTCATCAGTAACTGTGTATACATCTGAATGCGACCTACTGTAGTTAGGGAAATATCCTGGGATTTTTTTCTTTTCAGAAATGCAATTGATTTCTTCATGCTTCATCTGAAAAGCCACAGCTGTTGTATTAACAGAGATAAACACATGCATAGGAAAACTCAAGCTGAGAAGGGAAAAAAATGGCTCTGGGCTGAGAAGATACCAGGAACAGAAAACAAGGGAAGGGATAGCCTTGGGTGCCAATTTAAAAATAAAGTACGGACATTCTTCTCGTTCTATGTCGTCCCCCACCCCACCCGCCCATTCCTAGCTGAGGGAATCTGCCCCTAATTCATTTCTATACAGCTTCTATGACCTGGAAAAAAAATCTGCCCATTGCTGGCTCAAGCCTGAAACTTTCTAAGGGATTACTTATTAGGGAGATAGAGAATTGTTGGCTTACTTTGATATTAGCTCTATGCCATAGAGCTAAACCCAGGTTATTGAATAAATTACAGTTGCCTGGGTCTGCACAAAACATTATGCCGGATATACATCAGATGTAACACCACTTCTGTGTGACCTTCATTGGTTACCAATGTGTTTCTGGCTGAAATTTAAACTATTGGCGGCTTCCTTTACAGCCCTACATGGCTTGGTACTAGGATACCTGAGGGATCACTTTTTTCCAGGAGTCTCTACTGATCCAACTAGTTCTAACAGCATGGACCTGTTGCAAATCCTGTCAGCCAAAGAATGTTGGCTGGCAGGGACTAAAAAAACAGGCCTTTTCTGCAGTAGCCCATGATTTATGGAACATCGTCTCTTTCAAGATTGGAATGGTCCCAATTCTGTTAGCTTTTTGTAAGGTCTTAAAAACCTGGCTATATTCCTGAGTCTAGGGTGCTGAATGTATTAAGGATCCTGTTTCCTGACTGCCTTGCTAACTGGCCGGGTATCTACTGTAGGTTGCTATGTCTATTTATTTTGGATGTTTCTACTGTTTTTGTTTTAAAATATTGTTAGTATTTTTATTGTAATATATTTTGGAATTGTAAGCCTCCCAAAGTCATTGACTGAGATTGATGATTCTAGAAACAGAAGGAAGGAAGGAAGGAAGGAAGGAAGGAAGGAAGGAAGGAAGGAAGGAAGGAAGGAAGGAAGGAAGGAAGGAAGGAAGGAAGGAAGGAAGGAAGGTTGGTTGGAAGGGCCAAGGATCACAAGTAGAATTTGGATCAAAACCCAGAATTTGGAGTTTCTTTTTCTGGAATATAATGGGGACAATTTAAAAGAAATTAGAAATCAAATTAAGATTTTTTTTTGGGGGGGGGACTTATACTTACAATTTTTGTGTTTTCCAATTTGAAATGTTAAAAACAATAATGCTGAAATCTAGTAACTGTAGTTACAATGTGTTCCAAGTGCAAGGCAGGTAAAGACTTCTATCAGTTCAGCCTCTTGAATTACTCCATTATCCTCACCTTCAGAGATCAGAGGAAGTTAGGACATCATTTAAGGAAGTTAGAACCTTATCACTATACTATTTGGGAGATTTTGGCTCATTTTTTCTTTAGCAGAAAGAGATGGGAGAGTGTGAATCTGGCTCTCTCCTGGTTCTGGCAGCTCTTAGAGCTTTCTTTGCTCAAAAATGTGTGCAGTGCCAGGGAAACTAATCCTATTTCAAAAAATAATTCCAACTGTGTGAAAAGTGTGATAAGTGTCCTTTCCTCAGCCAAATGTGCCACAGAGGTGCCTGCAGTTGCTTGTTAATTTTCCATTAGGCCAGAGGTTAGCAACAGAAAGTTCTGGGTTTTTGTTTTCTCAAATCAGACTGTATACAACCTTTTAAACTTAAACTTGCTATTCAGAAATGTAAGGTGTAACACTTTTATTTCTGAGCTATGATAACATGAAATCCAAAAGCAGACTAAACATAACAGGCAATTTTTATTTGTTTCCAAATAACTTTACTCTTGTTGTCAAGGCAACCATGACTCTTGGCAACTGCCTGGACAAAACCTTGCAATAATTGACAATAATTTCAGGAGTGGTTTGCCATTGTTACCTTCCTGGAGCTGAGAATGACTGGCCCAGGGTCATCCAGTTGGCTTTGTGTCTATGGTGGGACTAGAATTGTTGATTCCTCAGTTTTTAATTCAGCATCTTTAACCTTCATGTCAAACAGGCTCTCTCACTAGCCACACTTTTTTTTTCAGAGTTTCATTGGGTGATCTGTAAACCACCTTGAGTATATTTCAGAACATTATTAATGACTTCCACTCTTTTTGTTTGAAATGCACATTATTCATTCACTTTACCATAGACAGTTATCCAAGGAAGGTATCCTACTTAAGATGAAGCAAGAAGGAAAACATGTTCCAGTATTTTATTGCCTTTTCCCTCATAAATACATCTCATTTTGACTTACAGATAAATCAGCTAGGACTGCAGCCTTCTAAGTAAATGGCATAGAACTGTAATTTGCTCATTTAAAAGTTTGGTTTAAAGCTTCAGAACTAGGAAAAACATTTGTTTCATTTCATTGATGATGATGTTATGGAAAGGAAAAAAAGGAAGCTCCACTTGACTTAAGTAGTGTTTTTTTCAGGCTGCAATCCTATGCATATTTACCTGGAAGTACTTGGCCTTAGATTGCATTTCAAAGCATGATACAAACCCCATCAGACAGGCTAACCTAGTAAGTAGGTGAAGCCTGTTTTGTGAATACAGGTAATTCTCAACTAACAACCGTTCATTTAGGAACTCTTTGAAGTTCCTAAAGCATTGAAAAAAGTGACTTACGACCATTTTTCACACTTATGACCATTGCAGCATTCCTGTGGTCATGTGATTCAGACGCTTGGCAACTGACTCACATTTATGATGGTTGAAATGTCCCAGGGTCATGTGATCACCTTTTGCAAACTTCTGACAAGCAAAGTCAATGGGGAAGCCAGATTCACTTAACAACCATGTTACTTACTTAACAACTGCAGTGATTCACTTAACTATGGCAAGAAAGGTAAAAAGGGGGCACTTATTAGATATCTTTCTTAGCAACAGAAATTGTGGGCTCAAATTCATAAATCAAGGACTACCTGTACAGGTACCGTGTTTCTCATATGATAAGGCCGAAAAAACAGCTGAGCCCCGAAAAAACAGCTAGGACGTCTTTTCAGGGGTGAATTAATTTGTCCCCCCCACACACCCTCGCCTAGAGCACCCCGCTGGCAGCCATGCCTCGCCACCAGCCACTCCTAACAACTGATCATGGCGGGGCGCGGAGAGTTCCCTACCCCCGCCAAGCACCTTTGCTGCAGACCCGGGTCAGTGGGCGGGTTGTGTCGGTGTGGATGTCTGCCGGCAGTGTTTCAGCCGCTTCTCGGGCCTCTGTAGCTTCCACGGTTCCCACCGGCACTGGCGCCTCTCTCACCAGCACCGTCTCCAACAACAGGGCGTGCATAAGCGCACCAACGTGCCTACCGTCCCTGTCCTATTGTTTCTCTTATTCTTCTTTTATTTTTCTTATATGTACCCATTTCATGTATTCACAACTATGTATACACTTATACTTATTATCTTGTAAACAATTGGCAAATCAAATAAATAAAATAAATAAATAAAACAGTGTCTGAGTCATTCCCGCTTTCCCCCCACATCCCCGTCCCTGCAACAACAGGGGAAAAAAAACATTTTAAAGTACATGGGAGTGCCACGCGGTGCATTTTCGCTTAATCCCAAGTGGCTGGTTGGGCATGAGAAGAGCCGAGCGAGCGTCTCTGCCGCTGCTACCTTTGCTGCTCCAGCCTCGGGCTCTGAAAGTTTCCAAAAGTCCCGGTGTACAGCCTGTTCCTGCATTCCAAGCATGCCTAGGCAGAGCTGCAGCTGTCCCTCTCTCGCCAGCACCGTCTCCAACAGCAGCAGCAGCAGTGGGAATCCTGGAAGTTACGGAGGTGGCTTCCCCACCCAAGAAGCGGCTGAAACGGTTCCGCGGTTCCTGCCGCTGCTGCTGCTGTTGTTGGAGATGGCTCTGTCAAGAGAGGGACCGCTGCAGCTGGGCCTGGGCGCGCTTGGAATGCAGGGACGGGCTGCGCATCGGGACTTTTGGAAACTTGCAGAGCCTGAGGCTGGAGCACCAAGGGTAGCAGCAGCAGAGATGCTTGTTTGGCTCTTCTCACACCCAACCAGCCGCTCGGGATTAAGTGAAAATGCGCTGCGCGGCACTCCCAGGTACCTCAAAATGTATTTTTTCCCTGTTGTTGTGGGGATGGGGGGGGGAAAGCAGGAGCGACTCAGACGCTGCTGTTGGAGACGGTACTGGTGAGAGAGGCACCAGCGCCAGCAGGAACCGTGGAGGGTACGGAGGCCCAAGAAGCAGCTGAAATGCTGCCAGCGGACATCCACGCTGACGCCGCCCGCCCACTGACCCGGGTCTGCAGCAAAGGCTCTTGGAGGGGGTAGGGAGCCCTCTGCATTCCGCCATGATAGGCCATTAGGAGCGGCTGGTGGCGAGGCGTGGCTGCCCGCGGGGTGCTTCTAACGGCAAGTCTCCCCCCGTCCTTCCCCCCCATTTTGCATGTTTTAAAATAGGCCTAAATTTGGGGGGAGGGGCTTAATTTCATTTTATGCCTAGAAAACATGCTGTGACTTCCTATTGGGGGGGCAATATTGTTGGAGAAACATGGTCGATCTCGACTTATGACCACTCACTTAATGGCCATTCAAAGATACAACAGACTCAAAAGTTACTTATGACCCATTCTTGAAGTTATGACTGCAAGAGCCCTCCTCCAATAACCAGGTGATTGCATTTCATGCACTTAGCGACTGACTCACATTTACAACCAATTGCAGATTCTCAAGGTCACGTAGTTACATTGTGTGACATTTTGCCACAAAACCCCATTGGATTAGTTAAGAGTCAGATTCACTACTACGATTTGTCTAATGGCTCTCATAAAAATGGTCATAAAATTGAGTCATTCACATGGTGAATCAACTTACAGCCGGAATAAGTTACGACCAAACTTCTGGGCTCAATTGTCGATAATCTTTATTTCCATTGTAAAATAATGATCAAAATCCCATCATGTCCATCCCCCACTCTCAATAGGACAGTCTATGTTGTAAAGAGAGAGGTCCTGAGGGACCGAAACTCCACCTTCAAGGCAGGAAACAAAGATGAATACAACAAGGCCAGGGCAATTTTGAGGAGAGGCATCAAAGTGGCTAAACAGAAATATAAACAAAAGGTAGAGAAGCATCTGGCAGATGATAACTCAAGACAGGTATGGCAGGGGCCACAACATCTAATCAATTACAAGGGCAGTATGATGAAAACAGCCAATGCTGATGCCATGCTGGTGGAGGAGCTGAATAGCTTCTTCTCCCGCTTTGAGATTAATAGACCTGTAAATCTGTGGCTCTAGCCCAAAGGCCCTCTAATCTCTAGCCACTCACCTTGCATGAACATCAAGTGAGAGCTGTGCTGAAGGCCGTAAATCCCAACAAAGCTGCAGGCCAGATGGGATGGTGGGGATAGTGGTAAAAACCTGTGCCAACCAATTAACAGGGGTCTTCACAAGGATCTTTAATATCTCCCTACAATTGGCTAGAGTTCCATCATGCTTGAAAGCAGCCACAATCATCCCAGTTCCAAAGAAAGCAGCTATAAACAGCCTGAATGACTATAGACCAGTTGTGGGATTCAAATTTTTTTACTACCGGTTCTGTGGGCATGGCTTGGTGGGTGTGGCATGGAAAGGATACTGTAAAATCTCAAGTCAGAGGTGGTATTTGCCGGTTCTCCCAAGTACTCATTTTCTGTTATCGGTTCTCCAGAACTGGTCAGAACCTGCTGAATACCACCTCTGCTATAGACCCATTGCACAGATGTCTATAGTGATGAAGTACTTTGACAGACTGGTCTCACAACACCTCAGGTCCTGTCTTCCATCGAATTTTGATCAACATCAGTTTTCTTATAGAAGCAACAGGTCGACAGAGGATGCCATAGCCACTGCTCTACATATTGCATTGAGACACCTTGAGAAATCTGGGAATTATGTCAGAATGCTTTTTATAGACTATAGTTTGGCCTGTAATATCATCTTACCAAGCATCCTCATTGAAAAGCTGACTGACCTGAATTTCCCTCCCCTCGCTTATGACTGGGTTAAAGACTTCCTGACAGATCGTCCACAAATAGTAAGGGTTGGGTCCTTTTACATCCTCCACCCTGAAACTCAGCACAGGCTCCCCTCAGAGTTGTTTACTTAGCCCCTGCTTGTACTTTCTGTATACACATGACTGCATATCCTTTGATCCATTCAACATCATAATGAAGTTCGCAGATGATCCAACAGTGCTGAGTCATATAACTGGAGAGGACGAATCAGCATAGAAGACAGAAGTCCAGAAGCTATCCACATGATATTTAAAAAACAACTTATATTTAAACTCTAGCAAGATAAAAAAGAGATGGTGCTGGATTTCCGGAAGCACAAAAAGGAACTTGCCCCACTGTATATTAAGGGAGGCTGTGTGGAGAGGGTTTCCTCTTTTAAATTCTTGGGAGTGCTTATCAGTCAAGACCTCACCTGGAAATACAACATGTCCCTGATGGTTAAGAAGGCTCAGCAGAGACTTCCTTAGAGTCCTGTGGAAAAATCAGGTGGAACAACAGCTGATGACCTCTATCGGTCCATGATAGAAAATATCCTTACATACTGTATAACAGTATGGTACACTGGCTCAACAGCTGCGGACAGGAAGGCACGACAGAGAGTGATAAATTCAGCACAAGAAACCATTGGTTACCCCCTAACACCACTGGATGACATCCCCAGGTCTCATTGTTTTAGCAGAGTAAGGAAGATACTTAGGGATGATTCATATCCTGGTCAGTGTCTTTTCTCACTTTTACCATTGGGCAGAAGCCACAGTATAGCCAGCCGGACACACAGACCTGACAGGGTGAGCAGGTGTATTCAAAGAGAAGTGGTCTCAATGCCATGAAAAGCTTTAAAGGACAAAATAAGCACCTTGAATTGGATGGAGTAGACTGGCAACTAACGCAGCTCATGAAACAGAGGTGTAATCTTACTGCTCTTGTCATATAATTGCTCCCACTACTGCAGTTTGCACCTGCTGAAGTTTCTGGATACTCTTCAAGAACAGCCCCATGTAGAGCGCATTATAGAAATCCAAAAGGAAGGTGACTAAGGTAACAGTGATTGTGAATAGATTTTCCCCACTTTAATCAATCAGGAAGGACATGGAACTAAAGAGCAAGTGGCTAGGCTCACAGCCCTAAGGACCTCATCCACTTCCACAAGACCAGTAGGTTCCTACCATTCCTAAGGCTCCTCCCATATGATCTGCAACAAACCCAGTGCTGAATGGAGAATGAATGTGAGTGATTTTATCGACAGTACTGGGAAACATTTTCCGCACACCCCTACAAACGGTTCTCTGATCCATCCTTACCCAGGAAAGCTTGTGTCACCCAAAGCAGGACCACAAGATGTGGACACAATAAGAGGAGATAATGATGCCTCACCATCCTTATTATCAATATACTGTATATATGGTCAATACATCACCATGGTGGTGCCATGCTAAAGAAGAAAAACAGTAGCATACTATGGAGTCTGGATTGATTCCTCTTCAGCATCTCTTAACAGAGCTATCAGATTAAGGATGCAAAAATTAGACCAACATTCTCAAAGGTCTCTATTGATCATCAGGACTTTTGCAGTCTAGATCTGTGAAAAACTGCTGCAGAAGCAAGAAAGCAATGAAATTTAGTCTGAAAGATAGGCATCAAGCTGCAGTTCATTTTGCTGATACAATTTAAAATGCCTCCTCTAAGTGAATACTTCATGGTTACACTTTCTCCCATATAATTATCATTGTCCCTCCATTTGGTCATCTGCAAACTGCAGATTTTTAGGGCAACAGAATTAGCTAAAATGTGGTTTGCATCTTTGTGGATATCTTTCTAGTTACTGTTGTTAACTATGGATTTTAGTTTCCTGGAATATGGCAACCTTGCTATTTGCAATTCATTCAATTCAGTCAGACTATAGTTTAACACATTGTGTGGACATGGCTTTTGTGGAATATACAGTTCAAAGGAAAAGGTTCAAATAAGAGGAAAAATACAGGCAGGCAGAATCATGAATAAGGAGGATCCAACTTCATCACAGAGTTTAATTTTAAAAACCACTTGAAAAAGATTTGTCAGATGCTAAAAGTTATTTCACTTATGGACTGCACACTGGGAAAGAAAGAGGATGTTGAAGAAAATAAGAAATTGGCAAGGATGTTAGAGAGGGAGAAAAAAACATTATTTTATCATTGAGTTTTGGTCCCAACCAATGTCATGCCATCTCAAACCTGTTAACCACAAGAGACTGCAGCCATATAACAAGTCAGTCCTGATTTAAAGCTATCCTGGGATTACAATCTAGTAAACAGTGTCGAATATATGTATTTGTCCTTCATAAAGTTGTGAGTTAATTCCATCAGTGTTACAGCATCACTCAAACAGAGAACATAACCTGCGAGTCCAGATATAACAACAAAATTACATTGCATTTATTCTCTACTCCACTTCTATCACTAAACTTTGTTAATAAAATAATTTCACCTAATTATGAGCAACAAGGAGGCTGTAACTGATAAATTCATTTCGAAACTGTTGTTTGTTAAAATATGATACACTACCTTTGCAAATATCTTCATTGAGCATGTTTATTAGACACTCAGCCACATCCTCAACTATTCATTTTAGAAGTAAAATGAAATTACTAAGATGTTCTATTTTTCTCCTCCCTTAAACACTTCGAAATGTAAATGATTGAGTCTTGTATTAGTTTGGCTGATATTACTGCTTTCCACATTTCAGAAAGAATTAATATAGCTAAACCTCAATTTAATGGACCATTTGAGGAAAGAAAGATATGTTTGTTCCTTCCAATGCTTGATAAATACAAAAGTACATCTTCATAGTGATTGACATCACTTGCATAATGACATCATTATGCAAATGACAAAGTGTTGTACCATAACATTAAGATAAACTTAGTGTAAATTAAAATTAGTGTAAATCAATAAGAACAAATCTATGTGAAACAGACTTCTGTTATTTCAGGGGAGCTGTCCGAATAGAAATTTGGTTCACTGTATCCAAAGTCTACTGAAGATAAGTCTCTTAAATCAGGATTTCATTCTAATCTATACACAGCAAGCTCAGTTGTGGTTTTCAAAATACAGTAAAATAAAAAAATAAGTAGAAAATAATTTAATTCAGCAACAGCAGAAAGAAAAGGCTATGTTTCCTGGGTAACCATAACCGATGAATCTGCTAGACTAGATTTCTGAAGTTCCTTTTGGCTAACTTGGAACAAGTTGTATAGCTGAGAAAAAGAATTTGCAGAATTGCTCTGCATGTTGGAAATATCCTTGATCCTTGGTTGTGCACAATCATGCACAGCCTCCTGTAACTGCAGCTGCATGGGAAAGGAAACGGCAGATCCTCCGAGATTTAGAGTGAACCAGGGGCGAAATATTTTATCACAGATGACCTATTGAAAAAGAAGAAAAACAGAGTCTTATACTGAAGAATCACCTGAGTTGTTCAGTCCTGTTGTGCTTTGCAATTTATGGATGCATTTTTTTTTATTTATTAAGGCTCCTATGCTGCTAAATTCCCATTGGCTCTATATGGCTCAAAGAGCTTCACAATAAGAGCTATAAAATAAAAATCTGACACATAAACACTACACAGACCATGACAGGGCCACTCTATAATGAGATCTTGGCTCAGAGCAATTTTTATACAAGTGACTCACTCTACTTGGGCAGAGAAAAATCTATGCACTGTGTGGCAAGGGAAACAACCAGCAGCCAGCGCCCCCCACCAAGCCCCATCGGTGGCCAATGTGATCAGTCTCAGGGTTTTTTTGCTTTACTGGGGAGTTGGAGGTTTCATGGGCACCTTAAAGTTGTGGAGGCTTAAGGACACTTTTTAATTCCCCCTCTCCTAGACCAAAAAGTTCAAAATCTGTTGGGTCCACCCACTTCAATGCTGATGTTACGATGCCTAGGGATAAAATTTTATCCCTAGACAGAAAAGTTCCCCATCCCATTTTTCACTAAATAAATCAATGCAAACATGTTCATATCCCATCTGGGCAAAAGAACTGACTTCTGGCATCTAAATAAATGGTATCGCTCTGCACTGGAGTCAGGTTATGCTTTAAATTTTTTCCTCTCTTCTGTCTGCTAACAAATTTCCCCGCTGTTTTATTTATCATTTATTTTAGAAGACTTATATAGCTGCCCATATTGTAATTTTAACCCTGGGTGATACACAAAACAGTAAAAACAGTTCTCCATCCAACCATGGGAATAAAAACTCAACAAAAATTTTATTCTACCTATTCCTCTCTTGGGTAAACACTTAATCCAACTTCAAGAATTACTCTGAGGAAAGCATAGAAGTGGTTTCCAATAAAATGAATAAGAACATGATCTGATTAATATAGTTGACCTTTACACTGATTGTAAAATGTGAGACACTGACAACCATTTTTGACCATCAACCATTCAGAGCAACACCTCCATATGAAGTGAATCAATTCACAGAAGAAAAATGGAGCAACCAGTTATACAGTATAATAAAATCCTCTACCTCTTTTGTAACTGAACAGTATGGACATAAATTGCTGTTGCTTTACCTATGCAAATACTGTGCATAGTCATAGTAGTAGTGGTACTAGTAAGGGTTCATTTTTTACCACATACACATAGTTTGACTCCTTACTGAGAGTGGAGCTATATGTTTTACTCATTGTGAAAAGGCTACTAACAGCACTCCTGTGGCAAATTCTTCTCCTTTCATATTGTAATATCTGGGACAGTGTTTCTCAACCATGGCAGTTTTAAGATGTGTGAATTTTAAAGAATTCCTTGGCCAGCCTGGCCAAGTCCACATAACTTAAAACTGCCAAGGTTCAGAAACACTGCTTCAGAACAACTTGCCAAGTTATACAATGTTATCGCTTTATGAAATGCCTTGCTCTGTGTTCAGCATCATTCACTACCGCTGGCATGTGGTGGAAGGATGCTACACCAGATGTTGACAGTACAGATGTTATTGCAGAGACTAGAATAGTAACAGAATCTTTAATAGTCTTCCCTAAAAAGGATGACATGATATGACTTTGTATGATCTGTCTGTGGCTGGTATCTCTGGGCACATTTATAGCTGTATCTTGAAGTCACTACTTGGGACTAGTGATTATGCTGATGTGTTTGAACATGCCCAGATGCCAGTCATGGATACATTCATTTTAATCAGTGCAGTAATTAGGATTTTAAAGCAGAGGCATGCAGCCACTTAAATAAAAATATTTCTACTTAGTCTCTCACTTGAAGGTTAGTGTTGGCTCTTTCTGCTCCACATTTTCCATTCTTCAGATTGCATTTGGAAAAGCAATCGAAAAAAACACAGTCTTCATCTCCTGAGCAGTTTTGTTCGAGGATGTCTCTCATTTTAGGTTCAAAAAAGGCCATGTCTACATCGATGGCAACCACCTGCAATCAGAGCAATGCATTTAGGTTGATTTACTCTTGAGTCAAAACCCCATGCAGTTTTAGGACGCTTTGAGTTCTGAGAGAAAGCAAGGCAGGATAAATTCAAGAGAAAATGAGAAATTACACATGGGATCTATGTTGCTCACTCACTACCTCTGAAACGCAAACGGTCTACTCTATAAATGTAAGCTTTCCTTGGAAATCGTGGAGTAAGTGTGAGTCTTGCAATTATTACAATTCTTTAAGGACACCCTGGGCCTCTGCACCTGGGGAGAAGCAACTGATAAATGTGTGGGAATTCACCTCCTGAATTTATATAATGACAAGCAAGTGCATTTTGTCAGAACTTGCTGCAAATGCCACCGAAAGGCATATCCTTCTTTTATTTCAACAATGAAATAAAAGTACCTTTTGCAAAAAGGTACTTTTGCAAAAGGACTGGAACTCCAGGAATGTGACTGAACACATCTTTTCCATGTAGAGATTTCTGGGTACATTTTTTGATACTGCCCCACTATTTTCCAGAACTGGATGAAACCCCAGAGGTACGGAGCCCTCGACTTATGGCCACAATTGAGTCCAACATTTCTGTTGCTAAATGAAACATTTGTTAAGTGCGTGGTCATACATGTGAAAAATTGTCATAAGTAAAAAAATTTCAGAAACATTGTAACTTTGAACAATCATTAAATGAAGTGTTGTAAATCAAGGACTAGCTGTACTTGAAAGTGTGTTGGGCTGAGGCTCAGAATTGAAAGCCCAATGCCCATATGGCTGCACATTTGAATCCAATGGGTCTTACTTGAGGGTCTCAAGGATGCTCTGGGTTGTGGACCTAATGGTAATCTACGGGACAAAACCTTGTTTATACAATTACTCAATTTGAATCTAGACAGAGATGAACAATACCTTTCATATTAGGTTCTAGATTAGAGAATTCTCAAGCTAATTTGAATTTCTTATCCCAGATCAAAAGTATTACTCTTATACTGGGTTCATGTGTTCTTCTTAAGTCATGGTTTGATTAAACATGATTTGCTTGTGAGCTATAACAGACTAAACTATAAAACATAATCACAGCTTCTAATGGCTGGTTTCCATGAAAAAAAACCTAACAGGGCTCATATGACAATCTATCCCTAATTATTCATGTCAGCATTTACAATGGCTGAAGGGAGAGTATTTTATAAACCAATGTCAGTTGAAAAGGCTCAGCAAAAGGCTCAGCTCTGCCACAGCTAAAACCAGCAGATTTCCAGGATATACTTGTACCTAAAATACCTGCTCCTAAGATGTCCCTTTTCTTGGCATTATTCACTGGCCACACATGACCCAGCACAGCCATGTCAGTCTTTTGTTGGTCTTTTTTTTTCCTCCCAAAGAAGACTTGCTCATCCCTAACACCAATGAAATCATGAGTTTTAATCATGGCAGGAGAGGTCACACAAACACATTTGTCCTTTCAAAAAGTCATGGAAATACAACCTTTGCAAATGATTGCCCTAGTTGATGAGAGAGATCATTTCACCTCATCTGGAAGTTCCAACAACATATTGATCCACTTTCTCCACTGATCCAGTTAAACATGTTGTATGAACAAGGCCAAGGAGAACTTTAAAAATAGCAATAGAGCTGACTGAGGCTGTTCCAAATATTGCTGGTTTCCCAGATTTATTTATTGTATTTTAATCATTTCCAGCCCTCTGTGTGATTGAAAAGAATCCCAAAGCTGATTCATAATCTATTTATTTTTAAATGATACACTCTGTGAATTTTTGTCTTGCAATGATCAATGTCAAAAATGAAAAAGAAACACAGTGGATGAAAAAAACACATCTAAAATCCCATTAGCCTGAGTGACGAGGTGAGATTTCTGAATTTGAAATGTTCTTCTAATTTTCCTGAACTCCAAGAGAAACTACCCATTCCCACTCCCTTCCCTTCTTTGAAAACAGCCGTGGGCTTTCCACAGGTCGATACAGGCACTATCAAGAACACCAGTAATTCTTGACATCTCCTCTTGCAGTGTGCAACTTCTTTTGAGTTTCTCTTTCATTAAGAACTTCTAATGGAAAACATTACCGGTTCATTGCCTTTTGTTTCATATATTTATTGGAATGCAAGTAAGCAGGCCACATTTAGATTGTGGTCCAAATATTATGAGAAGGCTAAGCAATAACTCAGAAGCTTCAGAGAGATTTCTTTCATATTCAAAAAGCAATTATATGCAGCATTAATAAAATAACCTTTCCCTCCCTTGGTATCATGTGCTGGCCATTTCATTAATTTGTATTAGCAAAACTGGCAGATTGGTCAGAGAGTCCTCTCAGGGTTGTGTATGGAACAAAATTACAGGAAGCCCTCAACAAAAACATGAATAGAAATTTGAATCATAATCTAGGCTGACTATTCAAAATGCCAGGCAGATTGTCATTTGTTTCTCAAATTTCTCTTCCTCAGTCAAATCCCATGCATTTTCCTATTTTTTTAAAAAAAAATCTGAAAATGACTTATTTTTTTCTTCCCTTTTCCAAATGCCAGCACAGGGACTGTTGTTTTTTTTTAATCTGTTATTTTATCCTTTGTCTCAGTATCTTTTTGACACCAAGCAATTAAGAACAACAGCAGCAACAACACATTACATTTATATGCTACCCAACTCCCAGTGAGTCAAAGACATTCCTGTTTTCTCTGACATTTCTATAACTTTCCATTTGGTTTAATTTTTAAGAGAACAGCATTTTTGGTCTGCTGCACTATTCATTAAATGTATTTTGCGATTACACTATTACACTATTATTTTTCTTGGATTATATGCACAGAATCATTTAATGTTTTAACTACCACTGTAACTTGTCCCTGCCCAAATTCCAGTTACTAAATGGAATTAGAAATACTTTTAATACTGGTAGAAATAATAATACAGAAATCTTCTATTTAAGGGAATAATTTGAATGAGAGGTGTCTTTTCAGTTTTAAATGTTCGTTACTGCCCAAAGTATGTCATTTGTGGTCTACACAAATGTGGTCTACATTATTTGCATTATGTTATTATGCAACTGACACAGATTACCTCATTTGCATCAATTTACGTGAAGATCTCAATAAACAAATAATGTCAGCACAAATGATCTTACATGTAACACAAATTCAAGTATTTTCTCTAGACTTTTTTAGGCGCAAAAGTTTGTCATTATTTCTAGAAGGTGAGGTAGAAATTTTGTCCTTTGCGTCTGAAGTCTGCAAAGTGGAATTCTGGTTAAGCTGAAGTTTGACTGTATTTTCCTTCTCTTCTTCCACCTTCTGCAGTCATTTTGCACACTTACCCTTGATATCTCTTTTCTAATTTTTGCAATGAACTGTAAGTGGGATCATTTCAAACTTTGGGAGGGGACTTCATTCTTCTCTTGAAGAAAGGCACTATGCCATATTGCATTGCAGCTGCACATGTGTTGCTTGGATAGATATGCATGATTAACAAGTGAGATGAATACCAACATTATTGCAGCTGAGTCAGCACGGTATGTCTATGACGTTGAGCAATGGCTAGCAGTGCCGACAGTGGCAGGAGCTAATGTCTTCCAGTCAGTTGGAAAGAGTCCTGCATGCATAAAAGGGCATTCTTCGATGATTGTGCTGAATTTGAGTAAACATATAACTATGATTAATCCTGGAAAATTATTCTGTTCCCCACTTAATAATTCAGACTATTTTATGATATAAGAAATAGAAAACTGAATTATTCCTACACCTTTAAGTCACCTTAGCATCGGACTTTCCAGTGTGGAATTCTATACCAATACAATTGACTTACAATTGTAATTGAGCTCAGAATTACAGCTGCAAGTTGCTGCAGATAGATATCAAACATCATGTGACTTGAGCTGATTTTTCAACATTTTTTCCAATCGTCATTAAGAGAATTAATTTTCCCTAATTGGCATTTTTGCCAGAACCTGGAAGTAAACTAATAAAGGACAATATAGCTCAGGATTGAAATGAGTGGTCCTTGATGCTCTCTGAGCTTTTCTTGCAGATGTTTTCTTGGAAATGTTTCATTACCTAAACTAGGTAACATCATCAGTGCCAGTCACACCAAGCACCCCTTACCGGAAGTAAATGCCAGAAATCGGCAAAAAAAAAAACCATCCTAAAGAGCAGTCACGTGAATGTGGGATAGTGAAAATAGCCATAAAAGTGAACTGGTTGCCAAATACCCAAAATACAATCATGTGACTGTGGGAGGGGCTGCTGTATGGCCATCTTCAAAAAGTTCATCAGTAGCTTTTGAGGGGTCTATGGTAACTTCAATTGGTCATTGGTTAAGGACTACCTGTATAGGTACTTGAGCCATGGTGGTGCAGTGGTTCGAATGCAGTATTGCAGGCTAATTGTGCTGACTGCCAACTGCCAGCTGTTTGGCAATTCAAGTCTTACCAAGCTCAAAGTTGACTCGGTCTTCCATCCTTCCAAGGTCGGTAAAACGAGGACCCAGATTTGTTGGGTGAAATATGCTGACTCTGTAAACCACTTAGAGAGGGCTGTAAAGCCCTGTGAAATGGTATGTAAGTCTAAGTGCTATTGCTACTTAAATAAATACCGATTCTGTTAGCAGCTGTGCTAGCTTTCACGCCACAAAAATGAATTAATTTGCTTAAAGTTAAGTTGAAAACTTAACATGAAATTTTAAACTTAGGTTCAGTAGCTAAGACACTGGGCTTGTCGATCAGAAAGGTCAACAGTTTGGTGGTTTGAATTCCTAGTGCCGCGTAACTGCATGAGCTCCCGTTACTTGTCCCAGCTTCTGCCAACCTAGCAGTTCGAAAGCATGTAAAAATGCAAGGAGAAAAATAGGGACCACTTTGGTGGGAAGGTAACAGCGTTCCGTGCACCTTCGGCTTTTAGTCACATGACCATGGAGGCATCTTCGGACAGCACTGGCTCTTTGAAATGGAGATGAGCACCATCCCCTAGAGTCGGGAACCTTTACCTTTATCTTAAGCTGAAAACATGAGTTGAAGACACTTTTATAGATGTTTCAGTCCTTATAAAACTAATGCTGAGATCAGAACTCAGTTCTATCTCATATGTACTCCACCTTCCCCAAAAGCTCATGATGGGTCAAATCAATAACATGCTTTCCTGCAAACTACAGTCTTTCAAGATTTTCAGGAAATGCAATGGAAAACAAATCTCTTCCATTCATTTCAGACATAGGAGGGCAGTTTCCTGGTTTTGCCTCAAGGGTATTTGCCTCAGCAAATACCAAACTCTGCTGTTTTCCTGCTTCCTGGTATTTCATTTACCTTTCCTTTCTTAGTATGCTGACTAAAAGAGGAGGAGATGTGGATTAAACATTAATGTATGACTCCTGTATGAATGTATGAATGGAAGAATGTATAGGATGAAGCAAAGGAAATTGTATCAAGGATTAAATATTGATAGATGGGAAGTGTCAAAATGGAGATAAACTAATGGGTACGTGATTGTACATGTATTTGCCTAATTGTGTGGGTGTGAAAAAGGTAGAATGGGAAACAGCACAAGAAAAGGAAGCAATTTAAATCACTTTGCTGTTTTCCACAATTAATGGATAGATTGATAATATTTGTTGCAGATAGATCAGTGCATGTAAAAAAAAGTGTTGTTACAGAACAGATAAATGAGGAGAAAGAAGAGCCAGTGCCTTCATCCACTTTTGATTTTTATTTCATCCATTTGTGGAATTAACACTATTCCACTATTTCTGGAATTAACACTAACATTATCCATCACTACTATGCAGGTTTCTGTCACTGTTATCTGTAGGCACGTGACTGTAATACACATTCTCCAATTGCCATCCAGGCTGTGCATTTATAGTATCTTTGGAAAATGTTGGAGACTGGGATTTCTATCTCCAAGGAGATGAAATGTACAAGTGAGAACCTTCACTCTTTTTCACCTTCGTAATTACATGCTTCTGATGTTGGAACTCCAAATAATATTTCTTATAAAACTAAACCAGTATCACCTTTGCACAAGGTGATAGCTTCTGTTCAAAGTACTTATGCATTTTAAAAATATAAGTAAAAACATATATAGGTATGGTGGGAACCCAAAGTCAAGAAACTTTAATGACTATATAAGACTAAAAGCGTGGGTGGAAGGAGAAGAAAGCACAAGAGAAGAGTAAGTGTGGTCAGATATTCAGGTAGAAGGCAAGTCTGATCTGTTGCAATCTGAAACAGAAGCAGATCAACATTTTTGCAGAGCTTTTACTTATTCAATCTGCCATTACTATTTTTTGCAAATAGCTTATATATTCCAGAAAATTCTTGCTGACGCTATAGAACAGCACATAGGAAAAGAGACTCTTAACAAATGCAGAATATTAGAACAGCAAAAACATAAAGGGCAGAGTTTTAAATAGCAAAATTTCATAGTCTGCTCCAATATATAATGCTGGCAATATTTAGAAAACTGTTGCTTTGCTCTCAACGAAGAACATGAAGTTTCCTTGTTATGACCTTATTCCCCTGATCATAATAAAGGCAAAGTTTATAGGTCACAGTCTGTGCCACATATGAGCCTTCACAAAGATCCCCACTCAACATGCTGGTGCTCACAACTTTCGTTATGCTAGTGAATTATATTTAGTTATGAAAAGCTGATCCTAACTTACCGTCAGATCATTCCGGATGGCAAAATTTTCCGGCTTAATATCACAGAGATGAAGAGGATAAGAAAAGTCGTTGTCAAAATGATTCACCATATCCAAGAAGCTGATTGCAATTTGGATGATGGCTTTGGCCTTGTGTTTAATCCCAGAGAGGGAAGCACCAACAGCATCTTCCACGGAGAAAAGGGTACTGTGCCACGCATGTCCGGCTGTCAGATATTCCACTGCATAAAAGTGGCCACAAGAACCGATAACCCTTAGAACATGTTTACTGATGTCCTGCAAAACACTAAAATAAATGTACTCTTCCTGTTGGAGTAAAGCCCACAAACTAGCCAGCTGTGCTTTCCAATGTGGGCTTCTTTTCTTCCACAAAGGTCCCACAGTTTTGTTAGGAAGTTCCAGACCCAATGTGTTCTTGACTTCCAAAGCAACCATCAGAAGCAGCTCTGTTTCTGGAATTCCCTGTGATTCCATTTCTTCCAAAAAGCCAAGACCGTGGTAGCTAGAGAATATTTCATTTTTTGATTTTAGGATCACAGGGTGGCCTCTCCAGTCAGCTTGGATGACCTTCTTCCCCTGGTTATAATAAAGGCAGCGTTTATAGGTCAAAGTCTTGGTCACACATAAGTCTTCACAAAGATCCCCAGTCAACATGCCCGTCCTGTAGTCAAAACACTGCAGAAAAATGGAAACAAACAAACAAACAAGGCTAATGGTAGGAAAGTAAAATGTTCCAAGCACTTTGAAAACCATTGATTCTTCTCTTCTCTTTTTATCTAATTTTACATTTTTTTTTTCTTGAAAGGGCAGAATAGAGTTGCTAAAGTGTGAGTCTAAACAGAAGGTTGGGCATTATATAAGGTTGAAAATGCTCTTTGTACTGAATAGTTTATAACTAATAAGCAGTGTGACCTTATAGTTATGGTCTCTAAAAACATCTCCACAGTTTTACTCTTGGCTCTTGGTTATGGAGGAAGTTTGTAGGTTTAGTTTTTGAACTAAGTCATTTAAAAGGTTACACATTAGGGGGGGGCGGGATTTCTTTTACATATGGTAATGTGGTACGGATCAAAGCAAGCTTCTTTTCTCAAAGCTTTGGCATTTGATAAATGATGAAGACTAATAATTGATTTATCACAAATGTTGGGAGGTCTGCATTCCGAATCTGGCCGTTATTTGTATTTCATTGAGAATTATTGAATTTTAAGTCTTTCCATCCACAGGCAGGCCTCATAGGATATATTTCATCCTGTAGGAAGCAAAAATGGCCCGAACGGAAATTTTTAAGCCCTTTCTGTTTGCCTTTCCTGAAATACTGGCTGAGCAATAAGCAAGAAAACTACTATAAAAGAAATAAGCATAGAAAGCTATGGTTGCCTCATTAGCGGCTAGTGCTGTGATAACAAGCTTTGCCCACAGTAAATAATAAGTTGTTTCTCATGGTAAATTATAATTGTGTCCATTTTACAGCAAATCATAACTTTTGTAGCTTTTCTGGCTCATGATGAAAGCCCAGTTTTAGACCTCTGGAGCTAAGACCTGGCCTCTTAGCTAATCACCATGTAGTTAAGAGTTCAAATCTCATAGAGAGAAACTAAAAACTACCTCTTCAGAAATCTTTTCCTGTTCCAAAGAGTCCCAATAAAAATAGTACAAAAATACTTTGATGAATTAAATACTATAATTCTGAAACATGTCTGGCAACCATGAATAAGATTGAAAATGTTGCAAGAGTCCAAAAACAATGGGGGCTTTGGATTACCAGATTGGGAGCTCTATTATCATGCAGCTGTATTAACATGGGTGAGGGAAAGGATAAAATGTACGGCTTTTGTGTACATGATGTTGAAAACCAGTGATTAATATATAAATATTAGTAAGACATGAATGAAAATATGGGCAAGATGTGGCCTTCTAGATATTGTTGAATCTCCATTAACTCCAAAGAGGTATGTTGCAATCCAACATTCTTCTATCCAGAACAGTGGATCCTGGTTACCTAATATTGTGTGATGATACCCTACGGAATGAAGTTGAAGTCATAAAAGTCAACAACTCTAATTATTTCAGTACAATGCAATACAAATTTCACATGATAAAAAGTGAATGTGAACTAGAATTGGTGTTTTTTGCTTATAAAACACAGCATTCGAACTATTATATGTTACAAAGCCCAATAAATGCAGAAAACAATGATTTAAAAAAAAGATTAGATCACAGCAACAGCCTCTTTCTTTACTGCAATTATTAAATTAACTTCACATCCCTGAACAAAGGGATGGAAGCTGAATATATTTGTGTGGTTTATATATTCCATAATTCATGACTGCAAAAGCTTAAAAGGAGATTGAAAGTCTGTAGTTATGTAGTCATTTCAAATTCATGGAAGAAACAAAGAGGATTTCCCCTGCCAGTCCCTTCTTCTACTCATAATTGTTTCCATCCTTCCATTTCTAAGATAGGCATAGGCAGCCTGTATAACCGTATCCATTCAGTCCTTCAAGAAAGTGCAGCTGCAAAAGTTTATTCTGGGCACACCTCTGAAGGAGACACTCGCTGATGTGGATTTGAAGATGCCAAAAATTAAAAAGTCAGATAGAACAGACCTTATACCCGGGGTGGGATTCAAATTTTTTAACAACCGGTTCTGTGGGCGTGGCTTAGGTGGTGGACGTGGCTTGGTGGTCATGTGACTGGGTGGACATGGCTTGGTGGTCATGTTATTGGCTGGGCGTGGCCAACTCAATATCACTCACACTGAGGCACGCATCTCCTTGCCTGGCCTCTCATGACTGTGGGGATGCTGCAACAGTCGTAAGTGTGAAAAATGGTCATAAGTCACTTTTTCAGTGCCATTGTAACTAAATGGTCACTCCACACAAGCAAAGTACCAGCAAAGGAGGGGAAAAAAGCTCCAGAGAAGTTCCAGAGACAGGAAGTCTAGTCCTGCCAAGAATGTAATAAGGGTTAACAGAGAGGCAGTTTCTGTAAGCAACACCAGAATGTTTCCTTCCTGCCTTCCTTACAGGATTAGGCCAGTAATTTCTTCTACCAACCGGTTCTCTGAACTACTTAGAATGTTAACATCCGGGTCTAGCGAATAGGTGCGAACTGGTAGAATCCCACCCCTGCTTATACCAACTTCCTTCCTGTTTTCCTCTGACCTTCCTCTTTACTTCAGTCAACAATTTCCCACCTACCACTGCATCAGGCTCCCTCAGAAATGCTTATTGCAGAAAATACAACCCTTGCAAGAACTTTTCAAACTTCTTCAGCCCATTTCCAGATGAAACTTTCAGTTTGTTGTATTCTTTTCTCAGTTCTTTCACTCTAGCCATGTGTAAAGTTATGCACATCCATCTTAGCTGGGAAATCCTATTTAAATGTATTTTCCAAAATTTGCAAAATTGGAAGACATGACCCCAGATTATTCCAAGAACAAATCCACATACCTCATAACTCTCTAGAGTCAAAGAGGTTGAAAGGTCTGGAAACCCTGTAACCAGATCCAAAGGATGTGAATAATGGAATGCACATAGATTCTTTTTAAATGGCTTAATAAAGCATAATGCAATAAAGGAACATAATGTGCATATTAAAACACTTAAAAAGAAAACTTTTTATAACATCTAATGTTAAAAATTTTCATATTTACATCTGTAAAATTTGTTTTGCATGCAAGCTTTCTAAAATTTTATCTATTTAATAACCTTGATTTTGCATAAAGATATACATTCATGCAGCTAGTATTATATGAGTAGGAGCTCTGCTAGTAGCTTCCCTAGTGTTTACTTGAAGTAAGTCAAAAGTTAATCAATGGAAGGTTGTAAAATAACGTTTTCAACTTTGGGGAAGGTGAATTCCATGATTCTTAATCCAAACACATCTATTAAAACAACATAATAGTTTTTCCCCAAATATTAAAGATAAGTAACAAACAAATGCAATAACTTTAATGACTACTTCAAATTACAAGCAGTCAAAATCAGCCAACCTTTTCAGGGATTAATCAGAAATTGCTGAAATTATAGTGTTTGGTTATAAGACAATTTGGTTTCTTCAAGGGCAATAAAACCACTGGCTTAAACCCAAGCACAGTACTGTCTTATCTGGCTTGTGGATGAGCAATAAATAACTTTTCTCCTTCTGAAATCAGTGCAGAGGCAGGCTCAATGATGAATGCAAAATGCAATTCTCAAATCAGGCCCAATGGCTCCAAATCCTTTGGGGGCTATAATGCAGCTCTGTGGGAAATATCCTATATCTCAGAACTATTGAAGTTTCCCAGCTGCTTGTCAGAAGAAAAATATGCAGTATTGTTGCCAATAGAAGAGGATATGTATAACTCAGGGTTGAACTGGGGGGTCCTTGGTGCTCTAGGTTGTTTTCTTGCAAATGGTTCATTACCCAACTTGGTAATATCATCAATATTGTTCCATTTCCACAAAATCGACAAAGCTGCTGCCACAGCATACTATTCGCTGTAGTTTATTATGTATCACACAAGGGACATTTATAGTCATCAACTGGTAGTTGCCATAATAGAACGATATTTATTAAAGTTACTTTTCCATTTGATAAAAGAAAACAAGAAACAGAGCTTAATCTGTTATTTGACTTTACACGCTAACACCCTTGCAGTTCTTAAAATTAGGGAAATATAAGATGAACAAGACACAGCCTTAACATAATTTTCTTTCCAGGGAATGTGTAACGGAACAATTGTGAAACATAGCAGATAACATTTGCTTATTAAAATGTTTATAGTGGCAAATGTACATGGCATATAGCCTGGTTACTTGAGGGACCACCCGTCTCCCATAACATCTGCCTAGCCAGTTTGGTCCTTGGCACACTCCAGGTTCCTTTGATTAAACAATGTCATCTCTCAGGATCCCAAAAGTGCACCTTCTCCTTAGCAATGAATGCCTCTGGATTGAGGTTTCCCCAGTGGTGTATTAACCAGTAAGCAGACTAAGCACATGCTTAGGGCACCAAGCCCAAAGGGGGCATCACAAAGTTGAGAATATGGCTTCGTTTGTACAGTATGTACAAAGGGGGGGAGGCACCAAGATTTGTCAGTGCTTGGGGCAGGCCCCCCAAATGTGGCAACTTTAAGACTTGTGGACTTCAACTCCCAGCATAGCTGGCTGGAGAATTCTGGGAGTTGAAGTTCACAAGTCTTAAAGTTGCTAAGTTTGGAAACCTCTGGCTTAGGGCACCAGTGAGCCTTAATCCACCACTGGGTTTTCCCCAGATCTAGATGAACACCCCCCCCCAAGGGAGAGTGAGCCCCTCCCTCCATTCCATCTGGACCATCATGCTTCCCATCTTTTATTTATTTTATTGTAATTTCTTTGATTGTTGTGAGCAGTCCAGAGTCATCGAGAGTCAGGTGGCACATGAATTTAATAAATGATGGTTATAACCGATCGAGCAAATTCAATTTAACATTCGTTTTAACATCCTAAACATCCTGTTTTAGAACAAAATAGTTCACTGTGGAAAGAAATAGAAATAATGGAATAACGTTTCAACTTTATCACTATGTTGCCGTATATTATATCATAATAATATAATACAGAACAATCTTGCTTCTATTATCACAACCCAGAAATGGAACCCGCTCCTAAAATCTATCTCCACAGTTGCTAAATTACTCTACTGCAACAAATCAGGTACATCTCATGAAGTAGATTACAGTTCCAAAAAGGAAAATAAATGCACTGAAAGTCATCGTTTTATCTACCTCCAAAGCTGATTTTACATCCTATTAGGAAATGTAAATTCTTGTCTGTTTTAAATAAGTTTTATCAGGGAGATCCATCAGCTGAGTACTCTTGTCTTGTTTAATTGACACTTAATGGTTGTCTAGAAGGCTAAAAATGCCATCGTAGTGGCGAAGGCTTTTCAGGAAAGAGACTGTTTTCCTTAATCAGCCAGGAGCCTGACTCCTTTCCTTCCTCTCTCCCCTTTTCCTTTAAAAATCCAGGCAAAACTTCATCAGCATGGACTACAATCCTTGTCTCCTTTCATGGCGCTATATTCACAGGCCTCCTATTCAGAGCATCAAACATTTGGGAGTTCTTAGCCAGCTCTGCTCAAAAGATTCCTTCCTGATCGTATTTGGGTCACCATTTAGCATTGTGAAAAAGTAATCAGTTACATTTGGCAGAGCAGAGTGGAGTGGAAAGCCCTGCATACCATAAAGCAGAGAGTGTAGATAGTAGAGAGCCATTTATTGAGACCTGTTGTACTTTTTTTTTTATTAAGTAGCACATGCTTCCTTTCTAGCAACACATGTCTCTCTGGCTTTTTTTCTTTTTTAAAAAAAGGAAGCAGTGAAAAAGGATCCAGCTCTTTCACTGCCCACAGCGATGGGTTCAAAGTAATGGGACAGCCATTGCGCAAGGTTCAGATTTTTAAATTATTAAAGGTAGCCCTTATTTATGTAATTATGTTCATAAGTTGTGGCAGTCATTAAGGTCACACATGACCGCATCCAATTTTTTGTGAAGATCATGAAGCGAATGCCATGGTCATTAAAGAATGTTGCAGTCATTAAGCGAACCCAGTGGTTGTTAAACAAATCCATTATATGCAATGGACGGTTTGCTGGAAACCAGAAATAAATGCGGGAAACTAGCAAAAAACATTGAAACTTATAGTCATGTCACCATGGGATGCTATAAACAGCTGTAAATGCAAGCCAGTTACCAAGCACTCACAAGGCGATCATGTGACCATGAAGATGTGTAGCCATCACAATAATTTTTTTATCAGGTCGTAAGTACTTTTTTGGAGGACCGTCAGAACTGAACGGTCACTAACGACCAGTTATTAAGCGACAATACCTATCTGACTGACTTATTATCAATAATTTCATCTCATTGTTGAATGTATAGGCTCCCCTCTAACACAGTTCTCAATATGACTTATATAAATGTCTATTCTCCAACAGAGCAAAAACAAAACCAATTTTGAATTGAAGAGAAAAAGAATAATGAAAAGAACATGAAAAAGAAATAAAGCAAAAGAAATACAGAAAAGAAAAAAAATAGTACAAAAGAAGTGGCTTCCAATGTTCTTAGCTGCAATTACATTTATATTTTACCCACTCCCTCTAAGGTTACATTATAATTTCCTCATTTCCATAAGCAACTCTTAAGCAAAAAGTCCATAAGGGGTTTCAGGTCACTAATAATGCAGTTGCTATTAATATAACTTTTATTAAAACTTTTGAACAAAAAGATAAAAATAAAGGCAAACTAATATAAAATAAGGAAGAAAAAAGAAAAAGAAAGCAAAGAGAAAGCAGAAAGTGCAAGATACCATAGAAAAAGAAGGCTTCTAATATTCTACACATCAGTTGTAAGTACAAATATATTTTAAGCCCTCTCTCTAAAGTTACTTCATAGTGCTTTTCTTCCTATCATCTACCCTGGCTAATCATCAGAACTATTGATCACAAGTTCACTTTTTCATTTTTATTGCAAATGGCTTTAATCCCTCTCTAAACAAACAAGTCAATTTTGCCATCCCTGCTAGTTCTGTCATCTTCGTTTCTCTTGCACTCCTGATGAATATCCTGTACATTTCTGCCACAACTTTTCTTAACCGTAGGAATAACACCCTACCTCTAAAGAGTTCATAGCTCTGGGTCAGAGTTTTTCTTGGAGAAAATCCACACATGAGCCGCACGCCATTCTTGCCATGTTGCATACCTTATCCTATTCCTCAGATATCCTAGATATCCTTATCCTAGGGCAGTCATTTAGACTGGGCTGTCAACCTTGGCAACTTTAAAGACTCATGGACTTCAACTCCCAGAATTCCCCAGCCAGATGTGTGGACTTCAACTCCCAAAATGCCCAGCCAAAAATGGCTGGCTGGGAAATTGTGGGAGCTAAAGTCTGTAAGCCTTAAAGTTATCATGATTGGACACCCATAATTCAGACTATGCAGCACTCAATTCATGCAACATGTACCACTTATTCAATGCATTATCTTTTTTTTCCATCTCTTATTCTCATGGAAAGACATATGACTGTCAAAGCCATTTCCCTATTTCAATTTCACATCAACCCAGTAAGGTGCTCTGAGTTTCAAAGTTAAGGATGGCTGTGCAGTGAATGGACTGAGGGATCTTTGGTTCTCTCTGAGGTTGCTTCTTTTCTTGCAGACGCTTCATTACTCAAATTAGGTAACATCATCAGTGCTAGTAAGGAGTGTAGTTTGCTGTCAGTTTATATTCCGGTGGCTTGCCCTGTCAGTGTTGATGGCCCCCAGAATATAAACTCACAGCAAACTGCACTCCTTACTAGCGCTGATGATGCTACCTAGTTTGGATAATGAAACATCTGCAAGAAAACAAACAAGCTCAGAGAGCACCAAGGGACCCTTCATGTCAACCCTGAGCTGCAAATATTCTCCTTTCTTAGTGAATGAACTGCATGGTTGAATGGAAACTTCAGTCCAGATTTTCCCAGTTATAGTCCAGCCTTTTCCAACTTGATACTCTTCAGAAGGGTAGGCTGGAAACTCTGAGGACTGACATGGACTATATCTGGACTAGCCAAGAGGGAAAGCAGCACAAGCCATTACACTAACATTGCATTTCTATACATTATCGTGATGCTGCTCATATAGAAATTTACAAAAGGCACTCCTGGCTGTGACTATTCACTTTAGACACATCCATAAGGAGAGGGGTGATCCAAAAGTGTGGTGATGACACACTTCTACCTTCTTTGCTTGAAGACAACCTTTCCCAGCCGGGTCCAGAATGTATCTTTCTGGGTTGGAATTGCAGAAATCGTGACCCAACAGATCTGGAAGACTAGCACTGATGAGGTTCCCTAGTTAAAGTAACGAGAGAAAGAAAGCAAGAAAACAAGCAAGCTCAGGAGGACACCAAGGGCTCCACATCCTGGACAGTGCCAGGAGAAGGGTGGCACCCTCAGGGTTACAGGTGCAGAAAATGATTCTCCCACCTGGGTGAGTAATTTCTCACCAAACTCTGGAGGAAAAGAAAGTGAAGGACCCATTGCAAATCCAAGCTGCTGGAATGATCTTTAAGGCAGGGGTCTCCAATCTTGGCGACTTTAAGCTTGGAGGACTTCAACTCCCAGAATTCCTCGGCCAGCACAGCTGTCTGGGGAATTCTGGGAGTTGAAGTCCTCCAAGCTTAAAGTTGCCAAGATTGAAGACCTTGCTTTAAGGCAGGAGTCTCCAACCTTGGCAACTTTTAAGATTTGTGGACTTCAAGTCCCAGAATTCCTCAGCCAGCAAAGCTGTCTGAGGAATTCTGGGAGTTGAGAGTCCAAATTGTGGATCGACCTCACACAGTCAGAATTCTAAAGTTCTAAAGTTGCCAAGGTTGAGACCTGCTTTAAGGCACACCTAGGTGGCCCTGAACAGCGGGAGACAGTTAGAACTAGGAGGCGTCCTTTGCCAGGGAGGCCCTTAAAGGTTCCCCAGTCCCATGTGGGGGCCTGCTCTTGAGGGCAGATCCCAGGTCCTGCCACCCGCCACTCCCACCTACCAGCCTGGCCAGGATCCGGCGACTCTGCTCGTCGGTGCATCTCCCCGAGAAGACGCCCCCGTGCGCCAGGAAGAAGAAGGCGAAGAGGCCGCCCCCTACCGTCCAGCAGGCTCCCCAGAAGAGGCACTGCGCGGCGGAGCATCGGCGGCAGCCCAGCCTGGCTCTCAGCAAGCGCTTCAACCCGGGCATCCTCCGCACCGACGGGCGCCTGGCCCCTGAGCTTCCCGCTTTTAACCCGCGCCTCAGCAGCAGCAGCAGCCGGCGGCGGCGGCATCCATCAGCCCACCTCAGTTGGCTCCCGAGCCGCTTTCGAAGGCGTCATTCGGAGCCAAAGGCGAAGTCGGCAGCTCAGCTCCCCTGCAAACGTTACGTCCAAAGGTGCCGGAGCCGGAGCCGCGGACGGCAGAGGCTCGCACGTTTCCCGGGCGAGCGCCCGGCTGCCCCAGAGGTTCGGCGCCCTGCGGCTCCACAGTCGCGCCCCACGACGCGCCGTGCCGGCGAGCCGCCTCGGTGGGGACTTGTTATGTTTGTGTGTGAGGGGGGGCGGCTCGGGGAAAGCGCAGCCTTCTTCACCAGCCCCGGCCACGTCGTGCCTCCTCCTCCTCCTCCTCCTCCTCCTTTTGTCTGCCGCGGCTCTCGGACGGGTTTTCTTCGGCGGCTCCTCTCGCCCGACAAAGTTTTCACGTGCCTGGGAGGTGGGGAAGGGAGTCAGGCCTGCCTCTGGAAATCCAGACCGGCTGAAGCGACGCCTTTAAAGGGACGCTTCCGACCTGCCCGCCCGGTAGGGCGGACGGGCTTCCCTTTCAATGAGCGGCCAATTGGGCGCGCCGCCTTGGTTTCGTCCCGACGTGTTCCGAAAGAAACGGGATCGCTTCTCTCTGCCTTCTTGTATTGCGAGCTGACGTTCTTCTCGCTGGATCCCGGATAGCGATATAAAAGCAAAGGGGCGCGCATAAGTGGCACCGTCGTGCCTCCCGATCCCTGTCCTATTGTCCCCATTCATTCCTCCCTGTTTCCTGTATTCCTACTCATCTTGATACTTATACCCTATTCTCTTGTAAGCGATTGACAAATCAAATAAATCAAATCAAATCAAATAAAAAATAAATTCGCTCCGCTCCGCCCACGGTAGCTTGACCAGTAAAACCAATAGCTTAACAAACGGGAGTTCTGGGGTTGCGTGAATGGGGTGAGGTGGGGGGAAAATCATACAACCCGAAATATATTTTAGGATCTCTCATTTGCTTTCAGTAATTGCCTTGCCTTAAACGACATGTTAAGTATTGATCTGATTACTCAAGCACTACTACTAAGCTGTGCTTTAAATCCGGGGTGTCCAAACTTGGCAACTTTTAAGACTTGTGGACTTCAACTCCCAGAATTCCCCAGCTAGCATGGGGAAATGGCTGGCTAGGGAATTCTGGGAGTTGAAATCTACAAGTCTTAAAATTGCTAAGATTGGGCATCCCTGCTTTTTAGATGTTGTTTCTTCCATTTATGTGACCTGAAGCTGTTGTTCCCATTGCTCTGAACAAAGTCATATATTCCTAAAACTGGCTTCATAATAAAAACCTTAGAATGGCTTTATAATTTAAAAAAAAACAACCTTATGTCAAAGCATTCTTAATTTATGGGACATCACTTGTCTGTATCTTTTTTTGGGGTGGGGAATACTATCTTTAGCCACCACAGCTTTCTTATTTGAGCGATATGATTTGGGACATTCAAATAAATAACTGTAATAAGTTGAATAATTTGTTACTCTTGTTTATATCTGCTTTTAGGTTACTTTCAAAGACGCGCCACCCAGCCCTTAAGAAATGTCCCATTTGATAAAAACATAACATAAAAATTGAAATGATCTTTACAAAACAGCCACAAAACTGCTAGAACTTATTTGAATACCCCTAGGATAATGTGACTAGCAAATAAGACACAAGACAAATGAGTTAAGTTGGTTCTTCTTCAGACGTCGCTGTTACTACTACATGTAGAGTGCTAGCTTGGTCAACTGCAGTGGCTAAAGCACCAGGTAGAAACTCAGAGACTGTGAGTTCTAGGAACAAAGCTAGCAGGATGACTTTGGCCCAGTCACTCTCTCGTCTCTACAAATAAGGTTGGCAACAGTAAAGCACTTCTGCAATCTTGTCAAGAAAATTGCTGGGACTAGTCCAGGCAGTTCCCAGGAGGCAAGACTAACTCGAAGGTGTGTCTATGCACATACATACATACAGTATAATATTTAGTATAACAATTACTTGTGTAAGGTCATCTGGGGGCCACATAGGGGCCATAGATTGCCCACCCTAATATCTGGAGTCATGGTCCCCCCATTTTCACAGTATGTCTCTGTGAGTCTTCCTTTTTTTTTTTAAATCTACTCTCTTTATGGGCTCACTAATTTTTACTTTTCTGTTATCTGGTGTTCATCAGGATTCCTGCAGCCCAAATACAGTCCAGACGGTCCTCAACTTATGACCACAACTGAACTCAAAGTATCAGTTGTTAAGAAAGACAGTCAAGTAAATTTTGCCCCGTTTTATGATCTTTCTTGCCACCGTTAAGCGAATCACTGCAGTTGTTAAGTTAGTAACACAGTTGTTAAATGAATCTGACTTCCCCATTGACTTTGCTTGTCAGAAGATCCCAAAAGGTGACCGCATGACCTCGAGATACTGCAACCATCACAAATACATGCCAGTTGCCAAGTGTCTGAATTTTGATCATGTGACCCTGGGGATACTGCTAGAGTTTTAAGTGCAAAAAAGCAGCCATAAGCTTTTTCAGTGCTGTTGTAACTTCAAATGGTCCCTAAACGGGGGTGGCATTCAAATTTTTTAACAACCGGTTCTGTGGGCGTGCCTTGGTGGGTGTGGCTTGGTGGTCATGTTATTGGCTGGGCGTGGCCAACTCTTATCACTCACATCGAGGCACACATCTCCTCGCCTGGCCCCTCATGACTGTGGGGATGCTGCAACAGTCCTAAGTATGAAAAATGGTCATAAGTCACTTTTTTCAGTGCCATTGTAACTCTGAATGGTCACTCCACACAAGCAAAGTACCAGCAAAGGAGGGGAAAAAAACTCCAGAGAAGTTCCTGAGACAGGAAGTCTGGTCCTGCCAAGAGTGTAATAAGGGTTAACGGAGAGGCAGTTTCTGTAAGCAACACCAGAATGTTTCCTTCCTGCCTTCCTTACAGGATTAGGCCAGTAATTTCTTCTACCAACCGGTTCTCCGAACTGCTTAGAATGTTAACAACTGGTTCTAGCGAATAGATGCGAACTGGTAGAATCCCACCCCTGTCCCTAAACAAAAAGTTATATATCTAGACGGCACACTAAAAAGCAGAGACATCATCCTGCCAACAAAAGTGCGTATAGTCAAGGCTATGGTTTCCCCAGTTGCAATGTATGGCTGTGAACATTAGACCATAAGGAAGGTTGAGTGCCAAAGAATTGAGGCCTTTGAACTATGGTGCTGGAGAAGACTCCTGAGAGTCCCTTGGACTGCGAGATGATCAAACCGGTCAATCCTAGAGAAGATCAACCCTGACTGCTCTTTAGAAGGCCAGATCCTGAAGTTGAAACTCCAATACTTTGGCCACCTAATGAGAAGGAAGGACTCACTGGAGAAGAGCCTAATGCTGGGAACGACTGAGGGCAATAGAAGAAGAGACGACAGAGAATGAGGTGGATGGATGGAGTCACTGAAGCAGTAGGCGTGAGCTTAAATGGACTCTGGGAGGATGGTAGAGGACAGGAAGGCCTGAAGGAACGTTATCCATGGGGTCACAATGGATCGGACACGACTTCGCAACTAACAACAAAAAGTAAATCAAGGATTACCTGTAGCCCTACTGATGGGATTCACAAAGTGGGATGTAAAGTTAAAAGCTCACTGCCTTCTCCTTTTAATAGTACATTTTGCTACTCACTACCAGACTACTGGACTAACTTATTCAAGCTATTGGGGAAATTGTCATCCATAAAAGGCCGTTTCTGCCTTACTGCCAGGAGTGAGTTAAAATAGATTTTTTTTTCAGGCCTTTCTAAACTTTGCAGAAGGTAAACAGGAAAAAGACCAGAGGCTAAATCAAACAGAACTCAATAACGGCAGATAAGATGAATGTGCCTTAGTAGAGATGAACAGATCGGATCGTGAGGAGAGGGCCTTGTCCTCAGGTTGCATCCGATCTCGGTGCAATTTTTTTCTCCCTTACTTTTTTGTCAATTGAAATTAATGGGGCAGTAAATAGGAGTGTGTGAAGAAACTCCAAATACTAAAATCACTCTTGGGAAGCTATTTCAGCTTACTGCCTCGAAGGAAAATTATTGATCTGTCTCATCATTCAAATGCTGAACCATCATTTGGATGGAGTTTCCTCCAGGAAGACGGCTGACCAAGGCCGGGACTATTAAAATCCAATCACGACTAGAGATGGCAATAAAACAGAAAACCCTCGCTTTTTGTTGCCATCAAGAACTCCTCTGAATTTTTGCAGATCAGATCTGGCAGACCTTTCACTTGGGGCAATGGGCATCAGGAGAAAAAGAGAAACAGAGAGAAAAAGAAGAACATGGGGGGAAGAGAGCATGTTAAAGAGAAACAAGAGAAGCCCATTCACATAACTGAAACCCACTTCCCATCACAAACTTGGAGCCCCCAAATAGATCAACCAGATCCAAGCACTTTATTTATATAGCATAAACTAAGCATAAACTAAAACAAAACCACATTTTTAAAGGCTTTTGGAGGCTTTTCTGAAGGCAGATGGATCTGTTTGTGCTGGTATTAGAATTCCTTTGCTGCAGGAATGGAACTCACTAAAATCTATTTTGTGCATTAAGTATTCCACAACAGTCCCTTGTGTCTAAAAATCAGCGGTGGGGGGAGGGAGGGAGGGAGGGAGGGAGATGAAACCTAAAGAGTAAAAAATGTTATGGATGAGGCAAAAGACTTAAAATCTTTCCTTTGGCAGGAGGAACGGAACACAAAAGCTCCACTATTCATCCTCCATATGCCCTAGAGGCTGAAACAGTACTATAAATGACTCTTCTCTATTCCCTGCCCCATGGGTAGGGTCTTTTACTAACCTCTTCACCCCCTTTCATTCCTTGTTTTCATTTGCAGTCAGCATGCTTACTCAGCATCATACTCCTTAACAGAATAAGCCTTTAAAGGGGGTGGGGGGAGAGAAATGAAATAAAAATGCAAATGTTGTAAAATCAATGCAAATAAACGCAAGAAGAGATACCTGGGGGGCGAAAAGTTCTTTTACCAAACTTTAGCTATATCAGAATGGGCATACGTGTGTCATGTGCTGATCAGGATTCTCTTCCCTCTCCTTTTTTCTGCTTTTTTTAACTTTCTGAGTTCTTTCTCCTGCTTCCTCCCTGCTTAGCGGGACCGGCAAGGCAGACAAATCACCTTCCACAAGGAGTTTGAACGGAGAGCTTGCAGAAACTTCTGAAATTCGGGTGGAGGATCACAAGACATTAGCCAGAGTGCCACAGGCTAGTTGTACTACACAAAATCCAATTGTTGGCGTGATTCAGAAAATCGGTTCTCAGCTTGGACTTAAAACTGAATTGCTGAATTGAGTTGGTTCAATTCAGATTTCCAAATCGATTCAGGAAAGCGTCTCTTTGCATGTGCAGACGCATCCAGATCAATTCAGAGGTATCTGATTCAAACCAACTACTCAATCGGATTGGCTAGTAGATTAATTTCAGAGACGCATCTCTGATTCGTTTTTGAAAAGAATGATTTGAACATTTGCCTAACTTTAGATTTTTTTTCTTCCGTCGATTGAGTCCAATTTTCAGAGACTGCCTCTACAAATCCCTGAAGCTTTCTTGACAAGGTTTTCAGAAGTGATTTGCCATTGCTTTCTTCCTAGGGCTGAAAGAATGTGACTGGCCAAAGGTCACCCAATTTCCTTTTTGCCTACGGCAGGACTACAAACCATGGTCTTCTAGTTCCTAGTCCGCTACCTCAATCACTACATCAAAACTGACTCTTGTTCAACTCTATTGTCCATAGCTAATCTACAGCAATCAAACTGGTCTTAGAATCATAGGCATTCTTGAGAAATCTACTGTACATTGTCCCTATTCATTCCACATCGTATACCTTCACATTCTCCATGCAAATAAACTTTTGTTATATGCTTGCAATATTCCTTCAGCCAAAATGCTACAGATACTATTCAAATCATTTCTCATTACTATATCTGAATCTATCAAAAGATATAATCTATTGAATGATATACGCAGTCTACTTTGTCTTACAGGTAAGAGAAAGGGAGATATACAGATGTCCTGTCCCCTCAAGTGTGAGGATTTACACAACTTCTTCTGCCATCCCTCCTCTGTTTTTACACAGTGTATACATACTGCCTCCTGGTGGTAATTCATTGTTTGAAGCAATCCCTACTTCTACAATAGACTTTAATTTTTCCTTACCCCACATAATAGCTGAATTCATTAAACAATACACACTGAATTCATGACTTCTTGAATATGCCACGGTTACTGGGTTTATATAGCAAACTAAGCCAAAACCAAACCACTTTATTGTCTAGTAAAGCATGAATCTAGGAGACATGTTATTTTTGGGTTCCATTCTTCAAAGCTGTCTTTGTCTTCCTCATCAAAGTAGTATTCTTTTATATTAGCTTGCTCTTGAATTTTGCTGCTTTTGGCACATCTGCATGTCCGAAATGATAGCTGGCATGATAGTAACACAGAAATTTGTCATACAAATTAAAAATATCTATTCTCCATCTTTCTGACTGTGTTGTGGTACACGGTCAGCAACCAACAAGTTAATGAAATTGAGATTGTCAGAAGTTTGCAAATTAATGGCCTTTTGGGGGAACACTCTCTAAAAACTGGCCTTTTCCTGAAATATAATGATTAGCTTATGCAACAAGACAGGTGGCATTTGAAATGAGCATACAGGTCAGTTGATCTAACTGTTCAAAATGCTATGTATTAGGGTCTTTGAAATTTTGGTCTTTCTCGTAACATGTATTTGGAATAAATTAATCTTTTTTCACACCTAGAGGAAATACATAGAACATTTACAAATGCACTGGGAAGCAGTTTTTGATGCATTTTACCATCTAGATATTTCTCCCAGCCAAATTGAAACATCATAAAGCTTGGCAATTGCTTGAACATATCACCTGTGTACTACAAGTTCTATCTTTATTATGCTAATTTGCCTTCTTCCTAAATAAGAAGCAAGAGCCCTTTTCTAGGAATTCTGTCTCATAATCGCAAATCGCAAATTTATAGGTATTAATACTAATGGTTGTAGTAGCATTCCTAAATGTTGCATGTTTCTGTAGAGCTTTCTAAAAATAATTGAAATTGTAATTAAACCTAGGCATCTTCTTAATTCTTGGGATCAGAAGTTGGAGAATTTTCAAATGTGTACTTTACTGAAACATTCAAATCAATGTGTGCAAGGTAACCTCTAAAGTCAATATAAAACACACACTTGGATAACTTTGAGGTAGGGGATAAATGTGATCATTAGAAGGTTTGGAAAAGCAGAATGTTTAGGTTAGCTGAATGGGAACAGATGATTGAAGGCTGGGTGGTGTTAAAAGTGGTGTTAAATAGTATTAAAGGACATCTTCACTGAAGCAACAAAGTGACTTTTGAAAAATTTAGGTTTCCACAAAATAATCCATCCAGGCCCTTTTAAAACTCTGCTTGGCATTCTGAATATCTACTTGGAAGATTTCTCTATACTCCTTGCAGCATTTTCTACAGGTTTCTTTCCTATGGGTAATATATCTGGATCTATCATTAACCTGATTCTCAGAAGTGAGAATCAAATGCCACCTGTCTTGTTGCATAAGCTAATCATTATATTTCAGGAAAAGGACAGTTTTTAGAGAGCGTTCCCCCAAAAGCCCATTAATTTGCAAACTTCTGACAATCTCAATTTCATTAACTTGTTGGTGACAATCATTCCTAGAAAGCAGAAATGGATACCATCACCCTCCATCAATCTTCCATTCATTTTGAAAGCCATCCTCATACACATTTTCCCTGCTTCAGTTCAAAAGTTTCCTCTCTGGGTTGACTTAAATGCTCGTACAGAATCTGTTTGCACTGCTATGCTTTCATTTTACTGCAACCTAACCTCAGGAGTTTATTGGCTACTATATAGAGGAAAGACTGAATTATATTATGTAATTATATTATGTAATTATATTATGTAATTATATTATGTAGGGGGCGTGCATAAGCGCACCAACGTGCCTACCGTCCCTGTCCTATTGTTTCTCTTATTCTTCTTTTATTTTTCTTATATGTACCCATTTCATGTATTCACAACTATGTATACACTTATACTTATTATCTTGTAAACAATTGGCAAATCAAATAAATAAATAAATAAAAATAAATATTAGTTCTGGTATCTTTCAGCCTTCTCTTTTATTCTAACCATTGAAGTAATATAATCAATAAAACTGAAAGACCTTGGAGAGGGGATTTCTGGACTAACTACATCCCGTGATCTATTTATCTTCATAGGCGGGGGAGGGGAGGGGAAATGATGAAACAAATTATGCTCTTCTTATATTTGGAAGCAAAATTCTGACATGAATATAAAGAGTCAAGTTTTTTGTTTGTGACGTCATGGTTTATGTTTTACCATTTTGGTTAAGGAATGAACACCTATGATGTTCATATTCAGCAAGGATGTCAGCAGCTTGTAATGGTCTCGCCTTTGGTGTTGCTTTAGCACAGTGCGAAAACTGTGTTTTAATCAACCAGATGTGGCTAAAACAATTCCTGCTACTGAGCCCTATTTCATCATTACTCTTTTCCCTACCTCCAAATGCCATGGATTTAAAGACATTCATGGGTTTGAAAATCAGTCATCACTAACAGAGCAAACTTACATGGCTTTATTAGAAGTGAGAACAGACTGATTGTGTTCACATCTTGTCATTGCTCTATCATAGTTTACTTGGGTTTTTGGCTTAGCATGTCGTGTGAACCCAACTATTATGATTTGTAAATGGCTAATGGCATGGCATCAGAGATACTGTGATTTATTCAGCAAAGCTTAAAACAACCCTGCCTTAGCAGAGGCTCTGAAAACAGGCTCTAAGTTTAATTTAATTTTGTCTTACCTATCCAGGCAGTCTTGGACTTAGGACCAAAATTAGGACCACAACTTCTATCATTAAGCAGTGTGGTTGCTGAGTGAGCTGTGTTTGATTGTATAACCTTTTTTTCCTATGGTCATTAAGCAAATCTGGCTTTCCTCACTGACTTTGTGGGTCAGGAGACAGTTGGGAGGGTCACAAATGGCCCAGGATACTGCAACCATTGAAAATACATGATAAGTTGGCAAATGCATGAACTGTGATCATGGACCTGTGATGGTTGTAAGTCCAAGGACTAGTTGCCAGTTCCTTTTTTCAGCACCATTGTTACTTCAAACAGCGCTAAATGAATCATAAGTCAAAGACTATGTGTCTGCATTTATTCAAAGTTATGTGTATGACTATATATATGCATTTACTCAAAATTAAGTATCATTGTATTCAATGGGATGAATCACAGTTGAGTTAGTATTTGTGACCCAACATAGACAGAGATGGAGCAAATCTTTAAAAAAAGAAAGAAAATAAAAGATTTCAACATGGCTTTTGGGGTGGGGGAGGCCTGGGAAAAAAAGAAAGTCAGAAAAACATGCATTAGAGCAGGGGTGTCCAACCTTGGCAACTTTAAGACTTGTGGACTTCAACTCCCAGAATTCCTCAGCCAGCAAAGCTGGCTGAGGAATTCTGGGAGTTGAAGTCCACAAGTCTTAAAGTTGCCAAGGTTGGACACCCTGCATTAGAGGATGCTGAAATGTAGCCATTCTACTTCAGCGTTCCCCAGCATTTCCAGCTTTGCAGATCGGTGGGGGTCGTGCAGTGAGGGAGAGGGGATGGTTCCATGTCAGCAGTGAGCAAACACGTGTGTGTGCAGCTCCATTTGCACAAGCGTCGGGCACATGCACCTTCTGCACTCGCAAATGCAGCTTCACGTGCTCACGCCACTGCTCACACAAGTGCAGTTGCGTGCACATGCTTACCTACCATTTCTGCGGGCCAGTTCCAAACGGGCCAGAGCTCGATAGTGGGCCGCAGCCCAGAGTTGGGGACCCCTACATTATTTACTGCACTGCTGAAATATATTTCTATACTGCTTTCATAATCCCATCAATCATCTTCTCCTTTTGCTTGCTCCAGATGAAAAACAGATAACTAAGCCTATGGCCCCAAAGGATGGGATTATAAGGACCATCTGGGTGAATGATGCAGATCAGTGGTGGGACTCAAATTTTTTTACTACCGGTTTTGTGGGCGTGGCTTGGTGGGCGTGGCAGGGGAAGGATATTGTAAAATCTCCAGTCAGAGCTGGTATTTGCCGGTTCTCCGAACTACTCAAAATTTCCGCTACTGGTTCTCCAGAACTCGTCAGAACCTGCTGAATACCACCTCTGAATGCAGATGGGTTTTAATAAGACAGATTTCTAAAGAGGGCCTTTTGTTGGAATAAATATAAACAGTTCAGTTCAAGGAGTAAATTTTCACAATTTTAATTAGTTTTGATTGCAAGATACAAGAGGCCACCTTCTGGCCTCTTCTAAGTTTTCACACAATGAAGTGTTGGTTTTGATTTTTAATCATGACCTATTATTATAAAATATAACTGCAGATCCACATCATGTCAAAATATTAAGCTGGTCATGGAAACCTCACTATTGCAATTTGGAAACCACAGTTTCTGGCTTAGTGGATAAACAAATTCAGCCAGTCAACAATATTAGGCAAATCATGACACAGAATAATGGACAACTCCTTTATTTCGAATACCTCTTTTAAGATACAAATCTGATTTTTTCTATGTGAAATGTGACTATAGATTGCTGATTGTTTGAGGTGGGGGGAAAATTGGAAAAAACTATTAAATTAGATTTTCCTTAGCCTGCAAACTTTTCCTCCTAAGTCATGTTCCTGTTTCATTTTGACTTCGTGTGTTGTGCAAATGCGGTCATTGCAATATGTGAACACATCCCTATTATAAGCAGGACTAATGAGCAGAAAAAAATTAACATGGGATCCTGGTAAATCAGGTCAAAAATCTACTTTGTCCAGTCTTTTCTCAGTACCTTTAAAAAAAAGATCTCCTAGACACTCTTTTGTTGCTATTTTTCTGTAAATTGTTAATATTCTAAAATCAGGCTACAGTAAAGGATGGATTAGATGTTATCCTTAATTTTATGAGTTGTCCAATTGTCTTCTGAAGCCACCTAAACAAATGGCCATCAACACAGTGAACCCCATTAATCTATGTTATTTAATTATACATTAAATATAATAATGCTACACTTTTACAGTCATCATTTTTCATTATTAAGTTTCTGGGCAGAGGTGTATCCATTATATAAAGGATCAAGATTGCTGAAAATTGAAGACTGTCGACTTCAAGAGCTGTTGAACTGACCACACTATAATTTATAATTACTGTAGTATTAAATCTTGTTCTTTTACTGCAGGCTCCTACCAGTACTACTCCACTACTATTAGTGCTATTTCAGCCACTGAGGTTTATTTTTTTTTTTTTGTCAACCTGGAAAAATATAGTGAAATGGTTTTCCCTTACCTTCCAGACTGCTGTTGCCTTGTTGCACCAATTTATTCCATTCCCACGATGATATACGCAATTAATTAGTTTTTCCAGGCTATTTCTACTACCGGTATTTGTATTTCCAACATGGGGAGATTGCAATCTGTTAAAATAATTTGCATGACTACCCCACCAGTAAAGCTCAATAAGTAAATTAATGACCAAAAGCAGTATAATAAATAAAATCGCTGTGATTGGCAGATAGTTTTGAGAGATTGCTAAATCCAGCAGGCTTAGTCATCTTCCAAAACTCACTCGGGGCTTTGCTCTCAGGTTTGCCCAGATAAAGTTGGAGGCTGTCTGCACATTTTATCAGGTTTCGTGTGTGCTGAGCATCATCTTCAGGCTCGGCTTCCCTTGCTTTACCTGAGCAAGATCAAACCTTATATTGTAAACTGGAAGAGTTCTGACAATGCCCCAGTTGTGTGGATGGACAAACCATTAAGACTATGAAGGTGAAATGGGAGCATTCTCAAAACTGGCTCTGGATTTTGCTTCCTGCTTTGCCTGAGATAGTTCACTTTGTGAAAGGAAGAGCACTGTCAAAACTTAACTTTGGGGGTTGCATACATTTTATGATCCTTTTCTGAAGCATCTTGGAACTCTCTAGGTCTAGGCCAGTGATAGCAAACCTTTTCGGCACCAAGTGCCCAAACTGGGATGTGTGGGCGTACACACGCACGCACCGGAATGCCGGAAACCAAAGATCAGCTGGGTGGGGCGCATGCACACGCCAGAAACCAGAAGAGCAGCTGGCAATGGTGCGTGTGCCCACAGAGAGGGCTCGGCATGCCACCTCTGGCACGCGTGCCATAGGTTCACCATCACAGGTTTAAGCTGTAACCCTCACTAAAACCCCATGCTTTAAATAACACATACAAGATATGGCATTCTATGTTGAAAAAAACTGAAGGAATAAAGTATTTGTTTGCATAATCACAGGCAAACTTCTGTTTTCAAAAGATCCAGCTGTATTGTGAGTCTTAATTTTTCACTCTTTTCTGATTTTCCAAAGAATTAGCCTATTTAATATATCAGAGGGCAAGAAGCAACACACATTTATAAAACTGATGCTTCTCTTTTTTTAGCATGAACCTGTCCCGTCCCCCCCCCCCCCCGGCCCCCCCCCCGAGTTTAGCATCTTTCGCCTCCTTTGAAACAATAATTAAAACCTTATAAAGTAAGCTTAAACCAATTATAGGATTGAAACGCTTTGGGCAATTTCTACATTTTTCTGGACTATTATTTATTCAACCACAAGCAGGACAAGAAAGAAAATCCTAGCTAGCGCAGATGACCCCTTTTCCCTTCCAAAGGGGAGCCTCGCTTTGAAAGAGGCAACGCTATCATTACAACCCCAATTCTCTGGCTGAATCTCAGTTTCGCTCTTGGCTCTCTCTCTCCTTTCACATCCACGCCTCCCTTCACTTCCTGGGGTCCTTCGTGCGCTCTGACCAATAGGGCCAAGGCAAGCCGTTCGGAAGGCCGCTGATTGGCTTTCGCGCAATTCCAAAGGGGCGGCCTTAACAAGAAGGTTTAAGCACCACGCTGGGTTCTCTCTTAACGCCCTTGCTGAGCTTTCCGCTAAGAAGTTGCCCGCTTTCGCGAGAGGTTTGCTCCACCTGCGTGGCACAGCGCGTGGTAAGCAACAGACCCACCGCGCGCCAATGCCCACAGAGGAAGGCAAAAAAAAAAAAGGGTGGGTGGGTGGGGTGGGTAGGGAGGTGGGCACCACCTTGTAGATATCGGCGTCCCTTGCCCACCTTGCTTGGCCCCTTCATTGACAAGTTGGCAAAGTTTGCCGGGCATCGCGCCTGCTTCCCCGCTCGCTCCCCACTTTCCCATCAGGAAAAGCAGCAAGGAGGAGCCGCAAGGGATTTGCCTCTCTTCCGTAGCTCCCCTCCCCCTTCTCCCCCCCGGCCTCCTTCCCACGCCGGCCGGGGCCTTTCTTGCAGCCGCCGTTTTAGGATCGGCTATGGCTGTAGCGCTCATCTTTAGAGCCTGTAGTAGGGTTTTACTTAGTCGTGGCTTCTCCTGGAAGCCAGCCCCAAACCGCAGGGTGAGTAGGAGGAAGCTGTATTCGCTTGCCAACCCTTTAGCTGCGGCCGCTGCTTCCCTCGCCTGGCCCGTTTCAGCCTTTCCCGAGAGTTGCAAGTCAGGATGGGCGGACCGAAGCGGGCCTTTAGTCCTTCATTTTAAAGGATCTCTTTGATTTTACCTGGCTATCAGCTGCAGCTCTCCCTCTCCGCCGCCGCCGCCGTTGGCTTTAAGATCCCTAAGGCCATGTAATCCTGGCTTAGAAATCGGACAGTATATAACTCAACATCGCGAGTGGGAAGACTGTGCTTATCTATCTGAGAGACAAGGCGCCTGTCAAGGCTTTTGTTCTTTGAGGGTTGATCAGTACATTTGTTGATTGGTCAACTAATGTGCTTTGAAGGAGAATGCATTGAAAATGTTGGCCTGGGTCCTTAAAAGCAGGCCTGTGAAACTCTGGCTAACCTCTGTCTGAGAGCCAGTGTGATATGGGGTTAAAGTGCTGGACTGGAAGCCATGGAAACTGGGCTGAGTGACTTTCAGCCAATTTCTTTCTCTGAGTCATAGACTGGGAAGTTGGATATTTCTACCAACTCACATTAGACTGGCATGGCAGATTATAGTCTGTGATCTGCAAGGATGAGTCCTTCATCTTGCATTGGATTATTTCAGGCTGATGAAGAAAAATTACATTGTTTGTGTAGGTGCACTAAAATACAGAGAGTTCTTACTCAGTGACCACTTGTTCAGTTACTATTCAAAGTTATGACAGAAAAGACACCACAAGAATCCAGGATTTAGCCATTTCAGGATCATTTAACCCATTGCCATTCTCTGACTGTGCTCCCCCTCCTGGCATTTTCTCTGAACTCTTTGGAAATAGGAATATTCTTACAAATATTCTGTTTTCTCTATTTACTTTCATTTTCTTTTCCCTCCCCACTTTCCCTACTTTCATTTTCTTTCCCCTCCCCAGCTTAATGCCAAATGCTCCCACAAATACACATAATTTTATTATAGAACTTAATAGGTACATTCTGCCTTTTCATATACATATGTTAAATTTGTGCTGGGGGAGTTCTTGAAGCAAAAGTGCTTAGATATTTTTGCAAAAATCTGTTCAGTGTCTGTTTTACAGCTCATTTACATGTCTTACTATGTAAATGCTCATTTACATGTCTTATAATTATGCTGGTACCAGATGGCTGTGAATGCATTTTTATACATTTAACTATTAATAATGCTTATCAATACTAATGCTTACAAATATTAAGAACCAATAATATTAATAACCACCCAGAATTTTTTATCGGTAGGAATCAGGCAGCACATAAAATACTTGCCTGAAATTCTTTGTATAAACTTGGTGTTCATTAGAATAAATCCAAATACATTGGCATTTTTAACTAGGCCTCTTAGTATTTCACAGCCTCACAAGGTTGTTTCAATGAGAAAATGAGAAAAAGGAACTGCCTGGCCCTAGAGGAAAAGACATAATAATTTGCATTTGCAGGGGATTTATTTTTATTTATTTTATTTATTTGTCAATTGCTTACAAGATAATAGGTATAAGTAAAAACATAGTTATGAATACATGAATACATATAAGAAAAAAATGTAAAAGAAACAATAGGACAGGGACGGTAGGCACGTTGGTGTGCTTATGCACGCCCCCTACAGACCTCTTAGGAAAGGGGTGAGGTCTGTGAATACAGAATACAGAAAAAGAAGTCCAGGTGTTCCCACAGTTCAAACCCTGATTAGGGTATATATGAATTCTTCAGCTGCCAGAGAGAAATAGAACTGGGCTTTGAGTAGGATCTGTTAAGACAATAAACAGGATGGCTTTCCTGCAGACTCTGTTTCCTACCTCCTCGTGTTACCATTTAGCTCTGTAAGCTTTTAAAATCAACAGCTAATGACTTTCTTTGTATTGCTTTTTCCTGTCATGAGACTAGTGGCATTATTCACAGAAGAATTCCCCTTTAGTGAGTCCTCATGATTTTGCTAAAATCTGCTGACTGCAAGTTAGAGTTTAGGCAGAATATAGAACAGTTAAAAAGGCAGAATCCCAAGTGAGACAACCTGTTGCAAGAATTTAAAAATGCTTTTCTCTCTCTCTTTGTTTCTCATTGTTTTTAAACCCACCCTTTAAATTTCTCAATCGCATTATTTTGATCAGAAAATGACAACTGCTCTGGAATCTCTTTTTGAATATGTGGACAAAAATCAAGACCTTTATGTGGAGGTACGTAGCTCTTTTCAGAACATTAAAACCATAAACCCTTTGAGACTACACAATTTTAAAGAGTTTACACAACTGCATTGTTCTTTCCTTGAAGAGTGGGTATGGAACAATCATGGCAACGCAATTCCCAGCTAATCTTAGTTGATAACGTAGAAGAAGAATGAACTCTACTTGTTCCAAGACTTTTGTAGGCTAGGAATACGCTTTTACTCTGAACTTTCCTTTGGAGGGTCACTCAATTCTCTCATTGGTCATAATAATATAATCCTGTGGATCTCAAGATTGATGGAGATGGAATAGTCCATTCTCAAAGTTAATGAGGCCAAGAACAAATTAAAGGACCAGAAGCACTCTGCAGGATTACAGATCTGAGGGGTGCTTGGTGCTGTCTGAGCTTGGTTGTTTTGCTGCAGGTGTTTCATTACCCAAACTAGGTAACATCCAAATGATGTTACCCAGTTTGGGTAATGAAACATCTGCAAGAAAACAAGCTCAGAGAGCACCAAGGACCTCTCAAATCTGTAATCCGACAGAGTGCTTCTGGTCCTTTAATTTGTTCATTAATTGAGCTGCAATAAGTTCTCTTTTACTGATTACAAATATTTTTGGGTTCACCTTTACAATAGCTTAGTTTCATGGCAGCATCAATACTTCACAGTACGAAGCAAAGAATTGAGAAAACAAATAGTAGATGTGATGCATTTTACATAAGTCAGAGAGTGGGGACCTAAACCCTGAGGGAATGCGTTTTGTAACTCTGCAAGAGCAGCACAGATGGGCCTTTTTTGGGTGCTAGGTAAATGACCGCCTACTGGTCAGGACATCTTTAGAAGAATCACTCCTTAATGGTGAGCAAGGTAACCAGTGTAAATTTGGTTTTAAAAGATTGCTGAAATAGATGGAGGGCTGAAAAGTAGGAGGAAAAGGATTTTGTAGTTATGATCATAAGGGTAATCTATTTGGAAGGTTCATTAAGGAGTTGTAACTTCACCTTGATTGAAAAAAAAACCAATCTCATTTTGGCCCAGTTGTGATTCTTTAGACTCGTAACTAAGAGTTACAACTATTCTTTTAGACCAGTGATCCCCAACCTTTCTTATGCCACGGCCCGGTATCCCCAACCTTTTTGGCGGCCCGGTACCAGCATTAGTGGCGCCGCCATCTTTTGATGAAAAGTGCTTCCGGTGACCTCACCGGAAGCACTTTCATAAAAAAGATGGCGCAGCTCAGTGAGCTTTCCGGGTAGAGATGGCTTTCTCCGGAAAGCTCACGCTGCGCGCATCTTTGATGAAAGTGCTCCGGTGAGCTTTCTCCGGAAAAGCTCACTGGAAGCACTTTTCATCAAAGATGGCGGCGCCACAACCAGCGCCGGTAGGACTTGTTCCACGGACGGTACGGTCCATGGATGGTTGGGACCCTGTTTTAGACTATGAAAGAACTTTTATTGCATTAGGTAGGAACAGCCTTTCTTTTACTTGGTCCCTGAGATCCAAAATCATTTGCTAGTTTAATACAGGGGCTATATTGAAATATACCATTTTTGGGCTCAAGATTAGGTGAGTGTAGAAAGCGCTACAATTCTGCTGCAGTATTTATGTTTATTCATTTATTACAATTATTTGCCACCCATCTCATTTTCAAGCTCTGGCTTCTGGTGGCTTACAGTTTAACAGCATTAAAACAATAAGATAAATAAACTAAATAAAAAAAATAAAAATGATAGTTAAAACACGGGGAGTGAGTGAACAGGATGCATGGGGGGAGGAGGTAGAATTGCCTTTTAAGTCATCAACCATTTCCAGATGCTCTCTGCACTGGATCCCTAAGCCATCTGGAAGAGTCAGGTTTTCAGGTCCAATCTCACCTCGGGATAAGAAGTTCCAGAGGGCAGGAGCCACGGCCAGAATTCCTTGACTGACAGGGCCCTCAACATGCCTCCCTGTATTATATTTAACAGTCAGTAGGAATCCTTGCTGATTATGGTCTGTGAACTTTGGTACAAAGAGATTTCTGGCTTCTATATTCAGAATATTTGCAGTTTTTCTTTATGGATCTGTCTCCACTAAAAGAAAATGATCTCATTCCATTTTTTTCCCCCTCTCACTCTTCTTCCCGATCATGCTTGCTGTTTTCTAAACTGCTTGTGAGTAGCGTCTAGCTCAGTGGGTCGCAATACAGAGTGTGTCAGCATGGCCGGAAAAGAGAGAAGAAATCAGACGGATGATGGAAGTTGCTGCAAAGGACATTGAACGGCTTGGGGGCACAACTGAACTGATAGATATCGGAAAGCAGACGGTAAGAAGAGGGGTCCTTATGTTACAAACAGAAAAAAGTGATAGGAGGGAGTTGAAACTGCAGGAACCTTGGGTGAGAGTGACTATGTCATACTAGAATTCAACATAACACAAACACAAGCAATAGAACATAATGACACCAGAGTTTTGGATTTTAAAAGAGCTGATTTTAATAAACTCAGAGAGAACTTGGGAAAGATTCCATGGATAAAAATCTTAAAGGGGAAAACAACTCAAGAATCTTGGGAAACTCTAAAAAGTATGATCATAGAAGCCCAGACCAGCACAATACCACTGAGAAAGAAAAACAAGAAATCCAAGAAGAAACCTGCATGGCTGCACAAAGATCTCTCTGGCAAATTGAAAGAAAAAAGGACAAGTACAAAAAATGGAAAAAAAGGACATACAACTAAGGCAGAATATCAGCAGATAGCCAGAATCTGCAAAGACAAAGTCAGGAAAGCAAAGGCTCAGAACAAACAAAGACTTGCAACAAAAGTCAAAGATAATAAAAAAAGTTTCTTCCAACATATAAATAAGAAAAAAATCAAGGAAACAGTCGGTCTACTAAAAAGAGAAGACGGCAAGGAAGTAACAGGCAACAGAGAGAAAGCAGAACTGCTTAACTCATTCTTTGCATCGGTCTTCACGCAAAAAGAAACTTTAGCTCAACCCACCAAAAACATAACTGAAAAAGACAGACCGGAAATAAAAGCTAAAATAAGCAACAACAAAAAATAGTAAGAAAACACTTGTCTGATCTTGATGAACACAAATCACCAGGGCCTGATGGATTACATCCCAGAATTTTAAAGGAACTGGCAGAGGTCATCTCAGAACCACTGCACCATATCTTTCAAAAATCCTGGAGCACCAGGGAAATACCAGAGGACTGGAAAAGAGCTGATGTGGTTCCCATCTTCAAAAAAGGAAAAAAAAACAGACCCAGGAAACTATAGACCAATCAGCCTAACATCAATACCGAGGAAGATACTGGAAAAGATAATAAAAAAACAGATCTGCCAACATCTAGAAACAAGTAAAGTAATAACTAACAGTCAGCACATGTTTGTTAAAAACAGATCATGCCAAACCAATCTTATTTCATTCTTCAACATAGTGACTAAATTAGTAGACCAGCAAAATACTGTGGACATAATATGTTTAGATTTCAGCAAGGCATTTGACAGAGTAGACCATAACCTACCTTTTGGTAAGCTAGAAAAAAGTGGAAGAGATGGCACCACCACTAGATGGACTCACAACTGGCTAACTGTACTCAATGAGTAGTCCTTAATGGGTCTAAGTTACATGGAGGGAAGTAAGCAGTGGGGTGCCACAAGGTTCTGTCTTAGGTCCAGTACTCTTCAATATCTTCATTAATGACTTAGATGAGGGAATAGAAGGGGAACTTACCAAATTTGCAGATGATACTACGCTGGCAGGAATAGCTAACTCCCAAGAAGATAGGCTCAAGATCCAGATAATCTTGACAGACTAGAACACTGGGCCATATCTAACAAAATAGAAATTCAATATAGAGAAAAGTAAAGTCCTACACTTAGGCAAGAAAAACCAAAAGTACACATATAGACTGGGTGAAACCAGGCTCAATAGCAGTAACTGTGAGAGGGATCTTGGAGTCTTAATGGACAGCCAGCTAAATATGAGCCAACAGTGTGCAGCAGCCGCCAAAAAAGCTAATGCAATCCTAAATTGTATTAACAGAGGGATACAGTCAAGATCAAGGGAAGTACTAATACCACCCTATAAAGCTTTAGTAAGACCACATCTAGAGTATTGCATCCAGTTTTGGTCACCACATTATAAAAAAGATGTTGAGACTCTAGAAAAAATACAGAGAAGAGCAACCAAGATGATTAGGGGACTGGAGACTAAAATATACGATGAATGGATGCAGAAACGGGGCCTGGCTAGTCTAGTGAAGAGAAGAACCAGGGGAGACATGATAGCAGTCTTCCAATATTTGAGGGGCTGCCACAGAGAGGAAGGGGTCAAGCTATTTTCTAAAGCGCCTGTAGTCCAGACAAGGAATAATGGATGGAAACTGAATAAGGAGAGATTTAACCTGGAAATAAGGAGAAACTTTCTGACAGAACAATCAACCAATGGAACAGCTTGCCCTCGGAAGTTGGGACTTTCAAGAAGAGATTGGACTGCCATTTGTCAGAAATGGTGTAGGGTCTCCTGCTTGGATGGGGGGTTTGGACTAAAGGATCTACAAGGTCCCTTCCAACTCTGATTATCTGTTATCAGCTAGCAATCTAAGGAACTATTGGGAGAGCAGAAAGAGCTAGTAATCATCAGTAAAAAAAATAAAAGGTCCCATCTAATTGAGCTCAACTTGTGGCACGTAATGTAGCTCAGTTTGAAAATGTTTTTGCCTTGTTCTTCCAGTCTAGTCTATATCCCTAAGATTTCCTGATGGTCTCCCATCCAAGAACTACATAGGGCCAAAACTGCTTAACTTAATTTTGTTTGCTTATTTGTTTTGGAACTCTGCTGAAATTGTCTAGAGTTGTGCCATATTTGGATAGTCATAGTCAGGTGGCAACTAGCTTTGTTTCTGCTCTTCGTGTCTCTAGATGAGAGGTGCTCTGTGGAGATAGGAAGAGACCTAAGTATTGGGCAGTGGAAGGAGAGTTTGTATTCGTATTGATGGAAGTGTGGAGATAAGTCTGCATGCTGAATGAAGTTTGCAGTGCAAGAGAGGAAAGTTTCTTTAGGTACATGCTAAAGAGAGGCCCCCTGTAGCTTGGGACCCAAAATATACAGTTGCTTGTGGGGGCAAAAATACTGCCATGCCTGGTCTTGTGAATGGCAGGCTATGATCTGTCCTGTCCATCTTTGTGCTGTCATCCTGTCCTCGCCTGAGCTAATTAAGCAGTTTCTCTAGGCAGGCAGGTGTGCACTTGTAGGCAGTTTCTCCTTGAAATGAAGTATCTGATCTTCAGAGTCCCAGGTTCAACCTGTTCTTCTGGGTGAATTCTATACTTCCCTTAGGAGGACAAGCCCAATCCTTGTTTCTGCCAGTGTTTGAGTCAGCATATTGGCAGGGCAGCGCTATCGTGCTCTCTCGTAAGGCTTTTATGGCGCAATTGCCTAACCCTTGCTCCTGACCAGAGTCTCTAGATTAAGGCTTCCCCACCCTGGATGTCCTTCAGATGGCTGAGAATTCTGGGAAGCGAAGTCTACACAGACACCAGATTGGGGAAGATTTAATGGACTTATAAGCCTTTTTTTTTTTGACCATACAAACGTTGAGAGAGAGAGAGAGAAAAGGAATTAATGGTTACACTGTCCCCTCTCCCCCTCCTTCCCTTTCTCTCTCTGACATACTATTAGTAAAATTAATCATTGTGTTTAAGAGATAAAGTATTATTTTTTCTCTAATCTTTTTGTCTCTTCAATATGTAGTTTTCATAGAAATGAGACTTCCATGTATTTCCTAGTGACTCTACTTTCAGAAATAATATCAGAATTAATTGATAACCAGGCTAAGCTAATGCTCAGGATGCAAGACGAGGCATGTTGTGCATTTTTTTCTTGTTTTAAACCAAGGAAAACTATACTAAAAACAAAGTATGGTCAGTGACGTCTTGGCATCATTGGGAGTGGGAAGGACCAGCCTTTTCTTTATAATTTGTGTGGGTTTGAAGGAATGAAATAGGTGTCTCAAACATTATTCAGCTTTACGAAAGCCAGTTTTCTCCTTAACCCATCCTTCAGGTGAGAAAAGTAACGTTTGAGTTGGTAGACATTTTAAAGAACGTGTGCCAAGATTGAAGCTCCTCCTTTTGCCCCTCTTTCAAACGTGAAAAGACAGCATCCTGGGGTCATGTAAAAAAAAAATAGGGAAGATACATGTATGCTATAAATTATACCCCAGTGTTAAAACTTTCACATTTTACCTTTTTACAGTAAATACTATACAGTACAAAATAGTTCCACAAATAGCCATTTCTCAAATAGTTCTACACTGACACCTAGTGTTTCTAAATTACAGTTGCCTGATGGCAGTAAGATTCCTCTACCTCCAGTAATTCTGGGGAAACTTGGCTCAGATCCATGCAAAAAAACTGTTTGCGTCTATGGCCATTTAGATGTGCAACCTGCAGCTTTAGAGGATGGCTGGGACAGCGAACCCTTTGTCTTGATAGAAAGAGAAGGTAAGACTTGCCTGTGCTTCTATATGTCAAATCTTTTGAAGCTGCTCTCATGTTGTTGTTGCTTGCCGTGGGTTTTTTGAATTGAGGTCTCTATTTACTCTTCGTACGTAACCTAAAACCGTGCCCAAATTAGTTGTGACAGAAGATACAGACAACAAACAGAGTCTTAATTGTATTTATTTAAATTATTTATTTATTTGAATTATTTCTATGGCCACCAGTCTTAAAACAATGGTTCCTATCTCTCTGAAAATTGGACACAATGTGCACAGTAGCTGCCTAACTTTTAGAAAACATAAGTGGTATACTTATGGTTATCCAGATGCTGCTGAAGTACAGCGTCCAGGCTGCTTTATCATTACCTATGCTGACTGCATTGGGACATCGGGAAGGCCATTCCAAGCCCTAATTTTAAAGGTTAATTACCAAGCCCTACTCTTAGAGGTTAAGTATCTCTTTAGCACACTGTGAATTCTTTCCAAACAAGCTTAGATAAATTTGCTTTGTGGCCTGGCTTATGTAGGCTTTTGTAATAAATGTTGAGTATGGGCAACCACAAGGATTTTAGAGCAGTTGCTATATAACTGGCTTAATTCTTCTACATGTGTTCAACTAGGGATGAAAAAGGAAAATTCATACTGGAGAAAATGCAAAAGTAATTATAGTCCGTTAAATAAGCTGCATCTTTTCATTGGAGTTATAGGGTTGTTGTTTTTTTTGTATGATGTTCAAGGATTTCCAGTCTTTCTATTCATATCTGGAACTTGGAAAGCATGTAAGAAGGCTCTATGGCTCCATAGTGGTGAATGGAAGCGTTCTCATTCATAAAACAGCTGTAGTTATGGGTATGAATAGTTGTCAAACAAAACTATTGCAGTGGACAAGGGAGGTCACACTGGTGTCTATAGCCCCCATATCAGGTTTCCAAGGGGTTCGCTGGTCATGAGTGCACGCTTTGCTCGCACACGTCGCTTTGGGGCTGCAACGCAGTTTCAAACAGGCAGCTAATCGGCTCAGGCAGAACTCACCTCACCAGCCTGGGCAGGGGAAAAGTTAGTTATTTAGGGGAAGCATAGCACAAGGGTGGATGGGTCGGCCCAGCCAGAGATCACAGCGAGAAGTTCGCCCAGACCTCGCCGACCATCCAGTAGCCCGCCACCAGATAATGTGCTACAATTGGGAAAATCTGCCCTTATATCATAACTTAGCAGACAATTCAACCCTCTCCGGTGGAAACTTGCTGATTAAGAATAAAGGAAATTGAAGCTGACAGGAAGTGAAAACTAACGGTGATGTTTTATTTTCTTTCTCCTTTCTCTTGAGAGGTGGATGGAAAAAAAACTTTTTGTGCCTAGTAAAATTAATAAAAAACATTGCAGTTGGTAATGGACAAGTTAGGCGTAATCAAGATTTTGAAAGAAACATATTTTTCCTTTGTGCTGTTTTGGTAATTCGATCCATGCACTTTTGCTTTAGCTGAAAAGATCTGCCAGCTTGTAAGCCCTTTGAGGAAGGCCAAGTCAACAGACAGACAGACAGACTCCACAAGGGCCACTGATGTTCTACTTTATTATTGCAGAGAAGAAAACCAGAATCTTGAAAGCCTGACAGAGATTGGGTGTCCCTGCTCTTATACTAAAGAGAAAATATTTTTTTAAAATAACAGAAACTGAAGTGGGGTTGTAGGGTCCCAAACTCTCTTGCATAGTGGTGATTTAGCATATTGGGTCAAAAAAGAAAAATGAAGGATGAAATAGAGTATTCTGAGGAAGGTCATATAAGGTAGCTGGCATCTTGATCATGTAGGGCAGGGTTCTCCAAACTTGGCAACTTTAAGACTTATGGACTTCAGCTCTGGGAATTGAAGTCTACAAGTCTTAAAGTTGCCAAGTTTGAGGGCCCCTGATGTAGGGTAGCGCTTCAGTTTTCTACCCCATGCCCTTAACTGTTTTCTCCTGAGCTTGGCACTTTTAGCAGTGGAGAAATATTGCATGTCCCTTGTTATCCAAGCTTATCTATTAATTGCAATTTCATTCAGCTCTATTTGTTCTAGTAAAAGATAAGTTTATGATTTCAGGTCAAATGCTGATGATTAAGCAAATGTCTATCTTTGCAAGCACGTATTATGCTAAATACTTGCCAACTAATATGCTTTTTTTTCTTGAGCAGTGAAACATTACACGTTTGCTTGTCATTAAATTCAAATAAGGCTTTAAAAACTTATGAAAGTGAATTGTGGAACCTTTTGTCTAAAAAATCCTCTCCTTGCAATTCAGTTTAGATGCATGGTTGCTAAGATGCTCAGTAATCTTTCTCTGCTGTGGTAGATTGCCTGTCCTTTCAACAGTTCAAAGGACTTAGCTCAGGGTTAAGAATCCTTTTCATTAATTGATTTTTTGTTGCAAATAGTCACGAAGAGGCATTGAAGTGGACTTTAAGCTGAACAAAGTTTGTGCACCAGTAGGTTTTTTGATCTTCAAGATGCTGAATGCAGAGGGATCTTGCTTTAAAAGGAGATGCAGGAGTGTGTAGGTTTTTAACAATCTCTTTTTCAATTTACCCTCTTAAAAATTAGGATCAGTGGAAAATGAAAACTCCGGGTTCTTTCTGTATAAATTGCAATCTTTGCATTATCCCTTCTGTTGCAACTTTCCCTTCCCTAAATGTTAAGGGCAATTCTTAGCCTCCAAAAGACCATGTCCTTGGCTTAAAAGTAGGCTATTGTGGCCAAGGTATTCTGTTTGCAACCAAGATCTCACTAAGCACATTAATATGCATCTATAGCCATTGGATATCAGAAGGCAAGATAGTCTAATATTTAAAGCTAAGATAGAGCTGTGAGATGTGCAGACAGTGCCAGAATGACCTGATCCGTGCAGGCTGTAGCTTCCCATGGCAGAGATAATTCTGTTTAATTGCAGCTTGCTTTAATGTGTTGCTTCTTTAGGGAAGCTGTATGGACGAGGATCGACAGATGACAAAGGTCCAGTGCTAGCTTGGCTGAATGCTCTGGAGGCTTACCAGAAAACCAATCAGGTAAAAGCTGGGAGTCCTGTGAACGATGGTAAAAGCATAAACTCTGCATTGGTGGACCGGAGACTAAAACATATGAAAAACGATTACAGGAACTTGGCATGGCTAGTCCAGTAAAGAGAAGGACCAGGGGAGACATGATAGCAGTGTTCCAATATTTGGGGGGCTGCTACAGAGAGGAGGGGCTCGAGCTATTTTCTAAAGCGCCTGTAGGCCAGATAAGGAATAATGGATGGAAACTGAACAAGGAGAGATTTAACCTGGAAACAAGGAGAAACTTTCTGATAGTGAGAACAATCAACCAATGGAACAGCTTGCCCTCGGAAGTTGTGGGAGCGCCATCACTTGAGACCTTCAAGAAGAGATTGGACTGCCATTTGTCAGAAATGGTGTAGGGTCTCCCACTTGGGCGGTGGGTTGGACTAGATGACCTACAAGGTCCCTTCCAACTCTGTTATCTGTTATTTATACTAAATCACAGCAGCCATCAAGAAAGATAATATAAAATGGCTGAAATGGTTTTTAACCAGGCCATAGGGAGGTCTGTGTGGCAGGACAACTGCCCAGCTTTATGTTGCAGCAAATTTATTTATTTACCGAAATTCTCTTTCTTCTTTGGAGAAAGAGCATGATTCTCCTGGGGCACGATAAATGCTCAGCTTGGATCTTCTTTGCTCCATCCCTAGTGAAGAAAAAGAGCAGTTTTTCAGTGATTCCTAGCATTTTTCAAATTCCAAACAAATGAAAAGGGCCAATCAAGAAGTCCCATCTTTTGGGTTACAGGGCAAAATATGAAAAAGGAGCCAACCGAAGAAGAAGGCAAATCAATTGCCAAGGTTAAGATGTGACAAGTTAGTACAAATAAGTTACCTTTAGTTAAGATGTCTATGGAGATTCTCAGTCATCCAGGACATGGTTGTCCCAAAGGTGCTTTTTCAAGAGGCAACTGGGCTTTCTGGTTTTTCTGAGCTTGTTTACACCTGAAGAAGATTCTTGGATGAGAAGTGAAACGTTTTCAAAGAAAAAACCAGAAAGTCCAGTTGCCTCTTGAAAAAGCACCTTTGGGGCTTTAGTTATGACAAGTTATAGGGGGTACCCATAAGAGCCTTGCTTGAATCTGCTCTCTCTCCTCAACCTACAATGCAATTGGAGGGCTGCAATGATTGAGTCCAGGAATGTTGAAAACTATTGTCTTGTCCGAAGTCATGTGCTGATTGTTTTGCCTTCCAGTTGCAATCCCCATGGGAGCAGGTGAACAACTGTTCTGGCCTCTGCAGAAACATTTCCAACCCACCAAACGTTTCCTTTTTCTCCACAGTCCTAAAGAAAGAAAGCAGAGCAGGCACTATATGCTGGAGCTTTGGAAAAGTGGTGCTGGATGAAATTGTTCCTTCTTCCATCATTGCTGAAATCACTGTTAATCTGGGTTGGAGACATACATTACTGCATTCAGTGAAAACAATTAGTATTGAGGGAAACTTGCTTCTGACAGAGAAATATGTAAAGGCTGATTTAGTTCCAGATCATAGTATGATATTGGGGGGGGGAGCAATAATAATCTCCCCTTTAACTTTTCCTAGATTTTATTTTGCATTGCAATTCTTTCTCCTAGCCCACCGCCCCCCACCTGCTGTTTAGAAAACACTTCAGTCAAAGTCCCTGTAGCATGACTGGAAAGTTTAATTTGACCTTGCCGCAGAGTTCTCCAACATGGAGTCTTTCCCAAGAATTTTGGAAGTATTTGATTGGCTCTAACTCTGAACTTCGTAACAATCCTCGCTTCTTTTTCGGTGTTTGTGGTTTTGTCTTCTAGGAAATCCCAGTCAATGTCAAGTTTTGCTTCGAAGGTATGGAGGAATCTGGTTCTGAAGGCCTTGATGACTTGATTTTTGCACAAAAAGATACTTTCTTCAAAGACGTGGACTATGTGTGTATCTCTGACAACTACTGGCTGGGCAAGAAGAAGCCCTGCATCACTTATGGCCTCAGGGGCATCTGCTATTACTTCATTGAGGTACAATAAAGGACTAAGAATAATAACAGCTGATTAAGATAACAAGCATAATTCAGTTGTCCTTTGTATGCTAAGTGGAAAGACTTCCCATTAGTGTGCATATAAGACTGTAACCTCACTCAACCATTGAGTGTTTGAAGTTTTGACAGCCATTTTGGCACAGTGATTGTCTCTTTGAAAAGACGGATGCAGAAGGCAGCCGAATGAAATCTCATATCTTGTCATGGCTTCACAATGTTATTTATACTGTGTCATAAGTGTATGTCTATATTGCTTCCCATATTTCTTCTGAACTTAAAACTTTATGCAAAGTTCCTGGAAAGTTCTTATATCAGAGGTGGGAAGCATTTTTGATGTGTTATGGGCCATTTCTCTTCAAAAGTAATTGGTTGCAGATGTCCACTCCGATGGGCAGGATCAGAGTCAAAAATGAATGGGCCTTCTCCCCTCTTCCCTTACTCCTTACCCATTGGGGTAGGGAGTAAGACCGAATAGCTCCTGTTGGAGGGCCCTGAAAATAAGTTGCAGGTCATATGTAAGTTGACCAAGGCTGCTTTGATTCTAGGGTTGTAGATTGTCCAATATCCAGATGCTTGTCACACTGAACACTCCAGTTCAAACTAACTTGGGGCTTGTTTTCATGATATTCTTGTTACTTAATAATTATAAGGCCAAAGAATTAGTTGGTCTCTCTCTCACACAAACATAGTAGAAATGCATTTAGATGTTTGATTCTTTACTTTAACCCTATCAGCTTTGCAGAAAGGCATATTTGACTTTTTTTTAAAAAAATGTTCTCAACCTAAAAAAGATGCTGAAAATTGACTGAATTTTCTGACGCAGCAATTCCAATAATTCAGTTTGCAAGTCTCTCCCTAAGATTTAAAGCAAAAATCCTTGCTACAGCAACTTAACTTAACCTTAAAAATGTAGTCTTCAGTAGCGTCTGTCAGTAAGATTCTTAATGGATTTTGCTTTTGCTTTTATATTTTCCTATCAGGTGGAATGCAGTGACAAAGACCTTCATTCTGGTGTATATGGCGGTTCGGTCCACGAAGCAATGACAGATCTTATTGCTTTAATGGGTAAGGGCTATTTTAAGGGAGCATTGTATATAGAAAGAACCAGAACCTTTGAACATCAGTTGTCTTCCACTCCTTCTGCCTGGGAGAATATGGGAGAATATACCTCCCTTAGTTTGTAGCCTCCCTCATATTAATTATTGCAGGAGTTAATAACATGGTCATGATTTAAGGGGGGAAAAAGAAATAGCCCTGACCCTCCCTTAAAAGCTTTTGATAACGCCAGGTTAACAATTGATAGACTAACATGAATTTTAACAAAGGGGTAAAGATCTCCTCCAAGGACAAAGATAACTGCAACAGTGTTGGATGTAGGCAGCACAGATTTATTAGCAGCCTACTGAATGTCGTTTCAGCTTATGAGGTGGTTGCAGGTAAAATTTGAAGTCTAGCAGTTTTTCCCAACCAAGGTGACTTCCAAATTTGTGTCTCGTGTCTCAGAATTCCCCCAGTTTGTATGCCTATTGCCAGATATTTAAAGAATTGAACTCCCTATTTCAGAGGATGCCCAGATTATTATTATTTGGGTGGGGGAGAGGCTTGAATAGAATAATAAAGATGCAGTTATTATGCATGTTGGCTTTACTGAGCCTAGCACATCATTTCCCCCCCCCTCCCCCTTATTTGCCAGCATGGTTCTCTCTTCCCATCTCTGTTGCTTGTTCCTTTATTGTTTGATGAGCAAGAGACCGATCCTTGCTCTGGTGAGAATAGATAAGAATTGCAGGGGTTTGCATCAAACTGTCAGATTCTGTTTCATAAGCAGGCAGCGTGATTCCTTTGGATTGACTCTGCAAGCACTTTGCTTCCCCATCAAAGGCATGTCAGCTCATCACCAACTAAAAGCCATGCCAACAACCTCCTGCTCCCACTTTGCCACACCGCTCTTTTGAGAATATGCTATTAGTACATGACACAAAGTCTGGATTATTCAATTGCTTAGAGACATTTTAACTTTGGTTGTTACCCCAGTGGTCGGTCAGCCTTTCCATCTTTTGGAATGGCCCTAAATTGGCCTGACACTTAGAATTGATTGATGTTTTTCTCAGATATTTCTTGCCTTCAAATAATGAAGGCAAAAAGGAGTCAGGTTTGAGGAGGGATCTCTCTCTCTCTCTCTCTCTCTCTCTCCCTCCCTCCCTCTCCCTCTCCCTCTCCCTCTCCCTCTCTCTCTCTCTCTCCCTCTCTCTCTCTCTCTCCCTCCCCCCCCCTCTCTGTGTTATTCAATGTTTTAAAGATTTTTAAACCAGATGGACCAAGGAAATTTCTGCTATCTGTCTTAGTCCAGAACAAAACCTTTGATCTTTGCCCACAGCAATAAACCTAGGCCTCCTAGAAATTAATAAGTAGAAATATCTGGCTGAGTGACAGCAAGTTAAACTTTGAAAGAATTGATTGAGCAGAGAAAAATTTGTGAGAGTTACAGCAAAGGTCTTGTGGCTTCCGGCTGTGGGCACAATTGACTGTGTTCTGAAATTGGGGAAGAAGAATGATAGTTTCCCTTTCTGTTTTAATTAAGATTACGACTTTGTAATCCCTTTCAGAGGGTCTGCTAGGAGGAGGCTTATTGCTAAGGATGCATCCTGGTCCCTAAACTGCATGTTCTTTGGTTTATAGAAGAAGGGTGGTCAGAGAACAGTCTCCCCCAGGTCCAGGCAGACACTGACCCTAAATCCTTTCCCTGCTTGAATTGGCTATAGGACGGATTGCTCAGCAGGCGGGACAGTTAGCTGAAGAACAGCACTGCCCTGTAGCTCTGCATGTATTTTAGTGTGTTTGTGTCTAAAACAAATAAAATCTAAATCCTATCTAAAAAGAGAATTTTGGCTATGTTTGTTTTTATCAGCAGCTTTTGTGTAGATGCCAGTCTGCCTGTGGTGCAGCTCTCCTTCTTTGCCATTTTCCCTGCAGCTGCCATTTCGGTATGATAGGCAGGAATGCAGTGGGGAAACCAGAAGCTTTGGATATGAGCGACTTATGATTAGGAACAAGCTTCTCAGGGCTGCCTTTAACAGCACATGGCTCTTTCTTTACAGGCTCATTAGTGGATAAGAAAGGGAAAATCCTCATCCCAGGCATTTATGAGACCGTGGCATCTCTCACCAATGAGGAGCAGCGCCTTTATGACAAAATTGACTTTGACTTAAAAGAATACGCAAAAGATGTTGGAGCCACAAAACTGCTCCATGACACCAAGGTGAAGTGGACCTTCTTATCAGTTTTGTAAGCAAGAAAAGCAAAATTGATGACGTGTCACTTTTACGTAGTGTAACACTTCATAATGAAGAGTGCTCTGGTTAGTTTTCTTTTTAAAGGTGAAAGAATGGCTAAACCAGGCTGATCCAACCTGCTAGCCTTCAATTGTGTTGGAATGTATCTTCCATGTATTATCAGCCAATTCTGGCAAATTTAGGTTGTGCGTCCAAAAGGCATCTGGTTAGAGGAAGCTATTCTGTTCTGTGGAGAGTGGAACTGGCACAACTATGCTCTCCATCTCCCTCCCCAGATTAGTAGAAATGGCTGCTATATATTGAGCCCCACATCATCATCGTTTTGATGATTAATCAGCATGCTTGTCACTTGGTGTGGACTGAAGTCACTTTCAACTCTTGATTTATGCTTCTGAAGACGTTTGCATAACATTGTATTATTAATCTGAGATTTCTTGTCTTGCATACACAGACTATTGTAATCCATCTTTTAAAACATTTGACTTCTCTTTTGATTGGGGAGAGACATGCATTTGAAAGGCCTTTCTAAATACAGTAGTTTCTAGTAAGGATGCTTTCTCTTTCTGATCTGAAGCCAAAAGAGGTTTTGGCGCCAGTGCAGGCATTCATGTTACACCCTCTGCATCCTTAAGAGAGGAAGAATGCATATTTTCTTGGATTTTGGGGACCACAGGTAGCCCTCAACTTACAACTACAGCTGGGGGTCAGAATGTACATTGTTAAGCAAGGCAGTTGTTAATGACTCGTGGCCTGTTTTACAACTTTTTTGCCATGGTTTTAAAGTGAATCATGCAGCCATTAAGCAAACCCAGCTTTCCCCATTGACTTTGCTTGTTGAAAGTCAGCTGGAAACCTTGCAGAGGATGATCAGAGATTACCCTGGAGTGCTGCAGCCCTCATAAATAAATACATGCTGGTTGCCAATTACCTGAATGTTGATTGTGTGACTATGGGGGATACTGTGACAGTCGTAAGTATGAGCATGGTTGTAAGTCACATTTTTTCAGAGTTGCAGTCTGTAAATGAATGGTTGTAAATTGAGGACTACCAGTGGTTGCCCAGTCTCAAGAAAATATGTGTTTGAATTAAAGAGGCACCAAGAAGTTCTGATAGCATTCTACTGAATTCTTAATTCCACCATGTTGTTTCCTAGAATTGCACAGCTACCTTGAGAATCAGGAAAAGATGTAGTTTCTTGAAGGACCCACTGCCAGATGTTTAACAGATAACCAATAATCAGACTTGGAAGGGACCTTGTAGATCATCTAGTCCAACCCCTTGCCCAAGCAGGAAACTCTACACCATTTCTGATAGATGGCAGTCCAATCTTTTCTTGAAAGTCTCAAGTGATGTGGCATGTGCATTTTAATTAGTGAAATATAACAAACAGCACATCATCTGTGATAAATTCTGGAGAATGAGAGGAAGGGGAAAAAATAAGATTCAATTACATAATCATGTATCAATATGAAATCAGTCCAACCCTTAAGCTTATTACTAAATCTGGACCATAAAAACACATTGTTCAATGTTGGCCCATTGATCTAAAGATCAGAAGGTAAACATGATCTTTTACTAGATTAATATTAGGCTATTGGGCGAATACAAATATTCCAGTTCTTATCATCATCCAAGGGAGCCGCATGTTCATGATTTATAGTTTTGCCTTGAATCATTCTGCTATAAATGGACAATTCATTCCTGATTTCATCTCTTCTCTCTAATGTTTTTTATAGGAAATGATTTTGATGCACAGATGGCGATACCCGTCCTTATCCCTCCATGGCATAGAAGGGGCTTTTTCTGGATCTGGTTGTAAAACTGTGATACCACGAAAAGTGATTGGCAAATTTTCAATCCGGCTAGTGCCAGACATGACTCCTGAAGTTGTGACTAAGCTGGTATGTGTCAAAGGAAAGTAGATAAAGAAGCTCAAACCACAATTCAGAACACTGCGTGTTAACTACATCAGCAGAAGCCAGGATTAGGACTGAGCTAGAAATCCCTTCATTATGGAGGCAGGCTGCGTTTTGGGCTTTTTCCAATTTCAGTTGTGGCTTTGCAAATACTTTTTTGATGAATGCTGTGTAGCATCCATGATTTGTAAAGTTATCTTAAGCACTAAACCAAAACCTACATGTGATACAAGTAGGCAGAATTTTTAAAAAAAGTCCCATCTCAACTTGTGATACGACAATCCAGACTTGGACATTTCCTGCCCCCCAAAACAGGTTTTTTTTTAATTTTTAAATCTTTTTTCCCCACAATCACTGTCTTGGCCTACAAACTGCTGTGAATCTGCAGTTAAGTTTCAGTGCCATTTAGAATGTTCCCTGATATATGCAGTAGTGTAAGGCAAGTATTCAAACTTTGCCCATATGCAAAATAAGGTTGAAGTGATTGTACATGAAACAACTTATTTGAAACAGGTGGAGGGAAGTGATGTGTCTTAAACAGAGTTACTGCATAATTGACCAATAATTTTGTTCCGGCTGTTTTTTAAGTAACCAGTTTTTAATCATTCTTAAAGGTTGAAGATTACTTGTCCAAAAAGTTTGCCGAGTTGCACAGCCCCAACAAATTCAGTGTAAAGCTGGGCCATGGTGGAAAACCTTGGGTGTCAGATTTCAATCATCCCCACTACATGGCTGGCAGAAGAGCCATGAAAACAGGTCAGTTCATCTTTCATTGTTGTTGTTTTTCAATATCTTCATCAAAATATGATCTAAGGCAGTGGTCCCCAACCTTTTTTATGCCACAGCCCGGTACCGGCATCAGCTGGGCGCCGCCATCTTGTTTTGATGAAAAAGTGCTTCCGGTGAGCTCACCGGAAGCACTTTTTCATCCAAACAAGATGGCGGCGCCCAGCAAACCAGCGGCCCGGTAGGATTTGTTCCACGGACCGCTACCGGTCCGCAGACCGGTGGTTGGGGACCCCTGATCTAAGGTATCTTTTGTGTTTGACCTGGATCAAGATAAAAATGTAGATACTTTTAGAACATGAGTATCAAACTCAAACACATCATGTGACGTAGTGCAATGTTTTTTTGCCTTTGCAGAGCCAGGCCTGCATGTGACCCATCTGGCCCACGGGCCACCAGTTTGACACCCCTTCTTTAGAGTGACTTCATACAGTGGCAAAAATTAGTTTTCATTCAATCAACCTGGAAAATGGTCCTTGAAAAAGATAACAGATGATGGGTATTGTGTTGCTGCAATGCCAACCTGCTGGAAGATTATAAAGGGTTAGCAGGGACATGAGAGAAAATATTTTTCCCCAGCTAGACATCAGGATGTATAAATTCTGTTAGCCCTAGGAGCACAGCCAAACTTAATTTTGGGTTATGAGAGTGAAAGTCCAACACATCTGGAAGCTACCAAGCATGATAGGGTTGGTAAAGAAAATTAGGATTGCTCTTAATTTTCTCCTTTATTTTTCCCAGTCTTTGGTGTGGAGCCAGACCTGACTCGAGAAGGAGGCAGCATTCCTGTCACACTGACCTTTCAAGAAGCAACAGGCAAGAATGTGATGCTGCTTCCTGTTGGGTCTGCCGATGACGGAGCCCATTCCCAAAATGAAAAACTTAACAGGTGAAGCCTATGTATTGCTTATCATTAGGCAAAGTTGGAGCTCTAGTGCCATGAGCCAGATTTAGTTCATAGGCTGGAGGTTTTTCCACTTGTATTCTAGATTTTGCTGGGATTACTCGGGTTTGGGGGGTTTTTTTGGTTTTGGTTTTTCTGGCCTACCTTTAATATTATGTATTTCCTTTCCAGGTACAACTATATTCAGGGAGTGAAGCTTTTGGGTGCTTACCTTTATGAAGTTGCCAAGTTGAAGAACTGAATCTGAATCCTTTTTTTTTTTTTTTTTGCAAATTGTGCTTTGGGATCTGAAAGTTCATTGAAGTACATTACTGCAATCTTGAAAAGTTGCACTATTTTGTTCCTTTTTCCTCCTAGTCTTGCTAATGCCAATATACCTGGTGGAATATTTTGAAACTCACTTTATATACACATGATTGTTGCTGATGATTTTTTTTCCTTTTCCAAAAAATCATGTGCTCTATTCAAGGCGTTATTCTAACACAGCAACTCTCCCAATTTACTTGCCTTCCCTTCCAAACAGAGAAGGGTAAGTGGAATCTGTGGAAAACTTCTAATGATTGTGTAATCTAAGCTAAGAAAGCAGCGACAAATGATCACATGATGCCTCACATTGACTTTCCCCCCAAAACAGAATCTGAGCCCAGTTCTTTGATCTTAATGGAAGAAAATAACAGCAGTCTTATACTTGAACTTGCAAAAACAAGAAGCCCTTCTAGAAGGATCCAAAAGGAATGAAAATATAGCCATGGGTGATGAAAGAGCAAAGAGGGCCTCATTTCTCCCTGTGGGACTTGTAGTTGCTTATTTGCAGATTTTTCCAATCTGTGCAGACAGCTCATGATAATAACACATTGGTATTTTTCCACAGCATTCTTTGTACTCCCTGTGGAAAAGCTGCTAAATAAATTCAATTTTGATCTATCAATTCCAGTGTCATGTATTGCTAGACATTGAAAGTTTGAAGCTATCAATGGCTTGAAGCTTTAAGAAAGCAGAAGGAAAGAGTCTCAAATTCCAGAAGAAATCAAGACTCCAAGACACCATGTATGCTTATTGCGGCAGCTACAGACTAGAACAGTGTTCTCAAACTTGGTAAATTCAAGAGGTGTGGACAAACCTCCAGAATTCTCCAGCCAGCAAGACAACTGGGGGATACTGGGAATTGGAAGTCCACACATCTTCACTGGGCTACAGCATGCCTCAGAATTACCGTATTTGCCGGCGTATAAGATGACTTTTTTGCCCTGAAAAACATGCCTCCAAGTGGGGGGGTCGTCTTATACGCCGGCAAATACGGTATATCCACTGCCGGCTTTCGGATGCTTGTGGGACGCAGCGAAGGCGCCTCTGGCTTCCCGGATCCCCGCGTCGCTTCCGCCAAGAGCCTCCCCGCGTCTCTGAATCAGGTTCGAATGCCGCTTGCCTCGCTCCGCCCGAGGCTGCAGCGATGGGGGAGCGAGAGCGTGGGTCGCTCCTGTCGCCCCAGGCAGGGCCATGTGAAGGCTGCCCGCCTTCCTGCTCCTCCCACGGCCCCTGGCACTCCGCCCTGCCGCTGCAGCCCCGGGGATTTCTGGAGGGCATTTCCGGTGACCCCGCCGGGATCATTTGGCTGACCTAGCGGACACGTTGCAAGAGGACTCTGTTGCGGGAAAGCCTGAGGGACTCCGCCGGGAAGGGCCAGGGTTCTGGACTAACGCCTGCCTACTCCGAGACACAATCCTTTAGACAGTCCATCTAAGAGAGTTCAAACATCCTTTACTCCCAACACAGAATAACATACACACTGTAAATATTGGATGATTAGTTAATTATCCACATTTTAAATAAATGTAATTGTTGTGTTCCATATTTTGTATTTCATTTTCTATACTTCTACATTTAGTTGTATATTTTGTTTATACATGATAGTGGTCTGAGGGGCTGCCACAGGGAGGAGGGGGTCAAGCTATTTTCTAAAGCGCCTGTAGGCCAGACAAGGAATAAGGGATGGAAACTGAACAAGGAGAGATTTAACCTGGAAATAAGGAGAAACTTTTTGACAGAACAATCAACCAATGGAACAGCTTTCTCTCGGAAGTTGTGGGAGCCACCATCACTTGAGACCTTCAAGAAGAGATTGGACTGCCATTTGTCAGAAATGATGTAGGGTCTCCCACTTGGGTGGGGGTGGGTGGGTTGGACTAGATGACCTACAAGGTCCTTTCCAACTCTTGCTGGGTCCCTTCCAACTATTGCTGGGTCCATGGGTATCGTTGTTGATTTCCAGCTTTGGGCAACAGATATTCAGAATAGATAACAGATAACAGATATTCAATCTGTTATCTGTTTACTTTTTTTAATTTAAATGAAATTTACCCTGGATGTTTGAATTGGTCATATAGTTTTACTCAATTTTTTTACTCAATTTAGTTTTACTGCTGTAAAGCAGAGTAAGTATGTTGCTTACACAGTGTCTTAGTGGTAAATGATAGACAGACACATGTAAATATGAATTTATATGTATAATATCTAAATAACTACCGTATTTTCCGGAGTATGACTTTTTTGCCCTGAAAAACATGCCTCCAAGTGGGGGGGGTCGTCTTATACGGCGAGTATATAACAAACTCTATATTTTGAGTGGAAATGTTGGGGGGTCGTCTTATATGCCCAGTCGTCTTATACGCCGGCAAATACGGTACTAGGCTGCGCTTTCCTTTTTGATACGGTTGAAAGATAGTGTTTCTTTTCAGCTCCCCCTACAATTAATTGCCGTTGTCTCATAGGTCATAATTTGAAATTGTCTTCATTAAATTCCATGATGGAAGATCATTTAACCACCTTATAGAGGCAGCATTCATATGTGCTAAGCCATAGATTATTGAACAAGCCATAGAATTCTGGTTAGCACAGAGCCATAAAACAATTTCAAAACTATAATGACTTTGTTTATCCAACATATTGAACAGTAACCAAGGAAAACCTATTTTAACTTGGTGCAATTTATAAAGCCAGTTTTAATCATCTACTTTAAAAATCTAAAATAACGTATTGTAACTTTTCCCATAGGGATTTTAAGTCTTATTTTTCAGTGTAAAATCAAATTATTATGCTCATAGATCAGCATAAGGAAAGTGAGGTGCAGTAATTTAAAAAGCAAACAAACGATACATTAAGAGTAAAAATAAACATCTAACATTTTAAAAAACGAAGATATAAAAGATATATGAATTAAAAAATGAAGTGTATATAAACGATAATATAAAATAAGGTGGAGCATTAGATGGGTGTAGGGAAACATAAAAGGTTAATATGTGGAAGATATATCAAGTTCCAGAGAATTAATATATTGAACTAGGTCAGTGATAGCGAAGGTTTTGGGGTCAGGATGGAAAATGGCTAACTTGACTGGTCATTTTTTATTTTTTAAGGTTTTGGGGTCAGGATGGAAAATGGCTAACTTGACTGGTCATTTTTTATTTTTTAACAAAATCCAGTTCAGTTGTGTGGTGCTATGTATTACATAAAGCAAGGGTGTCAAACTTGCTGCGTCACATGACGTTTCATGATGTTTTCCCCATTCATGGAATTGGAGTGGGCATGGCCTGCGCATGACGCATTTGGCCCACGGGCTGCCAGTTTCACACCCCTGACATAAAGAAATGTCAAATAGTTACAAAAATGAAAGAAACTCCTTTTTTTGGAGGCTCCAAAGGCTATACAAGAACATGGCCATCTCACACAACTTCTGGAGACTATGCAAGAGCACACATATTTCTCATGTAGCCTCCACAGTCTCCAAAATCACACTACAATGGGTGTGCTTTTAAGAATAATTGTTGGGTGTTGATGAATGCTGGTGTGTTGCCCAAAATGTCATGGCATGTCACCTTGTGACACGTGTCATAGGTTCACCATTACTGAACTAGGTGCTCATTCAATCTATAGTATGTTATAGCAGGGTTAGTATCTCAAATCAAACATTTATTGTCAATGCACAACATGTGTACAATGGCATTGAAAATATGAAAATGAAATCTGAAAGTAGAAAGGTTTTGAATGGTTCTGCGCATACTGAGTATTTATGTTCAGTAATAATGGTGAGTAAAGGTGAGATGAGGCTACTATGACTTTCTGTAGTACAGACACTTAGAGAAGCATATGCGGTGAGTCCAGAGTCTCCAGGACATTGGATCTTGGGGTAAGGAATCTTACCTCTAAGGGCAACTGAAGGGTCAGTGTCTATCTCAATTGTTTCATAAGTTTCCATAATAGTTATGAGCAGGCCAAAGAAAATATTTTTCATAAGTTTCCATAATAGTTATGAGCAGGCCAAAAGAAAATATTTTTGAATACTAGGTTGCTGTTTTCTCTGGTTTCCATCCATAAACAACTGTAGTTACACAAAACAAGCCATTAGGAAATTTCAGAGTGGTGGCCAGATGGACCATCAAGGGGTTATTATTTATTTGGAGGCTTGAATCACATTATTTGGAATAATGAACCTTTGTCCTTAATCCTGCTGTCCATCATATTAAAAACACATAAAGATACAATGGGGAGGAGGGGTGCTTTTATAAAAAGAGCTGCAAACTACAGAAAGGATCTTGAATGAGCAGTGCTTTCTAGGTTGGACAGGACAAGAAGAAACCTTATTTGCTGTCAGAATTTTTGTCATGGTAAGCCACCTTCAAATTGTCTATTGATTGTAATGATACTACAAAAGATAGAGATGTACACTTTCAAATGATTTCCAAATGGACTAGCTGCTTTAATCAGAAGGCATTTGGTAGCACCTTTTCCAACTAAGGGGCTTTATTAAAAGTTAAAAGTGAACCAAGGCTTACTTCTGGTTTTTGACTAATATAGCCTAATACATCTGTCCCATAAGTGTATGCTTAGTTCAGAAGAACTACTATTTTGGAAATTTGTACCAATTTTATTTCTATGTGCTTAATGCAGATGACCGTTGCCCAAAGTAAAGACAGGATTTACACATCAGGCTAAATTGTAATAGGGCATATATTTTGATAGCTTGGTGCATGTGTATATATTCAACGTGATTTGCCAGTTTATTTTTTCAGCTCTGCATATAGATGATTCGTATCACTGTAGTTTATTAAATCACAATGGGTCAAATTGCCTTTGTACGGATCTAACTAGAGATAGTATTGCTTTACTGTGTCTTCCTCTGCTTTATCTCTATCTGAAGAGAGAAGTACATCCATCTTTACAACTTTATAAGATAAGGCAAATTGGCAAGCTACCTGAATCCTTTGGTAGAGATTGTAATGTTAAAATGTTGGAATAAACCAAATTTAACTTTCCATGTTTTCGGCAAGAAAGGGTACCTGTTCTCCAGCATTCCTTTCCTCTCTTCATCTAACTGGGAAATTTCATTTTCTAGTCTCATTTTGAGACATTGTTAGGGAATTACAAAGGCCTTATGCTTTGCAGCCAGCTAGTCGGATAAATCTGACCCACAAGTCAGAACATTACATAATTTAATCCATCGCTTCCCGTACCATGCTAAGCCAGTGCACTTTGGGCTTCTTACTTAGCATGACGTGCTAGAACAGAGAAAAGATCATAGTTTGTTTTAGAGCAGGAAACCATCATTTTCTTCCTCATGGCAACCATGATGCTAAAAGCTGCATCAGACTTTTGTACAGAAACTGGTGGCAAGGAGTCTCTTGCATCCAGCTAAATTCTGGGTAACTACACTTGCATGCCTGGGCAACAATGCAGAAGTAGTCTGTCATGGGAGTTTCCTGATGGTCTCGCATCCAACTATCAACCAGATCAACTGCATAGCTTAATTTGAGATTAAAGATATAGGTTTCCTACCAGTTCTGTCCGACTGGAGGGCATGGTGCTCATTTCTGTTTCTTGGCTGAGGGAGCCAGCATTGTCCCAAGTCAATCTCTGTTGTCATGTGGCCAGCATGGCTACATGCCAACAGCACACAGAATGCTCTTACCTTCCCACCAAAGTGTTACCTATTAATCTACTTGAATTTGCATGCTTTCGAACTGCTAGATGGGCAGGAGCTGGGCACCTCGTTGTGCAGAGCTCAAACCTGGACTGTCAGTTCTTCAGCTAACAAGCTCAACATCTTTAACCTTTGAGTCATCAAATGCTTCCCAGTTTGAGATTAGCCCAAGGTGAATACATGCCTCCACTTGCCATATATATCAGTAACTTTCAATGCATTTCACAAAAAGATAATTTCCTTCCGTTGTGTGTAAGCTTCAGACAAGGGTGAAGCTAGACCAGAGTTTTTGAGCCAAAATGTAAAAATTCCACTCCCAAACAACTATCAAAAAGGTAGTGGAAGCAACAACAATTCCTGGGCCTTGATGGGTTTAGCTGGAATCTTACAGCATTGATGTGCTCATCATATCATAAATAGATAAATCAAACAGTCAGGAGATATGAATACAATCACAGATATCCATTCTATTCTTGAAGTATATTCCAGTTTCTCTAGCAGAATAATGCTTAATGTCAAGTAGCATATATGTGTAGCAACCAAGAACAACCAGTTCCTTTAGAGCACTCCTTGATCTGGCTGTATCTCTGCTCTCAGAATATCGGCAAGTGGATAGAGGTAGCTGGCACTTTCATAGGTGATTTTGTAACAGTGAAATGGTTAAAAGCAGTCTTCACAAATTACTGTAAAAACGGGAGTTGTGAACTTCACGAATTGGATTGCCATTTTGTTTACCTGCAAGAGAGAACAAAAATCACTCCGGGGAAGCTTCTCCCATTAAGAAATGGACAGATTTTTCCCAAAGCAGAGAGAACCTGGTTCACCCATTATTTTAAGCAATGATTTCCCTGTGGAATAAACTACGATCGGCTTGGTTCACAATATGCCAAAATCAAACAAATCCCACTGGAATCCGGGTCTAACGGCAAAGCCAATCAGAAAACGCTGCCTTTTTTTTATTCTCAGGGAATTCACCACATCGTTCAGTGAACGGTGCAGTCGGGCTCCCCATAGGTTTTGGGGCAAAATGTCTCCCGACCGCCATCCAGCGTGTCCCAAAGGTCCCAGGACAATGCAGACGGGAACGGGGCAAGGGGGCTGGGAAATCGGCCTCGGGGGTAAATCGCTCTACAAACGCGCCGGAGACCGACCCCAGGCGCTCGTTTGAAGTCGGTGGGCCGCCTCGCTCCTCCCTGTCCGCGCCTTGCACCAGCTACTCCTCCCTCCCGCCGCCGAAGCCTCAATAAAAAGTCAGCCTCCTCACGGCCACTTGAAGTGTTGCTCAGCCGGAGACAGGAGCCAATCGCAGGCCGGCGAATCAGCGAGCCAGCGTGGAGCCGCAGAAGTCGCTTGACAGTTGCCCGGCTAGCCGGCTGCTCTTAAAGAGTTTGGCGGCGTGGGAGGGCGGAGTGGCCGCCGAGGAGATTGCCCTCTTGAGTAGACCCTTGGCCGGCGCCTTGTAAGTATTCGGCTCCTCCTCCCTCCGAGTATTTCTCCGAGGGGCTTCCTTCGCCTTCTTCCTTGGAAGTCCCGTTGAGAAATGCCAGCACGAAGGAGAGACCATGAGGGGGCTCGAAGGTCGCCCACCTCAGCCGCCCCGCTTGCTCTCCAGTTTGGCAGCCGAAGTCCTCCATTGGTCCACCTCGCCCCTTTTTTTTCTCCACCTTTCTATTTCGCCCTGGCATTGCCACCTCAAGGGGAGAGAGAGCCAGTCGAGATGGGCTAGCATGAGCCTCTCTTGGCCTGACCTTCCCCAGACCGACAGACACAGTTTCCATCATCTTTAGCTGGCACCCTGGCTGAGCTGATGGAAGTGGCCAGGGAAGTCCGGGTTTGAGGGTGGCTGTGTGGAAGCATTTCAGTACTGCAAGGTTTTTTTTTTTGGGTGGGTGGGTGGGTGGGTCAGTCTCAGACAGGGTTAGGGTGAGGTGTCTGGAGTAGCCATAAGTTCCTGTAAGACTTCAATGACCAGATTAACTTGGCTTTCTTCAAAGAGGTCAAACCCTGGCTTTGTAGCCTTGCATAGTTGGCCCCATAAGACTGTATTAACAACTCCAAATCTTCCCATCTTGGAACTTTCCATTTTTTGGTAATTTTATAAAGTTTTACTTTAAAAAAAAAGTAATCCTAAATTGTTTAGTTTTTAATGTTTTATTAATTAAATTGTAATTAAAATATCCAGAGCCACTCTACAAGGGAGATATGTGGTCAAGAAGTTTGATAAATCAAATAAATAAATAAAAGATAAGGTAATTTGTTAAGCCATAATTTAAAAAAAAAGGAACCTGTGAAATGGACTGAAACACATTTAGGGAAAGCAACTGAGTCCTCCACAAGCATTGTATTATCATTTACTATTAACATTATTAGTGGCTAATAATTGCCAGATGAGTCATTTTTAAATAATTATATTGTATACATAAAACATCCCTATGAAAACATATAAATAGCAATAGCCTTATATACCACTTCAAATAAAACATATTGTACAGATCAGGGATGTCAAACTGAGGGCCTGTGACCTGCATCACACGCAGGTCATGGCCACCCCAGCTCCATGAAGAGAAAAAACATCGTGATATGTCACGTGGTGGCAACGTGAGCCTGTGATTTTGACATCCGTGATATAGATAAAACAAATACAACCGGGTAATAAAAATGCATTTAAAAAAATAAGAATTAAAAAATGTAGAAAAAGAAAAAAAAATAGGAAAAGAAACTTTCCCCCCTTCAGCCCTAGAAAATACAATCAATATTAACAACTTATCGCTATCTCTTAAAAATCCAACCAAGCACCTCTTCATTCCATATCTCCTCCTATTCTCTATAAGCCCGTCTCTAAAATCTCACAGGTGCATATTAAACAGCAAGTCCATTAAGATGATAAAAATAGCATAAACATTACAAATTGTATTTATTACAGCCAATTTAATCCTTCCTTTCTATTTAAACAGATCCTGCTTCCTCTTTTCAAATACTCAACAAACATTACCAGAAATAACCATCATCATCCATCCCAATCATAAAAGCTCTAGACATCACCAGAAATAACAACTCACTATTTTAATCTTATTCTTTCTCCAAATAATCTTTAAATTCCTCAAAGAAAATTCTAACACCTGCTTTCTTATTCTTTGTCTCAGAATTCTTGTCATCTTTGTCAAATCCCTTTTGTAATTCCAGTGCAACACCAGCCAATCCTTTTTGTAAACCCTGTGTGTGTGTGTGTGTTATTCAGTGGAGCTTGTGCCTCTTCAGAAACACCTTCTCATTCTACTGTAAAGTTAAATAGCTCAAAGACTTTCATCAAACATTTATTTTAAGGTAGCCATCTGGTGTCCTCTAGTGTTCAACCTTCAAAGTCATCTTATTACTTTCAAAGTAACAACGAGAAGATTTTCTCTGGAGAAAGGATCCTTTGAATTATCTTCAAAGTCTTAAATCAAATCCACTTGAGCCCTTAATCCATTTAAAACTTTCAAAAGGCAATAATATTCATCTTTTTGCTATAAAAATTATTACAAATTCTTAAACTTGTAGTTGGACATTTTTAAAGGATTGAAGGGGATTTGCCTAGTGATTTCAATAAGATTTGCCAGTCTGAAGGCTCTCAGTTTAAAAAAAAAATCAGCCAAAGGGAAAAAAATCCAGAGTGATTATGAAATGAGCCTTGGTTGAACATAAAGTCCACATAGAAGAATGAAATCTCACAACTCCCAGCCAATCTCACAATGCAGTTCCTGTTGTCTGCTAACAAAAATAAAAAGTTTGCAAAGTACAGGTGAAACTTAAAAAATTAGAATATCATGCAAAAGTTCATTTATTTCAGTAATGCAACTTAAAAGGTGAAACTAATATATGAGATAGACTCATTACATGCAAAGCAAGATAGTTCAAGCCGTGATTTGTCATAATTGTGATGATTATGGCTTACAGCTCATGAAAACCCCAAATCCACAATCTCAGAAAATTAGAATATTACATGCTATCAATAAAACAAGGATTGTACATAGAACAATATCGGACCTCTGAAAAGTATAAGCATAAGCATAAGCACTCAGTACTTGGTTTGAGCCACTTTTGCAGGAATTACTGCCTCAATGTGGCGTGGCATGGAAGGTATCAGCCTGTGGCACTGCTGAGGTGTTATGGAAGACCAGGATGCTTCAATAGCGTCCTTCAGCTCTTCTGCATTGTTCGGTCTCATGTCTCTCATCTTCTCTTGGCAATGCCCCATAGATTCTCTATGGCAGGATCCCCAACCTTTTGCCGCGGCCCGGTTCGCGTCAGCTGCGCCGCCATCTTTTTGACGAAAATCACTTCCGGTGCGTCACGGAAGTGATTTTCGAGCGGCGCTGCGCTCGGTGCTGGCAGAAATGGCTTTCACAGGAAGCTCACCCGCATGCCGCCATCTTTTGACGAAAATTGCTTTTTACCAAAAAGATGGCGGCGCCAGGCGCCCGGTAAGGCTTGTTGCGGCGGCACCGGTCCGTGGACCAGTGTTGGGCAGGATTCAGGTCAGGCGAGTTTGCTGGCCAATCAAGCACAGGAATGCCATGGTCATGAACCAGGTTTTGATGTTTTTGGCAGTGTGGGCAGGTGCCAAGTCCTGCTGGAAAATGAAAGCATCCCCATCTCGTCTGCGGAAGGAAGCATGAAGTGCTCCAAAATCTCCTAGTAGACGGCTTCGTTGACCCTGGACTTAATGAAGCACAGTGGACCAACACCAGCAGATGACATGGCTCCCCAAATCAACACAGACTGGAAACTTCACACTGGACTTCAAGCATCTTGCAGTGTGTGCCTCTCCATTCTTCCTCCAGACTCTGGGTCCTTGGTTTCCAAATGAGATGCAAAAGTTGCTCTCATCAGAAAAGAGGACTTTGGACCACTGAGCAACAGACCAGTTCTGTTTTTCTTTAGCCCAGGTAAGACACTTCTGACATTGTTTGTTATTCAGGAGCAGCTTGACAAGAGGAATACGACATTTGAAGCCCATGTCCAGGATCCATCTGTGTGTGGTAGCTCTTGATGCACTGACTCCAGCCTCAGTCCACTCCTTGTGAAAGTCCCCAACATTTTTGAATGGCCTTTTCCTGACAATCTTCTCCAGGCTGCGGTCATCCCTGCTGCTTGTGCACCTTTTTCTTCCACACTTTTCCCTTCCACATAACTTTCTATTAATGTGCTTTGATACAGCACTTTGGGAACATCCAACTTCTTTTGCAATTACCTTTTGAGGCTTTCCCTCCTTATGGAGGGTGTCAGTGATGGTTTTCTGCACAACTGTCAGGTCAGCAGTCTTTCCCATGATTGTGATTCCTACTGAACCAGACTGAGACACCATTTAAAGGCTCAGGAACCCTTTGCAGGTGTTATGGCTTAATTAGCTGATTACAGTGGGACATTTTGAGCCTAGAATATTGAACCTTTTCACAATATTCTAACTTTCTGAGATTGTGGATTTGGGGTTTTCATGAGCTGTAAGCCATAATCATCTCAATTATGACACATAAAATCTTTATAGTTCCCGCTGCCTTAAGAAAGCTCAAAACATTCTCAAAGATTCTTCTCATCCTGGGAACCCTTTTTTTGAACTATTACCATCTGTCAGACGGTACAGAATAATAAAAACAAGGACAAATAGGCTGAAAAACAGCTTCTATTCCATGGCAGTAACTCTATTGAATTCTGCTTTATAGTGCAGTGTTGGTGTGGTGTCATATCTCCGGTTCAATGTGTGAAGGGTGAAGGATGTGTGTTTGTGTTTATTTTCATGGTCATGGTCATGATGTGCGCTGAAGATGGTGTTTGATTTCGTTGTACAAGGTGCAATGACAATAAAGTAAACTAAATATCACGGCTTGAACTATCTTGCTTTGCATGTAATGAGTCTATCTCATATATTAGGTACACCTTTTAAGCTACATTACTGAAATAAATGAACTTTTGCACGATATTCTAATTTTTCCAGTTTCACCTGTATATATGAGTAAATTTGCAATCTCTCCTTACTTAGAGATTTTGTCAGCCCAAATCCTGCATTCAAGGACTGTTTTTGGCTGCAGTGTGCCAGTTTGCCATAATGAACTGTGCTCTGTGTCACATTAGGTAGGATGAGGTCTCTGAATGCTACTTTCCATTTGTAAACCCCTACCCTTTTCTTGCGATTTCTCATAGCAAGTAGGCTAAAAAGGAGAAGAGACTGTTCAACGTTGTTTGATTGATAATGTGTCTGCCACCTGCAAACACCACAAACCTAAGCCTCAGCTATTATTTTGGGATCCGCATTTTGCATTTATTTGCTAGTTCTCTTTCCAAATAGGTTAAATTGTTGCTGATGTCCTGACCTGCTGTTCACTATGTCACCATTATCTTGGATGGAAGTCAGGACTGGCAGTAATTGCAAACAAAAGTGATAGAGCTGGCATAGCGATCAGCAATGGGTATATGTCATGCCAATGTTATTTTTTGTCAACTCAGGGATAGGGTGGATAACATTTATGGTAGGTAGCAGTTAATGAACCTTAACTGTTGTAAGAGTGTCTCGTTGGGTAGTGTGCATTCATGACTTATGGATCAAAAGCTGACTTGTATAGTTTTGTAATATTATAAGAGACACACACACATACAATATGAATAAGAAAGTAAGTATTTCATCTTCTTCTGCTGGATAAAGAAAATTTATTGCAATTCAGGCCTCTGATCTTTTTTGCCTGTCTGGTTGTATGCCCTCTCCAGTAAGATGGAAATCTTGAACAATTATCCTCAGCTAAACTGGCACTTGGACTGTAATCAAATGTGCTGGCAGCAATATGTGGTAAATTTCTTTGTTAATTGGTCCTGTATTTCCATTCTCATTCTTCTCTCTGCATCTAAAGGATGCTAGGTAATGCACAAACTGATGCTAACTAGATAGTAGTTAGTTTTATTCTGTAATAAGCAGCTTTTTTACAGCTAAATCTGTATATTTCCAGCGATCAAACCTGTATCTGAAGAGTATACAAGGAATTGTAGTTAGGATGGGATCTGTTGTAATGTGAAAACCTTTTTCCAATTTTTGTTTATTTAGATCTATGCCTCAATAAATGTTGAAATAACCCACCCTGGTACACTAGCATGACAGGATCTAGTAGTGAATTCTAGCATATAGACTGATCAGAAAAGCCAAGGGGAGATGATTAAATCTCACCCACTCCAGGGACTTTTAATAATTAATAGTTGGAGAGCAGAACTTTTAACAAGCCCTTTCCATTGATACCAGCCTGCAGGAGCCAGCATGGAAGTGTTGGGCCATGAGGCAATTGCACTGTTCTCCAAGGCTCCTGTGTAAGGGACAGCATAAGGTGGCCTCGTTGAGTGGCAGCAGTGAATTAGGACTGAAATCAAGGCCTGGGTCTCTGCATCCAACTGAGGCTCAGTGCTTCCCACTGAATGCCACTGTTTAGAGTGGCCTGGATTATGTGTGTGTGTGTGTGGTGTGTATGTGTGATAGAGCATTATTTCCCTTTTGTTTGGATATGTGCATGTAACCCAACAGCAAAGTCAATTTAGGAATTTTCTGAATTTTTGAAGTACTGAGCCCAAAAGGTTCATCATCACTATTCAAGAGGGAAATTCCACAACTGGTGCAACAATACTGTTGCAAGGTGTCATTATGTTTAAATACTATTAAATCTATTTGGTGGTTTGATTTACTTTTTTAAATCCTATTTTATGCAAAAATTTCTTTTTCACTTTCTCAGTCTATTTATTACTTACAAATGATGGGCTTTAAAACACTAAACAATCATTTCATCTTGTATAACTCTGAAGATCTTTTTTTAAGATGCTGAACCTGTCTTTGTAACCTGCAGATATTCTATATCTCCCTTATCATGCTGCCCTTTGGAGTGGCCAATTCCTTATTTTCCAATGCCTTATCCCTGGAGGAGCAGCTTTTCAACTACATTGATGAACATCAGGATGAATTTGTTCAGGTAGAAATGCGGTGATTGTGAATTTTGCTAACTAAATGTAACCCAAGTCTGTCTGTCTTAACTTGGAGTTAAGAGTTAATTAGATTAAGGTTATTAGCATACCAAAGGCCACAGATTGCTACCATAATTTGGACTACAGTGGAAAGGGTATTAATATTGATTGGGAGATCAGATTCCTGATGCAGTATCTTCACTATCCGGATCAATAAAGGAATTTCAATGGTTTCATACTTTATCCAAAGGTGTTTCGTTGATTGCTAGTACATTCTACTTTTTGCTTTTTTTATAACAAGCAAAAGGGTAGTATACATATACATTTATTAGATTTATATCCTAAGTTTTTCCCACTGATGATAAGCATGCTAATCTCTTCAAATTGCACCTTCACTATAACAGTGTCATGAGAGTGAGTGGGGTGAGAGACAATGAGTAGCCATCCAGGTGAGGATGGGAGTTTCTTATGGGAGTTTCTCCAACCTTGTTCAAACCCAGTACTCAAAAACTTTAAGCAATTGTAAGAACAATATATAGTAAAGCTCAGAGAAAACTAGAAGCAAGGTAAAAATGACAAATAAAGTCAAAGTAAATCCAGGAGCAGTATTAAATAAACAGGGTGGCAATGTAAAACCATTATAATATCCCGGACAATCAAAAGATCATTGCCTGACCTTAAGAACATTGATCAAGTTTCTCTACAAAGGGCATTGCAAAGTTGAATGCCACATTGAAAAATCACCTCTTGTGGACACTTGCCTCATCTCTTTGCACAATGTAAGCCTTAGGTAGATAAATATGGAAGAAGATATTTTAAAGTCTGCATTTTAAGCTACATCGCTGGTGGGAAAGCAAAGTAATGGCAATCAATAAAAGTGCCAAAACTGACTGTTTTGAAGACTTGACATTTAAGGCCTTTCAACAAACAACCCTCAATAGGTAAGGTATGAGTAACAATTCCAAATGAGCATAAATAGCTGTTCAAGCAAACTGTTTAGAAGCAGATTAGAAAACTAGCTGTAAGCACTGAGGTAATTTGTGCCTTTATTGATCAAGTTGGGTTGAGTGGTATATCACAATTGTCAGTTCAATTATTTTGATCATGGATGGGCAATTTGTAGCCTGTGGGCCATTTATTGTCCCAACAACCCACTGGAGCAAAATAATATGACTAGGGGACATGGTTGGAGATTGTTAAGAGGTAAAATGAGCATTTAAAACTTTGCAAAGGATACATTTAAACCTCTTAAAAGCAAAACTATCCTCCCACACTGAAACATTAAAGGAAACTTCCCCAGCACTTCCTAGATGCAAAACAAATAGACCTGGTCTGAAACATTTTCACTGCTCTTACTCCAAGGATATCATGATGTCTGCTCTCAGAGAGGAAACAAACACTAAGTTCTGCCCACTATTCAGAAAAAGACTATCATGATTACTCAGAGAAACTAACCCATCTTGTTTGGATGGGAGCTCAGTTTATTGGTTCCCAGTCAATCAAATTCTAAGTTATGGCTCAGAACTGAAAGCCTCCCCAATGGTAGAAGAACCAGTCCAAAATACCAGAATATGAGCAGGGAAAATGGGGAGAGGAACCAGGTTTTGTTCAGAATTCTTAGCACATCTTTTATTATTAATATTAGATTCTTCCCAAGCTCTTGGTAGACAATAAAGCATTTCAGAGTTGTGAATAAAGAATCAGAACTAACTTGCTACTTTGATTTTGGCCCTCCAAAGTAAGATAATGGGACTTGTATTATTCATTGTGCTGATGGGCATTTCTGCAAAACCAAGAAAAAAGTTATCTCACAATGCAGAGTGAATGCAATTATCCACTCCAAACAAAATTTTAGGACAAGAAGATTGTGTGGGTGGACATTCTTATTGTTGCTGTTATTCCTCTCTGATTCTTCTTCTTTTTTAAAAAGCAGATTGCATGGTGACAAGTCCCTTAGACATAATTAGAAGGAAATAGAATTTACAAAGATGGATTGCCTATGTAAAGCCTTGCCAAGTGCTGTCATTTTTAATGAGCTTTCCTGGGGAAACTTAATGTATTTCTAAGAGCTGGTGTGTCAGAATGGCTACAACAGTATAATGAGAACTATGAATCAGGAAGGCACTCCTTTGCTATGAACTGTAGGCAAGATACTGTCTCTCAACTCTTCTCCTTCTCAATAGGGAGACTTAACCCACCTATAGACAGGATGAGAGAAGACAACAAAACAGGACTTATGTATTTTAGTTACATTATAGATATTTAAAAATACAAAACATGATGCATAGTATGTTCTAATTAAGCTGTGCGTGAGAAAATATACAAAGCTTTTGACAAAATTCCATTAGGGTTACCACATGTCATAGATATTTCATTGATAATGCATAAATGATAGTGTATATATGCAGAAATCCTCATTTTAGATAAGAATTGAATAATATGTTTGATTCACTAGGAGAACTAGTATTATTACAGAAGGTACAGTATATATAGCTAGGCAAATGTGACATGGTTGTAGGAAGAAGCAGGTTCTGCAAGAATCTATATCTAGATAAAATGGAACCATAATCCACAGTTTAAACATAGTTCAGATATTTTCCTCTCTTGATCTGATTCACAACAATGAACTTATAGATAACTGTTTGACACTCCTATGATAATATGAGTTTTATCTCTGGCTTTCCTTTCAGAAACTTAAGGAATGGGTGGCTGTAGAGAGTGATTCTCAACAGCCACGTCTAAGAGCAAAAGTCACAGAAATGGTCAAAATAGCTGCAGACAGTCTTGAAGACTTAGGAGCTACTGTGACACTCAATGATACGGGCATTCAACAGGTACTGATCCTTGCTTCCATCAAAAGAGTACTGTGCACAAATAGAAGGAATGTCTGCTCATGCAATGGAATCAATGTAGACTTATCAAGTTTGGGTTACAAAAAATCTAGGGATTCTACACAAATTGCAAGATGGCAGCAAAAAATCTGGTAGAAGAAATGTGATAGCTAGCTAGCTAGATGATACATATATAGATGATAGACAGCTAGATACATAACTAGATGATAGATAGATACATACATAACTAGCTAGCTAGCTAGTATCTAACAAAAATATTTCAAGTATATATCACCAGGAAGGGAATTGTTGCTTATTACTTTCTTAAGAGACTCACTGAATTATCATTAATTGTGTTGCAATATATTCCTACAGCTGTCTTTTTTTGAATTATTTTTTTTTATTTTATATTTACAGTAATTCCATCTTTCATTTCAACAGTGTGTTGACTGGGTATATATGTCTTGTGCTAACAATTATAATTAATACTTTTCTTACCAATATAACAATGATCACATTTTCATTATAACCATTATTTCTTATATCTATTATTTTTTTTAACAATCTTAACTTATTTATCTATATATTCATCTATTCCATTTTAGTTTGTTTTATTTTCCAACCATTGATAAAATAAATCCCATACCATATAATATTCCATTTCTTCTTTTTCTTTAATTGCCAATGTTAATCTATTCATCTCTGCAGATTCAAATATTTTCTCAAATACTTTCCCCTCTGCCGGTATCTTATCACTTTTCCAATTCTGAGCAAATACAATTCTAGCTGCTATTAATACATTAATAATTAAATATGTTTTTTCTTTACTGTAACCTTCAGGTACCATCCCTAATAAAAATATTTCAGGTTTCAAATCTATGTTGCACAGGTCCACCATATATGGTAATCAGTGGCGGGATTCAATTTTTTTTACTACCGGTTCTGTGGGCATGGCTTGGTGGGCGTGGCAGAGGAAAGATACTGTAAAATCTCCAATCAGAGGTGGTATTTGCTGGTTCTCTGAACTACTTCAAATTTGCGCTACCGGTTCTCCCGAACTGGTCAGAACCTGCTGAATACCACCTCTGATGGTAATATGTTCCAGGTGTTTGATGACACTTCCAGCATTTGGCTGATTTATCTTTGAGCATCTTTGCCAGTTTTGTTGGTGCAAAGTGCCATCTGTAAAACATCTTATACAAATTTCTTTATAGGCTGTCAATATTGTTAATTTATAATTCCTTTCTCATAACTTCTGCCATTTATCTAACTCTATGGTATACCCAAAACTTTTTGCCCATGCCATCATTGTTTCCTTTACTTGTTCTTCTTCTAATTTAACACCTAGTAAATAACAATACAGTTTTTTATCAACTTGTCTGCTGTTCCTGTTAATATTTTATCCAATTCTTTCAACTCCTTATAAATACCTTCAGCTTTAATATCTTTTTTGTATCTTGATTGTATTTGCATATATGAATACCAATGCATTTCAACCCCTTGTTCATTCAGTTCTTGTTTAGTTTTGAGCCTCCCCGCTTTTCATTCAAAATATCCTTATATCTAACAGTAGTTCCCACTTTACAAATATTTGGATGTATAAGTGCTTCCATTGTCAATAACCAGACTGGGATTTTCATGTAATTCATATTCCTACAGCTGTCTGATGGTAAGAATATTCCATTACCTCCAATCATTCTGGCAAACTTGGGAGATGATACACAGAAGCCAACTGTATGTTTTTATGGACATGTGGATGTGATGCCAGCTAAAAGTCAAGATGGATGGAAAACCCATCCTTTCGGTTTAACAGAAATTGATGGTATGTGTGTATTATCCAATTAGTACAATTAAAAAAAAGGGCCATTAAAAAAATTACATTTTTAATAGTTTTGTATGATAAAAATTGCAAAGATAGGTATTATACATAGAGAGAAAGATATGGTCGTATCGATATCAATCTTATTTAAATTAACAGAAAAGAATGTAGACTTTTTAGTAGCAAAATCAATATTGCCATTTTCAAATTATATTTCCTACACAATCTCAGCCTCAACATAATGGGGCAAGAGTTGAGTTGTCATCCCATAGTTAAATAGAAAGGAGAATTTTTAAATTAGTTTTAACTTTATAAAATAATAATCCCTTTCACAACTTACTCCCAAAAATGTCAGGATGCATGCTTCAAATATTGGAATGCTCATTGAGCAGGGCATACTGGCAACTAAAATATGAAAGCTCTACCATGTCACACATATTGTTTTGCTGTCTGAGAATACCTACCTACAATAATATTGATCACTTATCAACATAGAGAAACAAATACAGCCATAGAAAGACATTGAATAAAGAACCAAGTCATTGGAATATCTATAGCTAATCAAGACCTACTGTAATCATTCATAGCCATTCTTTTCAAGAAAATTCATTTAAGTTTGTTAAATGGAAGAAGAAGAATATTCTGTTTAAAAGTGGAATATGATGACTTTTTTTTTTTTTTGTAAATTTTATTTGAGTTTTCACAAAGAGAAAAAAAAATACAAATAAAACATCTTTTTTGAAAGCAGCATAATCCCAGGTTATATTTCTTCGTACAGACACAAATTCAGGTTCATGCTCATTTTTATATTCTATTCCATATCTTATTACTATTTTACATTTTCTGCATAGCTTCTCCCCTCTTTTAATTTTCTCAATTTTATTTTAATTATCTCATCTCAATTCAAATCATTGTATTTATATTTTTTGTCTGTCCTGTTTCAATTATCTATTATCTTTTCTCATTAAACAAAATTTCTCCTGTAGTTACTGATTGGAGTATGACGCCTTTATATCTTTTCCCTAAAGTTGTAACATTCAATATAATACATAACTTCCATTCGGACTTCCGGTTTGAAGGGCTTCGGCGACAGACAGAAATCCTTGATCATGCGCGGTTCCTGTCTGGGCTCGCCGCTGGAGTGCCCTGAGCCGGCTGGTTTCGGGGCTAAGCCACCCTGTAGAGGTGGTGAAGAGGGGGGAGACTGCCAGCAGGGTTGAGGAGAGCCACATCTCTCCTCCTCAGCTGGCCATTACTCCCTTTCCCAAAGGCGGTTGCAGCGGTGGTCAGAAATGGCCACCACAAAGAAGAACTCGACCGGAAAAGAATGTGCAGGAGGAAGATAAGAAGTGAAAGTTTTGGCTGACTGGGTTAAATTGTAAAAGCAACAACCAAGGTACCCTGGAATTTAAACTTACAAAAAATAACATCGCTCCCAAAAAAGAGTCAGAAGCAGCGAAGGAAAGTGAAAGGGAAAGGTTTGGCTTTTTTTTTTTTTTTTGCTTCTCTCTCCTTCCCTATACTGACAACTAAGAGACTTAAATAAGAAATCATAAAAATCCGCTTTGACATCAATAGGCAATTAAGCTGAAAATAAAACAAAATGCCAAAGGGATAATAAAGATTTCTGGACATTAAAAACTTTCTTTTTCATAAGCAGGAAGGGAGAGAAAAAGAATAAGGGCAGGATCTGGAAGAAGGAGGAGACTTCCTGGAATTAAAAAGAATCTAAAGTAAAACTTCAACAAGACTTCTAAAAGATACATTTTAACTGAAACTTTGCAACTAAATAGTAACCCCAGGAAGAGAAAGTGAAAAAAAAAGAGCAAAAAAGAAACAGCTTGCGTGTATTTGGATTATTTGGTGATCTTTGGATTTTTGGTTATTATATTTGAATGACTAAAATCAATTGGGTGGTTGTTTAAAAATTTATACAATGGCACCACTTCTGGACGAATTGAAAATGGAACTTAAAAAGTACGAAGAAGATGCACAAGAAGGGAAGGGTTCTTTTGGCTTCGTCTTTCAATTCTTAGAAATGGAGATTTGGAACTATGAGAAACAACAAGAAAAGACTGCAAAACAAGAAGACTGGGACAAAGAAGAAGCCATCTTTAATGAACAAGTAATTCTATGTGGGGAAGAAAAAGGAAAGGGGGAAAGAGAATGGAGAATTTAAGACTTAAAAAACAACCAAAGAAAAGAAAAATAATTCGAAAAATAAGTATAATACTGGAAAGCAACAGAAAAGGGGAATACAGAAGAGAGAAATAGAGGTAGAGAGACAAGGGGGTAAAAAGGGGAGAGACAAGAAGAGAGGGAAGAAGGAAAGGAAAAGAAGTTACAAAGGACCGGAGCAAGATATAGAGAAACAGGACCCATTTAGAGATAATGGGTGAAAATCTAACTGAAAAAGGGATTCTGTAAAGGTACATAAGATTGTATTGTTATATTAGTAATAGAAATAACTTTAGAAAATTGGAAACAACGTATGATTAAAATGAGGGATAAAATAGTGTAATTTAGTGAAATGTTTGTGAATAAAATAAGTGAAATAAAATAAATGAGAAAATTGAATTAGGAAGGAACGGGAACATTTTAATTAGTTAATGTTTTATAAAATATAAGTGAAGAGGGGGGGAATTAACTATGGAAAGCTTATAATTGTTCCCATAGAAGTATGATATTTAATTGAAAAGTAATGTTAAAGATGTTAAGACTTTAATGAATATTAATATTAATGATAGAATTGAATTGGAATGGAATGTTTTTTTAATTATATACATTTATATTTTTTTTTCTTTTTTTAAGAATACAGTATGTATTTTAAGAATGTACCAAGCAGAATCCGAAAGGAATATGATGACTTCTTATAAGAAGACTTAACCTACACTTCCCAATATGTTAGGACTGTTGGAGGACTGTACCATTCTCTGTATAGATGTGAGCTTTCCTAAGAATGGAATCTGATCTGAACAGTAATTAGTATCATAACTATAACTATATAATTATTATATTATAACTATAACATAAATTAGATTTATTAATAGGAAATACTTAATGGGGAATAGGCAAGACTTCCCCTTCTGTGATCAGAGCCCCTTCTATGATCAGGGCCATGATGAGGTGAAGTGTGAGTAAATGAAATTGTGGGCTATGTCGTCGGACATATATATGTCCAAAAGGCTCACCCAAGGTCTGGATACCCCAGACTAATACCAATCACATCTGCCAACCTGCATTGGAACAGCGTGGCAGATTATGGTCTATTCCTTCAACATGTCAATGTAGCCTCAAAAACAGCCCTTATTCCCTGGAGGCTCTACAGTAACTACCTACGGCAATTGAAAAACCTGCCTGAAGGCAGAGGGTGCTAAGAATCGCTGGACTGGACCATATTGATTGGAAACATGCAGAAGAGGCCTTCATCCTGCAGTGGATAGACAATGGCTAGAATGATGATGATGATGAGACATGACTTAGCATCTAGCTAGTAGATCCAACCAGGAGGAAATCCAAAAGCATGTGTTCTATGACTGGGTGCTGGAAGAAAGGCAGAAAGAAGAGACTTCAGTTTAGCAATCACTAGTCAAGGATAGTTAGAATGGCTAAACAAGGAGGGTACACTGAGCTCCCTATCTGTGCTTCACTACTTCTTTATAGTTAAGAGGTTATGAAATACTGAAAATTCAGCAGCTTTGGATTCACAACTCTAGGACCGTTTCCTATTGGCTTATATACCAATCCACAACTGCCATCCCCTTTCAAAGGCTTTTGTGACGACTTCAGAATGAGGGCTTAGAAAGTATATCTGTCAGTGTCTTTTTTGTGGGCAGTATTTCAGTCCCATGGAATGAGTCCTGTGGGACATCTCTGAATCTTTATATTTTATTGTTTCCTCTTTATAGAAGAATTGAAGCTTCCTTGGTTGTTCTCAAGGAACTCTGTAGGCGTTGGCTCACCTATCCTTAAGTCTATTAACAGTTTACGTAGCCACATAACCTCCTGGCATGCTTATGCTGCAGATACCTATTTACCTTGGTGGAAGATTGGACAAAATATTATTATTTGCTTGCCCATTCCACCCTTATATAGGAAGAGCCGTCTGCTTGTAGACTTAAAAATATTCATCTTTTTCTGTTCAATATGCATCACTATAGCCTATCAAATTGGTCTTGCTATTGGCTATAAATCTGAATCTAAGTATGCAGAGCCTTTTAGGCAATTGCCTACCCTCTTGACTCAGATGTAATCTCCTTTGCTTAATATACTCCCATTTTCACACAAAATCTCAACTGCTACAGCGGTGTCTATTTCCCCCCACTGTTTATATGTACAGGTAGTCCTTGGATTATAACAGCAGTTGCAATTAGGAACTTGGTTTCTAAGTAACACAGTCATGATGTTATGTCTCTTATTAATGGAAATTCCAGTGGTCCCGGTTGTTCTAATTAAATGACAACTGTGCAGATTGTTAAGTGAGGACCTTATGTGATTATGATTTCCAATTTCCTGCTGGCTTCCCCATTGACTTTACTTGTTGGAAGCTGGCAGGGTACATTGGAAATTGTCCAGATTTCTGTAATGTGGTTACAGGGATGCTGTGGATGGAATTTTGTGGACCCATTGTAAGTCCTTCTTCTTCACCACTATACTTTGAACAGTTGCTGAACTTGTCATAACTTGAGGACTACCTATACAGGACCTTACCAATTGTAATCTTTTATTTACAGTCTCCTGCAGAGGCTCATTATTTGCAATCTGTTTCAGGAAGTCAATTTCCACAGGCCTACTGGCTTTTTTTGTTTTACTTCTAGATATTTAATAGCAATAGCAAAACACTTAGACTTATATACCACTTCACAGTGCTTTATAACCCTCGCTAAGTGATTTATAGAGTCAGCATATTGCCTCCAACAATCTGGGACCGCAGTGACCTTGGAAGGATGGAAAGTTGAGTCAACTTTGAGCCAGTGAGACTCAAGTTGCCGAACTGCTGGCAGCCAGCAGCAAGCAGAATTAGCACGGACTACTGCATTCTAACCATTGCACCACCATGCTCACTCACTTATTTCAACACTCTAAGGTTGAAGAACAATGGTGGTATGCTACTAGTTTGGCCCGGTTCTGCCGAGCCAGTAGCAGCGATGAGCAGTGAAGACCAAACTCGTTCTTTCCGCCGCTTTGGTGTTGGGCCCACCCACCCGGGCTCCCATACTCACCTTTATCTTCTGCTTTTGAAGCGCAGCTGCTTTGCGCAGCATAGAAAAGTGCTGCGTGGCAGCTGCTGAAGCAACCGGTAGAGTACAGTCTCCTTACAGGAGGTGAGTTGGAACACCTCTGCACCTGCGCAAAGCCCGTGTTTGGCGCATGCTTGCATGCAAAGTGTGCACGCTTGCAAAGCGCACCCACCAAGCCACACCCCCCAAACTAGTGGTAAAAGTTTTTGAATCCCATCACTGTTGAAGAAGTAACTTCCATCCTCTCTTTCTACCTAGATGCCATGCTAGTAGGAGATGCTCCCCCGCTTTGTTTCCCTGATGAGGTTCTTTACAATCTCTGGGCTAGCCTTATCTTGGTAATGGCTTACTAAATTATTTACAGAGGTGAATATGTCTGCCTGTCATACCTAAATCTGAAATAAAGACTGGGATATATAAGCTTTATCTTGCATGAAGGCATGCTTGACAAACATCTGGCTGAGCTTCTCATCCAGTCTCCCGCTGCTTACTTCTGGCCCTAGATGCTCTTCTGAAGTTTGTATCTTTCTGTCCTAGTCCTTCAAATCTGGATGTCTGTTGCATGTATGTTTTCAAAGTTCTCTCTCATGGAGGAATGCAGTCTATATCAAATGAGATCTTGTAACTTTGACCGAAAGGAGGTCTATTTATAGGAAATACATTTTAGGAATAGGCAAGGCCCAGCACTTAGCTAATTGCCTCCCACCTGAAACAAGGTTCAAGAGAAAAAATATATTTGTTGAGTTCAGATTAACAGTCTCTTAAACAAAGAGCAGAGTTATCAATAGAAGATATTGAGTAAATTATCCACATTCTCTCTATACATACTATCCTTGACTTGCTAAAGTTGCTGAAGAGTTGCCATTGAATTGATGCTTTTGACAAAGACTGTGTATGATATGCAATATTCAGTTAATGCTGGGGGAGAAAATAGCTTTGTACACTTTAGGGAGATAATCATTGCATATTTGAGATTATCTTTGTGCTTTATAGCTGAGACGGGGTGTGGAGATAGTCTTATCAGTGAGGAGAAGTTTTTGCTGTAGATGGAACATCAGAAACTTGTGTCAACATGCTGCTTTTAACAGGATGATGATATGAGGGTTGCACAGCTATGCTGCATGCTGTGCTCCTTTTGTATGTGGATCTGATGTCACATAGGCTTGTATCACAATATGGCTCACCGATTTGAGAGGAAAACTGTTAAGAGAATTACTGAGGCTAACTTTGATACAGGTATGAAGTATTCTTTTTATTTTTCCTACCTTCCATTATGCCCACAATGAAAATAAAAAAATGGAACCTTTTGTAATGATAAATATTATTTTATAGTGACTGAATTTAGAACTGTCTAGGCTTTTACTAGATATAAATCAAAGATTCCGATTAAAGCAGTTTTTCTCATAGAAGAACTATGGCAATCTCAACTGAGACTGAACATAAATATTTTCTTGCAATGAAGCCCTAATATTTTATTGGCTGAAAATATCTTAATGGATTATATCAAGCATGAGCAGTTTGTTCTGGCCTAAGGATATGCATGTCTGAGTGGTATGCTGGGAACTATGCTCTTAAAAATGCATGGGAGCTACACAAAAATAACCTGAATGCATTAAATGTAGAAATATAATTGTGCCTTTAAATTTTTCCCTGTTTGTCATATTACATATTACAATTACCCTTCTATTATTTGAAATCCAGTGCATACAATGTAGTCTGAGCCTTTAAAATGACCAATTTGAATTCATTTCTATTTTAGTATTTAGTATTTATTTGATTTGTCAATCGCTTACAAGATACAGGTATAAGAATAAATATAGTTTTGAATACATGAGATAGATACTTATAAGAAAAATAAAAAACAATAGGACAGGGACGGTAGGCACGATTGGTGCGCTTATGCACGCCCCCTACAGGCTCTTAGGAAGGACGTCAATAGTATACAGTTTGAGGTTAAAGTTTTTGGGGTTTGGGGAAGAAACCACAGAGTCAGGTAGAGTATTCCAAACATTGACCACTCTGTTGCTGAAGTCGTATTTTCTGCAGTCAAGTTTGGTGCGGTTAACCTTGAGTTTGTATCTATTGTGTGCTCTTGTATAGTTACGATTGAAGCTGAAGTATTCATTTACAGGTAGGACATTGCAATGTATGATTTTATATACTATATTTAGATCGGACCAAAGGCAGCGTAGTTCTAGGTTTTCTAGGTCTAGAGTTTCAAGTCTGGTGGCATAAGGTATTCTACAATGAGTGGAGGAGCGGAAAACTCTTCTTGTGAAATATTTCTGGACTTTTTCAATTGTGTTAATATCAGATACGTGATATGGGTTCCAGACTGATGAGCTGTATTCAAGTATAGGTCTAGCAAATGTTTTGTATGCTCTAGTTAGTAGTGTGATATTACCAGAGAAGAAGCTATGTAGGATTAGATTAACAACTCTTAATGCCTTTTATTTTAAATAATTTTAAATAATTTTCTTCTTGACCACATGAAAAATGTACAGTTTAAATATATTTCTCTTATGCATTATACCGGTAGTAAAAAAAAATTGAATCCCACCACTGGACCAAAGACACTGAATGTGCACAGAATCCTGAATCTGTAGGTTTTCACCCTTGTTGCATGTGGTATCATTACATATGATGGAGAGACGAAAAGAGCGAAAGAGCATACTGCTGTGTATGGTGCCATCCATTAACATCATCTCTATTTCAAGAATGTCTGAGGTCTCAAATAGATCCTAAGAGTTTTTTTTTAGAAATGATAGACAGCTGCATTGTAGCATTTCTATTTGGAAGCAGAAATTAGATGAAAGAAACTTTAGGGTAGATGTAAGCTTTGTAACTGGCTGGATCTTCCACTTAGTAATTTTGTGAGAAGGCAAGTCCTCTCTCAGCACCATTTAGTAAGATGTCCCTTCTCAACACTCCAAATCTGCTTCTCAGCTCAAAACAGGTAAGGATATCTAAAAAAGGATGCAGATAATGCATATATCATACTTGGGCAAAGGCAGGCAGGGAGGGAGGGAGAGAGGAGAGGAAGAGGGAGAAGGAAAGAGGGAGGGAGGGAGGGAGAGAGAGAGAGATCTTCTGTTTTTAGCATAATCAAAATTTTCACATTTTAATATCAGTTTCCTTTATCCTAAGGAAATCTGTATGGGCGTGGAGCAAGTGATAACAAAGGACCTGTCTTAGCCTGGATAAATGCTGTGAATGCATTCAAAGCACTAAAAATAGTAAGTAAAAAATGGCCTTGTAGAAAAAGAAGAGTTTTAAATGTTTTTAGCAATATTAAAAAGAGCAATTAGAAAAGGCAGTTTAAATTAGGGAAATATCAAGGAGGAGCGATTCAACACTCACCTAAGAGGCTAAAGGTTTATCTGGTCTGGAATTCTTCATCACATAGGAGCCAGCCATAAGCTTCATGGAACATCATGTGCAAAACAAATGCAATTGTTCTCTTGTGTGCTTTTTCCCAAGTAACTGGTATTTCAAGGACTTATCCTTGGATTCTGAAAGGGCTTTATGGTTAGCCCTTGGTAGCCCATTGTGTCTAGTTACTATTATCATTCTTTAGATTTATTATATCCTGTTGTGGTCTGCCTCCGGCCTGCGGGGGGGAACATGGGCCTGTTCTGGAGTCTGGGGAGGGCTTGGATGAGGGATCTCCATCTAACACAGAGATGGAGCCAGGACCATCTGAGAGTTATGTGCTGACTCTGGACCTCCAGAATCATCAGCAAGGCAGAAGAACAGGGAGAACCTGTTCCCAGTGCGCGCTTGCACAGAGTTGCTAGAAGGCAAGAACAGTTAAGACAAATGGGGTGACTCAGGAGTAAGGCTTGGAGATGATTGGCTCCTCCCATAAGACATAAAGGAGGAGCAAAGGAACATGAGTCTTTGCAGGAAGCAACTTAGTTTGTTCTGGTCAGTTTAAAATCTGAAGCTCTGTGTTGACTTTGTACTCCGTTTGGCCTTGTACAGCTAATTGACAATTTAATCATTGGCAGCATTTCAAGGAAAATAAAGGTGGGTGCTTATCAGCCTTATCCCGAAAGACTGTGGTAGACTTCAGTTGATTATTCATAAACTGTTTGGGACTCATTATGGGCTGTGAATGCTTATAATTCACAGCCGTTGAAATAATTTAAAAAAAGGTTTTTGGGAACAGCATGTGATACTGTCTCAGGAAGCCTTGGTCGGAACATAACCACTCCATTCCAAAAGATTCTGCATGGCTCACAACATACAACTTAAAAACAGAAGCATAATAGCCCAGACAAAAACAGCTATAATGCTTAAAATATGATATTACATGATATGATATGCGGTTTACTAACACATTAACCTCAGGCCTGAGGGCAGAACCAGGTCTTAAGGAGCATTTGAAGAGCAGAAACCCAATGTATGTCTGGGAGATATTGTCCCAGAGAGCAGGGGCTGTGACAGAAGAAGGCTTGCTTCCTTTGTCCCATAAGATGACAGCACTTGAGAGGACCTGCAGCACATCCAGTCTGCCTGAATACACTAGATGGGCAAAGACAATTGGAGATAGGCAGTGCTTCAAATAACTAGCCTCTATGCCATGAAGGCCTTTTTAGATAAAGATGAGCTTAAACTGCACTCAGAAGTCAAGTGTAGCCAATGCAGCTCACCTAGTATGGGGGTGTAATAAAAAGTGCCAGTTACTTCTAAACCAGTGGCCATCAACACATCTGGTGGCAGTGTATTTCATAGTTCAACAATGCATGGGTTAGAAGTGGATTTTCTAATTCACATCTTAGATTCTGGAGGACATACCCAGGCGGGAGAGTCCAAAGATACCTTTCAAAGAAGAGCAGTACATAGGGAGAAAGTCATCATGTAGTCTGGCTCGCCAGTGTTGAATGAAATAGGAAAGGAAGCATCAAGGAATAACTCAGAATGAGACGGTCAATTTCCTACACAGTTAATCAAAAATAGGAGAGAATGAGTTGGGAGTCATTCTTTCAGTATATTGGCAAACTCAAGAGGACCAGATTCTTTTTAAAGCAGATTTTGTAGTGGTCTCATTCATAAATAGTTGATAAGTCAACGAGACCTAGAAACATATGCAGTTGATACAGCAGGTGATCATGCTTATGACAGTAATATTCGAGGCTTCTGATTTCCCTTTCTTTCCTCTGTGATTTATCAGAGAAACTAGTCCACAGAGCACTTCCTTTTAGTCAATTATACTCCATTCAAGCTTTGATCTCTCTAGTTAAAATGGGTAGGAAATCTGCAGCCCTTAAGAACCTAATTTCTAGGGCTGTTTGAATCAGCCAAGAGCTAATTTGTATGTACACTTTTGAATAATGAAATCAATTTGACCCCAAATGTTGGGTTGATCTTAAAATATGTGTGCGCGTGTGTGTGTGTGTTTCTGTGCATACATTCAAGAAAGGTTGATTTCAAAGGCACCTGATTTATTGAGAGAAATCTTGTTTGTTTTTACACCAGAGAACAAAAAATGCTTTATCTCAATGCCACAAAGATCTTTATTGAGGCGAATCACTAAGCTCTTTGTTGAGGCTAATCCGAGCCACATTGCAATGAAGTGAACATCAGATTATACATTATAATTCTGTCTGACATTAAATGGAGAGTTCTTTTTTTTTAATGGTCATTTAAAAGGGAATTTTTTTTTTTACCAGGATTTACCAGTAAACATCAAATTTCTTATTGAAGGCATGGAAGAAGCAGGATCCATTGGACTGGAAAAATTGGTTGAAAAAGAAAATGAAAGATTTTTTTCCAGTGTTGACTATATTGTGATTTCAGATAATGCCTGGCTTTCTAGAAAAAAACCAGCTCTTACATATGGAGCTAGGGGAAATGCCTGCTTCTCAGTGGAGGTAAAAGGGTAAAACAGAATTATTTGTGACTAAAATATTCTTTTACTCTTGGAAAGGTTTTTTTTTTTTTTTTTGAAGCTGATAAGATGCAAATTTTATTATCTCTAGGTTAATTTCCTCAATTTGATGCCCCCAAAATAAATAGGATTGCAATAATTATAATTTCAATTTTTGAGGAGAATTTTGTGATATGTATGGAGAGCAACATATTATGGAAAATTATATAGAATAAGAATGGATATAGTCTGAGCTGTGTTTAGAAAATTGAATTAAGCTCAGGAAATTTTAGGAGCAGCCTGAGAACGTCTCAGCTCTCACAAACTTTCAGTCAAATTCAGAGTTGTAACTGAGAGTACAATAGCAATAGCATTTAGACTTATATACCATTTCACAGTGCTTTACAGTCCTCTCTAAGTGGTTTCCAGATTCAGCATATTGCCCTCAACAATTTTGGGTCCTCATTTTACCCACCTCAGAATGATAGAAGGGTGAGTCAACTTTGAGCTGGTCAGGATCGAACTCCTGGCATAGGCAGAGTCAGCCTGCAATACTGAATTCTAACCACTGCGCCACCACAGCTCATGATGAGGGATGACATCCTTCAACACCATGGAGAAAGGATATAAAAATAGTTTACTAATAAGTAACAGATGAACTACAATCCTAAAATCCACCAATCAGATTAGCTGAAAAAGGATGGTTCAATTGAATGGAGGAACCCTAAAACCTGGAAACTGTGAGCATGTACTAAGACGAGTTATTTGTAAACTATACCAGGATCGAGTTTATCAGTATTTCGTAGAAATGTTTATCCCTAATTTTCTTTATTCTTCAGCAACCCAGTTTAGGGGTATGGCTACTGCTTTTTAACTGCAATCATTGTTAGGTAATTGGGAACCAGAAACCCATGCTGACTTACTGCAAAGCTTGAGTTCTACTAATAGAACTTTTTCCCTACTGCTTCCATACAGGACATCTTCACACTCTGCACCTTTTCTGTTTTTCTTCTTAACAAATATAAGATTGCAGGTTTAAGAATTAATCATCAGCTCTTAATCATAAATGTGTATTTCCTTTACTGTTTCTCACATGCTTATTTATCATGCTTGTTTCCTACACTCCATGTAAAGAGATCTGGAGCTTATTGAGCTACCTCATTTTATTTTCAGGCTCTTTTAAGATAGATGAAGTGACTAGCTCAAGATTGCTTTAGAATGCCTGACAGAAATTTCAAATTGTGCTTCCTTCAATCAGAATCAATTTCTTTTATGTACCATTCTACACTGGCTACCAAGTAATGGTGGGCAAATGGAATTCTTGAATTGACAGCTACCTGTATTCTCGGCTCATTACAATAGTAGCTTTTAACAGGGATTGTAGCTAGCATCCAATGTATAAACCTGGGCTATTTTCTCATTTTCTGCCCTCACATAAACTATAAGGACCCTCCATCCTGGATGGCTTTTCATCAGTTCTGTGGAAAACTGAAATCTATTCTAGTCTGATGTATGTTTCTTTTGCTGAGAATCCTTAAGCAGGGTTTCCATTTCCAAACATTTCTGGATGGATTGTCTCCTTGACTCATGATCACCTTTCACCAGGTGATCTCTTGATCTCTAGGAATATACTCCAGAATAGTGTTTTGATTAGTGCAATAAACATAGATATATGCATGTTTTTTATTTGTATATACTTCATTTACAGACATAAACAATAATTCTGATACAGTAAAGACAACAGAAGGTTTGAATATTAGAGGAATTTTTGCTTAATAGACAAAAGCCAAATCTTTTTTTTTTTTACAATTAATCTTGGTGCAAGCACCCATAAAAAAACAGTACTATAAATTCAAAATTCATTTAAATGTTGATTTTATCTGTATGATGACTTAAAATGTTGTCTTTATTTAATTTAGGTAGAAGGCGGTGAAAAAGATCTTCATTCAGGAAGTGCAGGTGGCATCATCCACGAGCCCATGTCTGATCTGGTAGCTCTACTTGGTAAAAAAAAAGAAAACTATATATTGTTTATATGGAATTGTTAGGTTTTTACTGATGGGAGGGGGGGTGTCTCCCATTTCATAGTACCTTTAGTACCATGAAAACAAAAAAGGGGGGGTTGAAACATGCTTACATGTGTTCTGATAATTTCACAGCATTACTGAGTAGCCTTCTGCAATCCTCCAGAACAGGAGTTTGCAGTCCACAAGTCTTAAATTTGCTGAATTTACAGAAGATTGGCAGGATGAATTGTGATAGTAGCACACAGAAAACTGATGCTATATGAAAACATGAGAAACTTGTAAAAGGCTTCACAATAATGCCAAATGTTGTTGTGGTATTTAAGGAGATCTTAACTGCAAGGCTAAAACATAGAAGTAGAATGTTAATTAGAACATGAGATGAGGCTAAGTGATGTTATATTGACTGGCATAATTTGTATAAAGATTAATCGATACATAGATTTAAATTACACAAAATGTAAATTGGTTTTGTTTAAATCAATTTGTAAAGCAGAAGAAACCTACCAGAATACATTACTTTCTATTTTAAAATGGCCCTCCTTTATTTTCTGTCTGCAGACTCTGCAATCTATATTAACCTAATAATATCTACATTTTTTGGTTTCCTTTCTCCATTAACAGATTAGAGCCAGACAATATTTTAGTTAGATTTCATTAAACTAATATGATAAAATGATTACTACAATTTGTTTTGATTGTTGTTGTTGTTTGGAAAATAGCAGGAGGAAAGTGTGCTGGATTCGTTCACCACCTTGAGTTATTTGTAAAAATCATAAAGATAGGATATAAATAAATAAATCAATAAATTTGGGTTCTATAGACAGTCTCGTGAATTCATCTGGACTTATTTTGATCCCTGGAATATACGATGATGTGGCCCCGTTTACAGAAGAGGAGAAAAAGCAATATGAGTTGATAGAATTTGATGTGGAAGAATATAAATCAAATCTTGGAGTAAAGGAATTCTTTTATAATACCAAGGTATGGTACTTTCAGTAATAAGACATTGTTTCAAAACTCCCCATTCACAGGGCAAGACTATGTGTATCACATTTCCTGTTGTAGATTCTGCCCTTTGTTTTCACAAAGGCAGGGAAAAGAATAGATGCACATCTTTTTATTAACTTTATTAGGAATTGTTCCCTTGGAAGCATTGGGTAGGCAAGGCAGGCAAAGGGGAATAAATAAACAAGAAAGACCCAATAATTCTGTCTTTAAGAAAAGTATGGAGAAAAACAATTTAAAATACATGATAGAAAGAAAATAAGTACTAACAAAAAATTAAGGTCAAATTTGTGGCTGTGCCCCTGTATATTAATGTGTTTTATCAACATAATGCTAGTGTTTCCCTGTTTTTCCCTGTTGAAGCTGTTTAAGTAATTAGTGTTTTTTTTTTAAACCAAGTATTTAGTACCTTGGTAAAAGTGTGGCAATTAATTAGTATTATTAATAGTTAGACAGTTTAATCACAACAAATCTGGTTCTTCATTATTATCATAGATGGTATTTACTAATTTCCATTCTCCTAGTTGTTTGGATAGACAAAAAAGACCAGATCTAGTATCTAGATTCTAGTTCTCTAGTTTTATCCAATATCTGTCTGTTTTATTTCCAAGAATGATTTTATATTTTTCAGTATAAATAGGAAACAAGAGATCTGCACATTTAGTGCTTTCTGTAATTTTGTAAATCAGTTTGCATCACAAAACATAGTAAAAGTTTTAACCCATTATGTTATAAAGGAACAATAAAAACAAGATTCTTACTCATTACAATTATTTACAATCTGCTTCCCAAATATCTGGGTGGAAATTAGGGAAAACATCAAATTATTTCTCTTGTCACACATGAAAATCCTTGTAGCAGGTACTTAAATTAACTTAACAAGTAATTGTTTAGAAACAGCAACTTTCATAATTATTGTAGTCCCACGGAAACATTTTCTTGTCAGCAACTTTCAGGTTGTGAAATTAGCATCTAAATGACTTAGGCACATAATCTAGGTGTGAGGAAGCAGAATCTCAACTATAACCCCACTACAGTCATTAAAAAAATAATTCAAACCTAAGATTTATATTGGATGGCCTTGCTTCAATGCTGAGTGGAAGTACTGTTCATCCATTCATGAATTCTGATTTATTTATTTTATTTATTTATTTATTTGATTTGCCAATTGTTTACAAGATAATAAGTATAAGTGTATACATAGTTGTGAATACATGAAATGGGTACATATAAGAAAAATAAAAGAATAAGAGAAACAATAGGACAGGGACGGTAGGCACGATGGTGCGCTTATGCACGCCCCTACAGACCTCTTAGGAAAGGGGTGAGGTCAATAGTAGACAGTCTAAGGTTAAAGTTTTTGGGGTTTGGGGAAGAGACTATAGAGTCGGGTAGAGTATTCCAGACATTGACCACTCTATTGCTGAAGTCGTATTTCCTGCAATCAAGTTTGGTGCGGTTTACTTTGAGTTTGTATCTATTGTGTGCTCTTGTGTTGTTATGGTTGAAGCTGAAGTATTCATTGACAGGTAGGACATTGCAATGTATGATTTTATATACCATGCTTAGGTCAGACCGAAGACGGCGTAATTCAAGGTTTTCTAGTTTTAGAATTTCAAGTCTGGTGGCATAAGGTATTCTACAACGAGTAGAAGAGTGGAGAACTCTTCTTGTGAAATATTTCTGGACTTTCTCAATTGTGCTAATATCAGATACGTAATGAGGGTTCCAGACTGATGAACTGTATTCGAGTATTGGTCTAGCAAATGTTTTGTATGCTCTGGTTAGTAGTGTGATATTACCAGAGATAAAGCTATCTTATATGACATTGTGCCCCTTTGCAAATACCTATCTTGCCTCTCTGTCAGCCCAGTGTCCTTTTAAAGGTGTTGACTCTGGTATGAACAAGATAGCCATCACTATCTTGTGGTCTTCTTGTGTCACTTGTGGATAAGCTCAACTCAAGTCTTTTCCTTGGAGAGGAACTATAACTAGCAATTGCACTTAGACTTATATATCACTTCACAGTGCTTTATAGCACTCTCTAAGCGGTTTACAGAGTCAACATATTTCCCCCAACACTCTGAGTCCTCATTTTATTGACATCGGAAGGATGGAAGGCTGAGTCAACCTTGAGCCGGTGAGAATCGAACTACCAAACAGCTGGGAGCCGGCAGTCAGCAGAAGTAGCCTGCAGTACTGCATTATAACCACTATGCCACCATGGCTCATAAAGACCCTGTCTATTTGCTGGCTCTTCATTCCACTATTGTTGTTGGTTCTGTTTTTAGGGAAGCCATCTTCAGTTTATTTCTCCCCTGAGAACTGACCATTCCTAGTTCTCCAAAGTTCAAGGGAGGGACAAGGGAAGCACATTCAAACATGCAGGTTCTATTCCTATAACTTTATAATATACATAGCATTAACATCAATAATTTTGCTTTCCTAATCTAATCTATGTTAGATGATTAACGTATGCTTAATATTGTCAACTATTTATGATTGGCTGTTAAACTTTATTTTAGTTAGGTGTGAGCAGTCATTGAAAAGCAGTGGAATTGGAGTAATATGTAAAAATATCCTGAAAGTGATATCATTGCTCACTACTGTAGCTTTACTGAATACACTCTGGCTAAAGTTTTCTATTTCACTTTGTTCATTCTCTTTTTAAGGAGAAAATACTCTCACATATGTGGCGCCTGCCATCTCTCTCTATTCATGGGATAGAGGGAGCTTTTCATGAACCAGGTATCAAAACGGTTATACCATCAAAAGTCACAGCAAAGTTTTCAATCCGGCAAGTCCCTCATATGGATCTGTCTAAAGTGGAACACCAGGTAATATTTTCCTGAAACCTTATGACTCTCAACATAACTTAGATGGTTTGTTATTGATTTTCAGCATAATTCTGAGTGGCTTAGTCTGACACAGTTTTGGCACCAAGCTTCTTTTTCATGAGATATAAAAAATGAGCAGCTAAGAAAAACATTGAATTATGTGCAAGAGGTCTTGATATTAGGGCTCTGTCATCCTATTAGATTATTCCATTCTCATGTTATAATATAATCTCTGAACAGTTTGCTGGGCCAACAGTGGGCCAAGAAGATTGATGAAAAGCTGACATCAGGGGTGGGATTCTACCGGTTCGGACCAGTCCAGTTGTTATGATTCTCTGTAGTTTGGAGAACAAGTAAATCGGGCCTCTGGCTGGCCCTGGCCCTCTCCGCCCGCTTCTTCAATCCCTATAATGCATGTGCAACATCGTGCACATGCGTGACATCCTTGCAGTCTGTTTTTGCCTGCCTGCCAGGCCAGCCATTGCTACCTGCCTTTCTCTGCGGTCCTGCCTGATGTGATGATCTCCCTGGGTGAGTGCAAGCCCCGGTCGAATTCCCCACCACTTGCCTTTTGTTTCGCCCCTTCCCTCCGCCCACCACTTGTGTTTTGCCGCCACTGTCAGTCGCCTTTTCCCCATCACCACCACTTCCCTTCCACTGGGGAACACGTGGAGAGGCTCCTGTTGGCTCCAACCAGGTCAGCAACTGCTTAACTCACCTGCTGCTCCAGCTGGGAGAGCGAGAGAGCCTCTCTCAAGAGCGAAAAGCTTGCAAGTTCCCTTCCCTTCGAAACGGCTCCCGTGCAGCAGAGAAGCAGCCCGGTTGAATCCTACTTCTCTACACTGCCTGAGCTGTTTCCAATGGGAGGCTTGCAAGCTTTTCGCTCTTGGGAAGAGGCTCCCTCACTTCCCCAGCAAGAGCAGGTGAGAGAAGGAGCCCAGAGCCGACATGACTCACAAACCTCTCCACTGTTCCTTCCAGCTGGGAGAGCGAGGGAGCCTTTCCCAAGATTGAAAAGCTTGCAAGTCCCCCTCCCTTCGGAAATAGCTCCCGTTCAGCAGAGGGACTTGCAAGCTTTCCCAAAGGGGGATCAACCAGGAAAATCCCCCCCCCACAACTCTCATGAAGAGAAGCATGTGAGTATTACTGCCTGCCATGGAATAAAGCCAAAAAAGTATTTTTCTATAGATTGTCCTGACTATCCATTGGTGTAATAACAGGCAAAGGATAGGCGGGGACGGGATGAGGAACCAGGAAAATTGTGTAATGAAGCTATTTCCCTCCCAATGTGCTTCATCTTGAAATAACTTTAGCTGACTCGCACAGAGGATGGGTGCCCGAGCATTTAGATGTAATCTGACACAAATGCACAGTGTATCACACTATTTGCACCCAGCTGTTCTTCGCCCTGATCATCTGAAGCAGGGCGCGTAAATGCAAAGGAAACACCAAAGTGTGTGCAGGCGGTCAGCAGCCGTAGGATCACGAGTTGTTCCGCCATCAGTCAAACTGCATATTTTCCTCATAGACAGCTTTCCTTTTCCCTCCTGCCTGAGCTGGGTCAGGTGTTTCTTCCTGAACTTGCAAAGTTGTTGCCCTTGGCCCCTTAGACCCATCCCAACTCAGCCGAGTCCACACCGGCCTGGAATGAAGCCAGTCTCTTTGAGCTCTCTCACCCCTCTTGCTTACTACCAATCCCCACCGGAGCCTCCCCACAGGCTTGGGCGATTTCAATCCTTCGTGGGGAGCTGGCAGCCTGGTGACAGCTATGCCAGTGAAGCGGAGAGCAGGTATGGTGAGCCCCAGATCGGGAGTCGGCACACAGGGCATTGCTGGAGCTGAGAGGGCTTGTCCTTCCCCTCTGACACCCGCCACGGGAGGAAGGTTGGCAATGTAAAGCCAAACCGCTGCCCAGGCAAGAGGATGGGCGAGGCTGCAGGGTGAACCTGGATGGAAGTTGCTTGTAAATCTTCCCAAAAGAGGGAGGGAAGGAAGTTTCACAGCTGTCCAGGATGATTTTATAATAAGAGAAGACCTGGATATGTTTTTATTAGACAGCCTTTCCTAACAAGACTGATTTTTGCTTGTATCACTGTTGGTCTCAATGAAGACTATTTAAAAAACCCTGACAATAATTTATTTATTTTTTTAAGGTGAAAAAACATTTAGAAGATGTATACTCTAATCGAAGAAGTCCAAATAAACTGACAGTGTCTATGCTAATGGGTGCAATGCCCTGGATTGCTAATATTAATGACCCTCAGTATACAGCTGCTAAAAAGGCAATCAGGAAAGGTTTGTACTGTTTTAGGCATTGTAGTTTATGTTTTGCATGTGGCTTTTCACTGTCTTTATAAGGGCAATTAGCAAAGACCAATCATTTATGTTATACTTGTGCATTTAAAGTTCTAGAGAACTGAAAGTAGAAGATTGTCAGATATAGAAAGAAGCTATGGTTCAGTTACACAACAGTACTTTTATTTTATAAGGATGTTTCAAATATTACATCTGTATGTTGCATCATAAGCACTTTTGAAGGGATTTCAAAAACAGATCATGATAGAGATCAGGAAGGTCAGGGGATAAAAAGTAACAATTCCAGCTTCCTATGTCTTTTCAAACTTAAGCACAGCAGGGAACTTTGGAATTGCTCAGTTAAGTTTGGAATTGCTCAGTGCTATGGAATAGCAATAGCACTTAGACTTATATACCAGTTCACAGTGCTTTCTAAGCAGTTTACAGAGTCAGCATATGGCCCACAACAATCTGGATTCTCATTTTACTCATCAGAAAGATGAAAGCCTGAGTCAACCTTGAACCGGTGAGAATCAAACTGTCAAACTGCTGTAGCCAGCAGTCAACAGAATTAGCCTGCAGTACTGCATTCTAACCACTGCACCACCAATGACTCATACTTAGGCATTTTGGATGTTTAGCAATGTTACTTTTCCAGTAATTATATCTTGTTTTATTTTTGTATTTTGCCATCACAAAAAATATTACATCTGGAATATATTTTCTCCTTTTCTATGTTTTAGTGTTTAATCAGGATCCAGATATGATCCGGGATGGATCAACAATTCCAATTGCCAGAGTGTTCCAGAATATAACAAGGAAGAGTGTGATGATGCTCCCAATTGGTGCAGCGGATGATGGGGAACATTCCCAAAAAGAGAAAATAAGCAGGTTCAAAATTTAAATTAATTTCATATGTTAGCATAAAGGAATATGCTCCATTTCATCATTTATATTTTGATCAATGGTGGGGATGGTTATGGAAGTGGATCATTATTCCTCTGTCCTCCTTTTTGCATGCATTAGTACCTGTCTCATTTCATAGTTTATAGAGGTTTTAGGTTATATAAACCTGATTCATATTTTGTGTTAAGCTAGTATTTGTTTCAACTATGATTTGTTGGATGAATGATTGCAATCTCTTTGAGACATAATATTAAGCCAAAAGCTAAACAAAATATCTAGGTTCATATATCAAACTCAGCCTACAGCCCAGCTATTTAGAACTTCAAAGCAACAAAGCACCTTTAACTTTTAGATTGCTTGATAATTGTTTTTCTTTCCTTCTTCCCTTTCCTGATCAGATTTAACTATATCAGTGGAACGAAGATGTTTGCCTCCTTTTTACTGGAGATTTCAAAACTTCACGCTTCCAAATAGAAACAGTGATGATGGTCCATAAAACTACAATCTTATTATTTTCATTATGTCTTATGCATGGGTGCAGTTCCAAATGCATATGGTGATGCTGTATAAATTCTTCCACAAATATATATTTTAGACTTACAAATTCTTATGATACATAGCTAAGTATTTCTTTCTCATTTGCTTTTTGCCCCTTAAATGTATGTATTTCAGTAAGAGAAAGGCTGGATTCATACATTATATTATTTGTTGAACAAGCCAGTGGATAAGTTCATATGAGCCCAGGAATGGGCACCTTGCAAGCTGTATATGGTGCCTTGTGTGATCCGTTAGCATCCACTCAAATTTGTGGCAAAATGGTTAAAAAATCAGCAGCAATTTTTTAAAATTAAAAATGGCAAATAATGTTGGGAATGTGATTACAAAAATTCTAGCAGATGAAACAGCTATTTCAGTGACCATGTTGTGCCCAAGTGTTCTGATGTTCAATTCTCTATTTGTATTTTTTTAAAATTATGAATTTAGCACTATGGCAAGGCTAAATCATGCTGCATATAAATAGTATCAATATTATTCAATATTCAGGCTACGGTTTTGCTAGCACATTTACCTCCCATGTGGAGAGTACAAGTATTTTCAAGTACAATAGCTTATTAGATTATATCTGAAATAATCTATTATATTATATCCTTCGCATTTATTTTTAGTTTGAACTCAATTATTTTCTAATCAGTATCACTACTAATGATAGATTTTAATTTTAATATTGTGTTGAGTGAACTGTACCAAAAGTTATTTCAGCAATACCAGTGAAATGGCTTTGTTGCTTATGGTAGACACTAAGCCATTTTATGAGAGCAGTGCTCACATGGTTAGGATGCTGGGTTGATGATCAACAAGCCGATATTTGATATCCAATGCTGCTCTTTGGTGGGGTGAGCTCCCGTCATTTGCTCCAGCTCCTGTCAATCTAATAGTTCAAAGTGAGCAATTGTAAGTTGGTAGATAGGTACTACTTTGGTGGGCATATTAGCAGGACATGAAAGGAGCTCCTAACTGGGTATTCCGCAGGCAAGCCTAATCACCAGCTAATCATGAGCTGTCATCGGCTAATCCTTTCAACCCAGAAGTGCCTTAGCAGCTTGCGACATGAATACAATGACAAGGAGTGGGGGGTTCAAAATTTTTTATTACCAGTTCTGTGGGTGTGGTTTGGTGGGCATGACAGGAGAAGGATGCTGTAAAATCTCCATTCCCAGCCCATTCCAGGGCAAGGATACTGTAAAATCCCCATTACCTCCCCATTCCTGGGGGAAGGTTACTGTTGAGGTAATTCCCTGTTAGGAGAATGAGCGCACACAGGGAGACATAGTGAGAGTGGTGAAGAATAACACACAACCAACACACAGATACACTGTATGGTAAAATGTAGGTTTTTTACTTCCAGTAAACGGTTAAGCAAAGTCCAACAAACAGTCCAAGTCATACACAGTTATAGCAGTCAGTTTTCAGTCCAGGGATAATCCAATAACAAACTCCAGTATCAAAAACAGTTCAGTATTGGACTCACATCAATCCAAGAATAACAATGATCCGCAACAGTCAAAAGGGAAATGCAGGAACCAAGAACATCGACCATCAGAACATCTAGCAACTAGCAACTAACAACAACAGAACTAAGAAACCAGGTTTCTGGTTCCATCTTATGGCTGTTTGAGGAACCACACACAATTACAATTTTAGTATTCCCTTAAGACAGTATTAAATATCTATCCTGGTTTATATATTTCCAAGCCAACTGTTAGGTGACTAACAATTCCTAACATTCTCCCCTTTGGGTAGGACAATATATAAAACCTTACAGTTTAAGTCCATATCCTTCACAGCAAGCCTTATGCTTTACAGAGCCTTGGGCTTTTGTAAAATGAACTGCAATGTTATTCTCTTACATGCAGTACTCCAGTTTAATCATTTTACTTTGTACACATTGTCTCACATTTAAATATCTTAAATCTGTGTGTTTTGATCTTGTATTTATAGCAAGATTGGAAGCCATCTGTATTGCTGATTGGTTGTCTTCATAAACAACAGTAGAATCTGTTACATCAATTCTCATATCAATCAATAGTTGCTTATAACAAACTAAATCTGTACATAATAAAGACAAACATGAGAATTCAGCCTCCATTGTTGATAAACTTAGATGTTTCTGTAGAATAGACCTCCATCCGATCAACACCTTTCCTAATAATACTACAGTACCTGATGTTGATTTACGTGTATTTACATCTGTAGCAAAACTTGCATCAGCATATGCAGCTAAACTCAGTTCATCCTTAGGCTCCAAATATAATGCATAATGCATTGTTTGTTTCAGATATCTTAACACACGTTTAGCAGCTTGCCAGAGCCTTTCAGTTGGCTCAGCGTTAAATCTAGCTAATTGGTTAACACTGTATGCTATATCTGGCCTTGACCAATTACTGAGATAAGATAAGCTACCAATCAAAGACTGATAAATGTTCTTATCTAAAACAGGACTTTGAACATCACTGTGGCTAAACTCCTGGCTCATCGGTGTTTTAGCCAGTTTACAAAGTTCCATTTTAAAGTTCTTTAGTAATTGGTTAATTTTATCTGCCTGTGAGATTTTGTATCCTCCCCTAGTTTTATCTATCTTTAAACCAAGATATTGTTTTATTTCACCTAACTCTTTTATTTTAAATTTCTTTTCTAATAGTGAAATTATTCCAGTAGCTTCTTGTTCAGTTTTGGTGATTAATGCTATGTCATCAGTAAACAATAGCAACAATGAAATTACACCCTCACTTTCCTTTTTAAACAAACATGGATCAACCATGCCAGCTACAAAACCTATCTTAGTTAATTCCTTAACTATACACTGGTTCCACTCATATCCTGATTGCTTCAAGCCATAAAGACTCTTTTTCAATCTCCAGCAATCAGTTGTATTATCATGTTTGATACCTAAAGGTTTCTTTAAATATACAGTGTGTTGCAACGGTGCATGCAGATATGCCGTCTCTACATCTAAATGATTTATAATGTATTTCTCCTTAGCTGCCCACACTAATGCTGCTCGTAATGTATTAGCCTTCAGACTAGGCGCAAACACCTCATCATAGTCGTTTGCTGTCTGATTGAACCTTTGTGCTACTAATCTGGCTTTATGGGTAACAGTCCCATCCACACCTGTCGTAATCTTATAAATCCATTTACACCCTATGGCATGTTTACCTGGTGGTAACCTAACATTTTTGTATACCTCCAGCCTTTGTAAGGATTTCAGTTCCTTATCCAAAGCTTCCTGCCAAGCAGCCTGATGCTTAGCAGGATACAGTTTCAGTTCATTATAGTTACCAGGAACTGTATTCACTTGGCATACAACACTAGCCTAATATCTATCAGGTGACCATGTTACTCGGGTTGAACGTCTAGGTAATACAGGGCTTACTGGTGGACTCTCCTGTTCCGCCTGCTCCTGTTCTTCTACCTCCTCCTGTGCCTGTTCTCCTACTTCCTCCTGTGCTTCCTCTTTAATGGCTATTGATGGTTTAATTATTTCATCTTTAGGGACTACTTGGGTGTCAATTATAACATCATTGCTGGATTCCTGTTCCAGTTTATTCCACCCAATGTGCTCAAGAAATTTAGCACTAGCGCTACAGTAAACATGAGCTGTGCCTGGATCCCAAAATCTAAACGAGCTATGGTTGGCCTCGTAACTACGAAAAATAATTTCCTAGCTCTATGTTGCCCTTTCAGTCTTAGTTGTGAGGGAATATGAACCCATGCTGGAGCTCCAAATGTGTGTAGATAACTTAAATTTGGTTTTCTGCCATGCCACCGAGTGAATGGCAATTCACCAGTTGTTGTGTTAACCACATTGTTTAACACATGGTTGCTACACATTATGGCCTCACCCCACAGTGTTTCAGGCAAACCTGGATCAGATAACATAATGCGAGCCATGGCTTGTAACATTTGCCCTCTTCATTCTACAAACGAGTTATGTTGTGGCCTGTAAGGTGCAGAATGCTTATGCTCGACACCAGCCAATTTTAGCATTGTTTGGAATCTATTGTTAATAAACTCAGTCCTGTTATCAGTAGCTAAAGTAATTACCCTATGTTTCTTTTTTCTCTCTGCAAACCTTAGCCAATTAAAGAAATGTTAGAATGTTTCTGTTTTGTTTTTCATGAGATAGCAGAAACCGTACCGGGAGTAATGGTCCATTATACTCTAAATATAGCAGACACCTCCCAAACCGGGGTTTCTTAGGACCAATTATGTCTGCAAACACAACCTCTAAAGGTTCTTTGGTCTTAAACCCATTTAGTCTGTTTGCTGGAGTAACCTTGCTTTTCTCCTGACTACAGGCATTATAGTTTAAATACTTGCTACAAGGTTTTAATTTTACTCCTTCTGACAATTTAACAGTTTGTTTCAACATTTTGAAATTAATGTGCCCTAGACGTCTATGCAGTAAATGTATGCATTTGTAAATGTATACATTTATATGCAATGTGGCTTAACATTGTTATAAACCGAGTTAGCCATCTTCAATTTGTCATCATGTATCACATATAAATCATTCTGTAAATTAGCAATAACACTTTTACCCCCTTTCTCTATTATGCAGTTATCTCCCCTAAAGGTTACTACATAACCAATATTAACTAAAGCCCTTACTGATAACAAATTAAATTTCAGTTTAGGTACATATAACATAGATAAATGTTCATTTATACATGAACAATATGCAGTACCTTAACCAGACGCTTTCATCTTCCATCCATTTGCCAATGATACATGTTGCTTACTCATGGACATCTTTAAAAACCTCTCTCTATTTTTAGTAATGCACTGTGATGCTCCACTATCAACTACCCACAAATCATGATTTAAAGTTGAATTGCTAGACATAGCTAAACTAACATTCTTCTTAGCCTTCTGGTAATTACCAGTATTCTGTCGTTTTCCCTTTGTACAGAATCTGGCTATATGTCCCCTAGCCCCACAAGAAAAACATTTCCTAACAGTATAGGCAGTTGAACACAAATCCTCTTCTTGTGCTTGTTCCTTTCTCAGTTGGTCCCTATCCAGCTGTCTTCTTGCCTCTTCTAACAACCTTCTGGTTATGTCAGTTCATCTCTGGTCAAGACTTCCAGTGAAGATACGTAATCATCATAGCTTTCATCCAATGAGGAAAGAATGATGTAAACTTGATGCAGCTCTGAAAATATCAGTTCCTTTTCATGTAGCTCTTGAAAAGTTCTTTTCATGAAGTTCAAATGAGCTAACATACCTTTCAGAAGACATGCTCTAGACAGTTTACGTGTAAGATGGCCACCACACGCAATTGCAATTACAATTTTAGCATTCGCTTAAAGATACAGTATTAAATGTCTATCCTGGTATGCTTTTTTTTTTAAAAAAAACAAAACCCAATATTATATACTTTTTAGTTATCTTTACATGCTTCTAAAAAATGAATAGATGCTATAATCTTTTAAAAAGGATCAATCAACAGTGACAATATAATTTGTATTTTTATTTTAGAAAATCTATGCAAATTCTGATACAGTCTGCTAGAGATTAGGGGGGGGCGTGCATAAGCGCACCAACGTGCCTACCGTCCCTGTCCTATTGTTTCTCTTATTCTTCTTTTATTTTTCTTATATGTACCCATTTCATGTATTCACAACTATGTATACACTTATACTTATTATCTTGTAAACAATTGGCAAATCAAATAAATAAATAAATAAAATAAATAAATTAGAAACTGATATCAACATTTGTACCAAAGAGATCCAGGCACCACTGAGATAGTTATATTTTAAAATAATTTCTCATTTGCCTGGGATGCAGCAGATTCTGACCAGTTCTGGAGAACTGGTAGTGAAAATTTTGAGTAGTTCAGAGAACCGGCAAATACCACCTCTGACTGGAGATTTTACAGTATCCTTTCCCTGCCACAACCCACCAAGCCACGCCCACAGAACCAGTAGTAAAAAAATTTGAATCCCATCCCTGCTGGGATGGTTATTATATTTTGGGGTTTTAATTTTCAATAATTATGGGTAAGTAAGTGACTGAAAAATACACAGTGGCATGCAATTCTCAAGTTTTTGGGATAAAAAGATGGGATTAGTATATTTAGTTTTGCTTTTGTCTAAATAAAGAGATAATATATTTTGATATTTACTGTCAAAAAGGATTTGTCTATTGCTAATTTATGTTTACCTTTAAAACACATATTTTTGTAAAGTATTTACAAAATTAAAGATGAAAGTAATTTTAATAATTTTATTCAGCAGTTATTCTGTCCATGAGTTTTATGGTATAATACTATCTCTTTCCTTCAGATCTTAATCAGTTCCTTTATGTGGTACCTTCTTTTTGAATAGTCCCCAAATGACATCCATCAGATATATATGAACTGAAACACATCTAGATACATCAGATTAGGAAAATTGTTCTATAGTATTTGCAAGAGTTCATTGGCACTTTTATATTTGTTCTTTGGGATTTTAGTAGTTAGAATATTAACTGTTTGTTGACAGGTACAAAATGAAAGATACTGTGATGACCCAGAGTGTAACACAAATGTAACAAAATCCAAAACGTAAATAAATGTCCTTTAATGCCTCCAACTTGGCCCCACTGTTCAATAATACTCAGTTGGAGATAAAACATACTCAAAAATAGTCTTCAAAAGAAACTTAATGAGCAGATAGAGGTGAAATAAAAAACCAAACAAACTACAATGATGACATTTCCACAACGGAACAGGAGAAGTATTTACCAAATTCAAGGAGGTAACAAGGCACAGTCTGTTGGAAGGACGCCAACCAAGATAACTTCAGACCAAAATAAAACACGCTTTGTTTCCAGTGTTTGCCAGTATGCAGGTCCAAACTCTTATTCAGTTCTCACACCTGCAGCCCATGAAAAGGATCAAGGCCCTCTCCTTCTGAGGAGACCATGTCTCTCCCTTATTCTCTCCTCCCTGCGTGCCCTATGATGGATAGGGGATGAGCCTGGGTCCTCCTCTGACTGCTCAGCCAGCCTCTGCCCTTCCCCAGCCTCCTCCACAACCTCCAGAGCCACACTTCCACTCCCTGTCAGCTGTTCCTCCTCTCCCCCAGAGTCAGTCTCCACCAGGGGCATGACAGATACCATATTTGAAGTTTTCATTTTGAACATGGAATGCCAGAAACTAATCAAAAATAAAGGTAGCCCCTTTTGTTCAATGATAGCTTGGAAATATGGCAGCCTTGGAAATGGTACTTTACGGCCCATAAAGCATTTCTAACCATTGCCCCATGATCATATGATTGTGATCTCAGTGTTTGGCAACTGGTTGGCTCTTACGATCAGTTGCCAAGTGCCCTGTGATCATATGATCACCATTTGCAATCTTCTCTGCCATCTACTTTAGAAATTCAATGGGAAAGCCAGCAGAAAAAGTTGCAAGCTGCTGTTGTCTGCTGAGAGGACTCCCTCTCATTTCCGGGGGCTAGTTGGGGGAGTTCCTGCCAAGGGAAGATCAACTCCCTTGGTTGGGTGCAGAAATCAGTTAGAATCAGAATAGATCTGGAAGGCACCTTGGAGGTCTGCTAGTCCAGGAGTGTGAAACTCAAAGCCCGGGGCCCAGATCTGGCTTGCAGGGTGCTTAGATCTGGCCTGTGGGGCTGCCCTAGAAACAGCGAAGGACTAGCTGACAGTGCCTCTGCCAGCCCTCCCGAGCTCCTTGTTCACTGGCAGAGGTTTTCAGGAGGCCATCTCAGCTGAAAATGGAGCTCGGGAGCCTGTTTTCACTGGCAGAGTGCTCGGGCCACCACAGGCGCCCCCAACACAGATGATGATGAGCTGGCCATGTCCACCCTGGTCACATCCTCCCCAGCTCCCAAGGTCAAACACAACCCTGATTGAGTTTGACATCCCTGTGCTAGTCCAACCCTTTGTTCAAGAGGCCCTGTACCATTTCAGCCAAGTGACTATCCAATCTCTTCTTAAAAACCTCCGGTGATGAAGCAGCCACAACTCCTGGTGGCAAGCTGTCCCACTGGTTAATTGTCCTTACTGTTCGGAAGTTTCTCCTTAATTCCAGGTTGCTTCTCTCCTTGACTAATTTCCATCCATTGTTTCTCATCTTGACTTGTGGTGCTTTGGAAAATAAGTTGAGCGGAGAACATGAGTTGAGCACTGAAAATAAATGGAGCACAGATCCCAAAGATCCAGTCTTATGGAGGAGAGCTAAACTCAGCAAGGAGCTCTTTCACTCTGTGAGATTTAAAAACCTGGGAATGCTGGGAATTGCAGCCATTGAACAAAACTATCACGTGGGCATCTCACTTAATGACCACTTCATTCAATGACCAAGATTCGGATTCCAGTTGTGGTCGTAAGTCAAGTTCTACCTCATACATTATATTGACAGAGTCACACATGCAGGTCTTCTGTGAGGACCTTTTTTTACTATGAAATAAACTTCCTCAAATCCTCCACTTTGAAAGACAAGCTGTTTTAGGCAGCGATTCGGTGCTTCCTGAAATCTCATGAAGCACCACATAGCCAAAACCATAATTGCTTGCAGCATTTTAATAGGATCAGCTACTTTGACACTAATTAAACAGAAGACTACTAAAACTAAAAACAATTAAAAACAATATGTGAGAATTTGCTTGTGGCTCTTTCTGATGAGCACTAAAGGAAGCCAAAAGTTTTTCTTATTCTACAATATTCATAATTGCAAGGCTCATGAACAGTCCAATTAGATTTAAATTCCCCATGAAAAATATAGCTTTATATAGCACACAATCTCACATCATGTATTCCTGGGGGAAAATTATAGATTTTTTTTTGTTAATTGCCCACTTGTCATAATTTGCACATTCCACATGTCTTGCTCTTAGAACATTTGGGAACACTATTTAAAAGGAAGCTACCTCTATTCAAGGATTGATGTTTTCGTGACATCAATGATTGGTTTTACATGGAGTAGGAGGGAAATAGGAGTCATTTGCAGAGTGAAATACTGTCTGCACCAGCAAGTTTTAAGTATCTGATCTGTTTACTTAGAATAGGAGCCATAAGGATGCTAGCTTGCAGGCACAGATGAGAGAAATCTGGTCAACAAATAACAACTGCTCAGCTTGTATGCCATGAAGCACAAAGCAAACAATCTGATGACCAGTGGGAAAGGTAGGAGGAAGAAGCATCATGTGTAAGCTGCTCCACCTGGATAGCTTTGAAGGCTGAGGCTACAAATCGTTTTTCAAAGGACTAGCAACTGCAGTAGTTGGGGAGTAATGCAAACTGAATGGACTATAGGACATATCTAGGATTCAGAATTTCATTTCCCCCCCAAGTATTTGATAAGATGATCTTTTCTTTATCTGGATTGTGCATATTTGAGGGTGTTTATGGTATTTTATGAGCTTCAGTATGGTGAGAAATTGTATGCCAGTTTTCTGCAGCTTTTATTGAGGCAGCTCTAGGACACTGCAAAAAAGGGCTTGGGATTTATATACAGATGATGCTGTAGGTCAGGGGTCTCCAACCTTGGCAACTTTAAGCCTGGCGGACTTCAACTCCCAGAATTTGCAAAGCTGGCTGGGGAATGCTGGGAACTGAAGTCCGTCAGGCTTAAAGTTGCCAAGGTTGGAGACCCCTGCTGTAGGTTATTAAAGAAAAAAATACAAATACTTTTATTTCTACTTGGAAACTTCTGGACTATGTGCTTGAAATGAAAAAAAAAATGAAACTCTGATTTTGGGTTTTACCAATTAGATAGATTTGTTGTTATAGAAATGGCTATACTAGAATAGTTTATACTATTATGTAAAAGTAAAAAGTCGAGGTTTGATGTTAATGCTTTACTCTACTGCACCAAAGGGAGTCGGAAATCAGTGCCTTCCCCCCCTTTGCTTTCCCCCACTTTTCTCTTTCCTAACTTCCCAAACTATTTACTTTTGTATTTTTTTTTTTGTATGCTATATTATAAACTAATAAAATTGTTTTTTTAAAAAAGATGATGCTGTAGGTTATTCACCACTGGTATATAAAAACCTACATCCTATTTTAGGTTAAACTAACTGCCTATCTAGCCCAGTGTTATTCACCCTGATAGCAATGTTTCTTTTACAGTTATAAAGGAGATTCTCATACAGGTAATCCTTGTCTTACAACATTTCATTTAGTGACCATTAAAAGTTACCACGGCACTGAATAAAATGACCTATGGCCATTTTCCACAGTTACAACCTTTGTAGCATCCTCATGATCATGTGTTCAAAATTCAGATGCTTAGCAACTCGTTTAAAGCTCTGACCACTGCTGTGTCTCAAAGTCACGTGATCCCTTTTTGCAACCTTTTGACAAGCAAAGTCAATAGGGAAGCCAGATTCACTTAACAACTGGGTTACTAACTTATCAGCTGCAATGATTCACTTAAGAATTGTGGTAAGAAAGGTACTAAAATGAGGCAAAATTCACTTAACATAAATTTTGGGCTCAATTGTGGTTAGAAGTTGAGGACTTCCTATATTCAATATGTCAAATGATTATCTGATCCCTTTGTCAGGGGCCTAACTAAATGGAAAAATAAGAGCCAAACAATAATTTATCACCCAGTATCTATTTGGAAACGAAGTTGGTTAATGTAAATCAAATGGTTTGATCGAATGGTTTATAATTAACATGTTTGGACAGCTAAACAAACAAGAGAAGCTGAAATAAACATGAAGATAAATGACTTGCACAGAGAACATCATTTTTCTGAACCGTTGACTCAGCTTCCAATGGCAAGAGGAGGGGATTCTTCTCCTGTTTGGTTCTGCAGCTGTGCTGAGATGCTCTTTTATCTTCTTATATGCAACTGTAAAAGATGTTACGAACAGGGGTGGGCTTACAATTTTTTAGCAAAGGATTCTCTGCCCGTTTGTGGGGTGGGCGTGGCTATGGTGGGCATGGCCTAGTCAGCCTCCTGCACCATGGTGGAGGGGAGGCGTTTTTGCCCTCTCTGGGCTCCAGAGGCTTTCTTTGAGCCTCTGGGCGGGCGAAAATGGCCTCCCTGGGCTCCGGAGGCTCTCTGGAAGCCGGAAACGGGCCCATTTCTCGAACTTCTGGGAGGCTCGTTTGTCGTCCTCCCCGAGTGGGGACTCCTGGGAGGGGAGAGTTGAGCAAGGCTAGCCAGGAGTGGGATTTGGGGGTTCTCCGAACTGCAAGGAATCTTAGGAGCTCTCCAGAACCCCTGCAACCCCCAGCCCACCCCTGCTTATGAGATATGCTTAAAACAGATAGAACATGCTCCTACTCATATTCTTAGAAGTTTGGGAGTTTTCCTTAAGTAGAATTAGAGCGCTGTTTCCAGAGGACTTTTCTTATTGTGCAATAGCTAAAACCATAAGGAATGCAATACTGATGTGCAGCAGGAAAAGCTGTCCCTGAACCAGATGCCTGATGCTTTGTGTTCTTCCTTACCGTATTGATTTTATTCCTTGTTTGAAACTTCATTTCCCTTTAAAAATAAAGGCATTTATTCTGTAACAAAAACATTGGAATTGTTATTTGTTCTTTGAAGCTCAGAGAGTGGCACTGAGACTGTTAAAACAAGTTTGAACCTCTGAGCTGCAAGGTATTTTTTTTCTTATTTAGAAAAAGGTCAGGGCACACACCCCAACTGGCACACATCTGGGCACACACCCCAACTGGCAGAGCCAGATTGTGTAACAGGATATATAATGTATAAATTATTTTTAAATAACCATAACAAGTTTTCAAAACTTTATTATGTTATTTAAACCATATACTCAAATAGTTTTTGTACTCTATGTACAATGCAATTTCCACACACAATTCAATGGAATATTTTTTTACTTATACTGTACATAATGATAAGAAAAGGCTGGGACTTTTAACTTGCAGCAAAATATACAATTTTTAGGTCTCCTTCAAATTTCCTGATAGACGTATGGCTATATTATTTGGTACTTGCTTTTGGGAATGTGTTTTGTTCAAAACTATCCTGTTATGTTGCTTCAGTTTGATTTGACATATAGAGCTTAATGGACTTTACACCAGTAGTTTAGGTTCATACCACAATGCAGGAATATTAACTGGTTAAATAAATGGAATATTTTCAAATATCAAGGGGATGGGGACCTATTTTTGAACATCCCTCATTAAAATATGCCAGGTCCTGCAGCATTTCTAGCCCATCCATCTTGATTTGCTGGAATGTTTTCCCCCTTGAATCAAACATTCAATGATGTTCAGAAACTCAACACGATTCAGTTGCATATATAAAAGAGACTTCATGGGCTACATAGCTATAACACAGAAACATATCCAGTATCTTCACAGATGTGCACCTATGCAATAAAACAGTGAAGAGGTCATTTATATGACAGTTTTTATAGTGGAGTCTATCACTACTAGATTGGTATGCTAATACTATACTGCTAAAGATAATTGTAACATTTGAATGCTGAAGAAATAAACCTTCATAAGCCTAAATGATAGATGAATTAATCTAATTTAAAAATGTAGCCCAAAGGGGCTAAATATACAAAAAAGAAAAAAAGAAAAGTAACCCCAGGTGTTTCTTTTATAAATACATTGCACTAAAAAAAAAAAGAAATGAATTTCAGTATTTTTATTTTGTAAATTTGTGAACTTTCTATTTCCCCTATTCTATAATTATACTTACAAATGAAATATAACAAGAAAAAACATTTACTAGAAACAGCTCTAGTTTTGTAAAAAAAAAAGCAGCACTAATGAGACTTATCTATGTCCGCTGTACACCCTCTACTGGCTACATGAGGTTTTACAGAATCTTTTCTTAAATTCAAATCTTGTATTTTTTTTAATTAGAACCAGTATTGCTATAATTACTTTTAAAATGCTTTCTTTTGCATTACAGTTTTGTTGCTTGATTTCAGAAGCAGACAATTACAATTTTGTATCTTTTTTTTTTTTTTGACCAAGAACTGTACTGTCAACAGTAACACAGTTATGAAGTGAATCTGTGCTTTGTCAGGTCGCGAAAGGCGATCACATGGCCTCAGGATATTGCAGTCATCATAAATACATTCCAGTTGCCAAGCATCTGAATTTTGAACACATGACCATGGGGATGCTACAATGGGTGTGAGTGTGAAAAAGTCATAAGACACTTTTTAAAATGCCGTTATAATTTTAAACGGCCACTAAACAAATAGTTGTAAGTTGGTTTTTGGCAAACATGGCACTGTGTATTATGGTCATGCATCTCCACTTTGATCTCGTCCGTCAGTGTCCCACAAGTCTTATGATTTGTTCGGATGGAACTTTGCAACCCTAAGCCCTGCTGCCACATTGTTTTTTTGTTTTAAGAGAGAAGGCAGCTTTTTCCTGGCAACTGTTCAAAACAAACCATACCTGGTTCAGTCTTTTTCTAATTGTGCTGTCATGGATTTGAACATTTAACATGCTAACCAGAGTGTGAGGCGTAAATCTGGGATTATTTATTTTGCCATTTCTCTGAGCATGGCACAGTGTAACCTTGGGGTGAATTTGCTGGGACGTCCATTCCTGGGAAGATTGGCAACTGTCTTGAAGGTTTTCCACCTATGAATAAATCTTCCGCACTTTTCTGAATGATTTTATTTATTTATTTAATTTATTTATTTGATTTGCCAATTGTTTACAAGATAATAAGTATAAGTGTATACATAGTTGTGAATACATGAAATGGGTACATATAAGAAAAATAAGAGAAGAATAAGAGAAACAATAGGACAGGGACGGTAGGCACGTTGGTGCGCTTATGCACGCCCCCTACAGACCTCTTAGGAAAGGGGTGAGGTCAATAGTAGACAGTCTAAGGTTAAAGTTTTTGGGGTTTGGGGAAGAAACTACAGAGTCGGGATGACTTTCAATTCTTGGGAAATGGCCTTATAACCCTTTGCAGATTGATGGGCAGCAACAATGGCTTCTCTAAGATCACTCTTGATAATTTCCCCCTTTGACATTGTGTTAACACACACCTCAATGCCAGAGACCAGTAAACTCCCTCCCCAAATTGGCTTTTATAGTGAAAGGATTAGAGCATATAGACTTAAAGAGTGCACCTAATGCAACTTTTGATATATTTCTTGCTACTGAGCTGAGCTCCATTGTAACCTCGTGGCTCTATCTGCAAAGATAAAGCCTCCAGGCTAACTGCTAAGTAGCCTAGCTAAAGTAACTTGTGAAATGAAAAATGTGGATTCTGCCTGTTTGCTGCAACATAATGTGAGATAGCAACCCCAACAAAGCTCTGGGCTATAGGCCAGAAAATATATTCCTTTCCCCTTTCTGAGGTCCTTTTGTTTCAGACTGTGAAAATAATGAGCTTTTGCATGAACGAATGGATATGAAATTATGTTTCTAACACTGATGATCTTGTGCAAGTGGTGTAAACTATAAAAAGTTCAAGAAAAAGTCCTGTCTCCCACGCACCTGCTTTTTCTCTTTGCCTTGCTGTTTAAAGTGGGAGGTGAAAGGTCGCCCAGTTTTGTTTTGATCAGATTAAAAACTGATCATCAGATTGCCTCGTGTTCAGAGTTTCGTTGATCAGATTCTGAGGTGCACCCCAAAAAAACCTAACACTAGAAAGAGTCACAAATGGCCAGCCGGCTGTCAAGATTCACTGCTCTGGAGGAAGCCTGGAAATACCGTTAAATAATAATATTAGAATAAGAATTAGAACAGAATGGAATTCTTTATTGGCCTTTATTTATCCTTATGATTGATTTATCCTTTATTGGCTTTTATTTTATCCTTTAAAGCCGGGGTCTCCAACCCTGGCAACTTTTAAGACTTGTGGACTTCAACTCCCAGAATTCCTCAGCCAGCAAAGCTGTAGACTTGAACTCCACAAGTCTTAAAGTTGCCAAGGTTGGAGACCCCTGCTTTAAAAAGTTCCGTTAAAACACACACACACACACCAAGTTGCGCACACCTCCCCACGCGGCTCTTCCCGCGGTTAACTGTCACGACGTTTCCGGTTTTCCCGCCCACCCCTCCCGTGGGACGTTACGTAGCACGTTCCGACAATGACGTCTGACGCCGATTCTACGGCACGCCACTTGTGACCAAGATCATCACAAGCGGAGGAAGACGGCTTCCCCCCCTCTGGTAAGCAAAGGCCGACGGTTGGCGGTTACCGCGCGTTGCAGGAAGGCCTCCGCCTGCGACTGTTATAGGAGTCAATCTGTGGGTCTGATGGTTTTCTCAGACTTTCACCGGACCTTTTTCGTTTCCGTAGGGCTTTTTGGGCCTTTCTGCTGCCGTCGTTTTTCCCTCCTCCTCCTCCTCCTTCCTCCTTTAAAAAAAAATACAAGTTTTTGGCCAATCAATACCCGGTGCTGACACCCGAGGTTGATGAACCAATTTCTGAGTGGTTGGGCGAGGAGGGCGGGAATATAAATGCATATGGCGATTGGCTAAGGCGGCAATATTTTAAGGGTGGGGGGGGGGGAAAGAGTTCATCTCTCGAGTGCGCATGCGAGGTAATCATTACGGCTTCTGTCAGTCGTAGTGCGCAGGTTTTAGGTGCGACGGCTGTTACTCAGAAGTGCCGAAGGGAACCCCCCACCCCCCCGAGAAGCTTTTTGGAGAGTTTTTAAATTGTACTTCACTGAGACCTGACGCTGCTTTGCGCGACAAAGTTTGTTGTGCCCAGGCGGCTTTGTCCGTTAGGTCTGCAGAAATCCGGATCGCAAAAACCGAGGCGACCCATGAAATAGCAGCAAAAAGCTCAGAAAACCCTAATTCTGCGCTTCTGTCTAGCAAATTATATTTGGAAATATGTACTAGGCACAAATCTAGGCCGTTTGAGTTACCTTACCTCAGGGGTGTCCAAATTTGACAATTTTAAGGCTTGTGGACTTCAACTCCCAGAATGCCTCAGCCAGCCGTGAGGAATTCCGGGAGTTGAAGTCCACGAGCCTTAAAAGGCCAAGTTTAGAGACCCCGTTCTAGAGAATAGTTAACAATGAAGAGCTTAGAGCAGTATTTCTCCTCCTTAGCAACTTTAAGATGTCTTAAGATCTTGGCAGTTTTAAGATTTGGGGAGGTGACGTCCACACACCTGAAATTTGCCAACGTGGTTTAGAGTATGATCTCTCAATACGCACTCCTGCTAGAATCAGGGTTCTCCAACCTTGGCAACTTTAAGACTTGTGGACTTCAACTCCCAGAGTTCCTCACCCTGTGATACATGGTTGTCATTCTGTCAAGATTTCTGCCAAAGTTCTGTCTGACGAGTGGATCCAACAAGAGAAGTGGAGCCAGATGAAGGATGTGGTGTACTTCTCAACTGAATTAAAAAGTGTGCGGCCTTATGGAACATTTCTCTTGTAATAAAAAGACCCTTTTTCAATATTTTTAAAGCATGCTCAGGCATGCTCCTTTGACACTAAAAATTTGTGGCAACATTTGGATGAGCCTTGCAGAAGTTTGGATGGCTTCCGATTGGGGTTCAGTATTATAATGCTAAACAAAATGCAGGCACTCTGAAACCTTGTGAAATCTTAATAAATTAAAAGATCAAGGAAAGATACAGTATTGGTGTCCTATATACAATTGTGTTTATGTTAAGGGTTCTCTTCAAAATAGCCCATAGCAATGCTGGTACAGAATATCCCCAGGCTTTTGAAGCAGCAAGGTGTTCTATATTTCCTGGGATGAGTATATTCTGCTTAGCAACTTCCTTCAACTTGGATTGTATATAGTGGGCTTCAACTTCTGTAATCCCTTTGCCAGAAAACCTTTTTATTTGACTATCATTGCACTGTTATTTTAATGTTTTCAGATTGGGGTAGGCTGAAACAGAACAACCACAGCAATTCCGTACCTGGAATAAAAGGTCAATCTGTTTAGATTCTTTCATGTTACCAAAGCTTTCTGGAACAGGAGAAATCTGTGGATGTTCTTCAATGAGTTTTTCACAATTCCTGTTAAGAATATGATAGCAATAGTAATAGATGATGATCTATGAGATTGATGGTATTAATATTCAACATCCAAATAATGAGATGTCACCAATAGTGACTAGGTATTGTAATATTAAGGAAAAAGTCTGAAGCCTGATAGCTGCCTGAATATATCCATGTGGTTTTCTTGGGAACAGAATATAAATACTTTGTCATTTATATCATGCAGCCTGATTTTTGACTTTCCAGTATGAGTCAGGACTTTAAAAAAAATGTTTGGGAAGAGCTAAGAGTTTGATGTCAATTTACATCTTGAATAAAAAGGGATGTAGTTTTGCTCAGAAGAACATTTATTATAGAATGTATCATTCAGTTTATCTAGCTCCCTCATGTATGTTGCTTGTATAGTGGTAAAGATTTGCCTTAAGGTTTGTGCAGTGCTCAATTTTTCTGGGAAAACTAATTCTTTGGAGTACACAGGGATGCTTACATAATACCTAATGAAAACTTCTTTTAGCAAATTGGGGTTCTATGGCTGCAACAAATTATTCTGGGCTTAAGAATTTGCTGACAGGTATTGTGTGTGTATTTCAAAGCACTTTTTTTTCTTTGAATCCAAAACACTACATAATCCCAATCTGTGTACTTTAAAAAAATAGAAAATAGCCATAGATACTTTTATTTATTGGCCTGGATGTTGTGATAGAACTATCTAACATGCTGCATGTTTTTTTATGCGCTCCAATTGAAGGCAGGAAGGGGCAGGAAGATCTTGCTGCAGTGACTCATGCTTAGACTACTGCAATGTGCTCTGAATGCAGCTGCCTTTGAAGCTGCAATTGGCTCAGAATGCAGTGGCCCTTGTGCTGATTGAGGTTTGCTGGTAGCAGCACGTTAGTCCGGTGCTACAGGCCTTGCACTGGTTGCCAGCAAGCTTCCTGGTGAAGCGTAAAGTGCTGGAACTAACTCCCAAAGTGCTACATGGTTTGGCACCTAGTTATGTACAGGATGTCATCCTCTCATTGGAATTGGCCTGACCAGTTTGGGAGAAACTATCAGCAATGCCAACCTTCATGGAGGTGAGGGTGACCGAGACTAAACAATGCTGCTTTTAAGTTGCTGTGCCTATTATTTGGAATGATGGTTATACAAAGATAACCTTAGTGAAGGAGTGCAAGAATTGTTAAGAGCAACTAAATGGCAACTTACCCTAGGAAAGGAGAAAGTGTGAGAAATTCAAAACAACTCTGCTAGGATACTGCTTAGTATACTAGGAGGTAGAAGGATATTCTGGCAAGTTTTTGAGAGTCTGTTGTTACACTCCACATAAGTAAAATGACATTATTGAAATCCTTGCTCTTCTCTTTCCTCACCCGGCCTACCTCAAAGAATTGACAGCAGCTTAAAACAGAATTGTGCAGAGAGGGCATTTGGGCCTCGATTCCATCTTGGCTTGTTTATAGTTTGGTTTGGTTAAGTTTATTTTACTCTGTATCGATTACTTTGTAGATTTCTTCTTTGAATACTTTATTGTATAATTTTTAATGTATCTTGCCTACAAACTGCTTAAATTTGTAGAAATTTGGCATTCTGTAAAAATAATAATAATGGTTGTGGTTTCAAGTAGCCATATAGTTTAAGTAACAAACAATATTGAGCTTTTAGTGCAAGATTGAAGCATTTTTCTTATTTTAAACCAGTTGCAAATGTAATTACAGTCTTCTACTTTAACTTGGGTATATTTTATGCATGGTCAAATCTTAATGATACACATTGCACAAGGATAAACATAATGAAAGTTTTTTGAGCTGCCTTATGAAACAAATTAGGTTCCCCAATCTGGGCATAAGCCAATGTGGGGATTTTAATACCCAGAATTCCTCAGCCAGCATAGCTTTTGGTGACAGGTCAGAATCAAAGCTGGTATTCTTATAGGTCATTTACATTTAAAAAAAGACTGATACATAATTTTTAAAACATACATATTTTGCTTGACAAAGTGGGTGATGTTTAACTCACTTTAAGGATGTCTTTGAACAGATACAATGCTTTTTAGAACATTTAAAAAAAAATTACATGGGGGCATGCAAGCTACCTGGAAATTAATTTGAAATGTATTTAATAACTCTGCCATGTATGCATACAATGTATGTCCATGTAGATTTGTTAACAACAATACAGAAATTGTTTGCCTTTATCTTCTGGAAATTGTGTTTTTTTAAATTGACTTCCCAAACTAGACTATAACCCTGTATTTCCTGGTGCTATCCTATCCAAGTGTTCAGTTTACTGAGGCTTAAATTGGGCAAACAGGTTTAGTTGCTACATCTTGTGTATTCTTTCTTATACTTGTGAAGGAATTAGGTAAGAAAACTTCTATAGAGTTTTCTGCTACAAATGCATTAGGAATAACACTGTACCTAGAGTTGGATTGCACCAGGAGGATACATTTAGTCTATTGTTAAAGTCGGGTGGTTGCTGTGGATGATGTTCCTCGTTTTGGAAAGAAGCAGGTAGTTAAAATGGTCTGGAAATTGTTTAATTCAGAACACATTTTTCTGCATGGAAAGGACATGGGTGTATGGTTACCAAACATCTAGCCAAAGGAGAACATGTCCCTCCTTTTTGTCCTCATGTCCTGCACCCAAATAGTATCTGATCTGAGTAGCTACAAACTGTCTCTTCCTGAACAGCTTTTTTCCAGAGCTGGTCCAACCACAGAAATAATTAACAAACAAATGACAAACAACAGTTAAAAATACAGAAAAAGAATAAAATTGGCTTATATGTTTGCAAGTGCAATGAGGATAACTATAAAATAATTATCCAATTATAAAAGCCTAAACTTATGTCACCTTAATTTTATTCATATAATTTACTGTCTCCAAGAGTTCAAAGTGGATTATGTGGGCGTCTCTTTTCACTTTATCCTTAAAATAGTAATCCTTTGAAGTGGGTTGGTCCACAGCTACTTTCAAAAGCAAGACTGAGGTATAGAAAAAGCCAATCTTCCATTATGGAGGAAGGCAAGAGTTGGCAAAACCGCTTTTGTTCAGTAGTAAGGACAGTTAAAGGATTAAAGGCCAAAATGAATATCAAACCTCTCTAACTATCTCCTCTCTAAAGAATTCAGGTCAGTTTCCCCAGTTTTGGAGGATTTAAAAGGGAAATATATACCTGCTGTTCCTGCAACGCATGGTTTCCCCTTGTCATAGGGAATCCTAAAAATGCACAAAGTTTTTTTAAAAGCCTCAAATATTGCCCACATAAAGGAAGGCCCGGGTGCTTGCAGGAGCCTGGAGTTCTAAAAATGTTAGGAGCCCTGCTACCTGGAGAATTACTACACCTTTTGTTTGCCTATATGTACAATTTGTCAGTGCTTTTGTGGTTTTAATTGTCGTGATATGGTTTGTTGCCCAAAATCAGTTGGATTGAGATGGGCAGTTATAGAAAAGGAAGGGAGGAAGGAAGGAAGGAAGTCACCACTGGGCTAAAATTTAATTCCAGGGATGCTTTTTCTAACTTTTTCTGCTTGTTGAGATTGTCAATGTAATTCCTGTTCTATCATAAGCCACTAACAGAGATGCCTTTAGTGGTAACACCAGATTTATATATATACATGTATGTATGTGTGTGTGTGTGTGTATGTGTATATATATATATATATACACACACACACACACACACACACATACATACATACATATATATATATATGCAGTAGTGCCTTGGCTAGAGCTACTAATCTGAATGGCAGCAAAGTGTTTCAAAAACCTCTAATAATGCCCTGATTATCTGGCGTTTTGCAGCCTGGGGCTTTGATGTTTTTTTTCACATGGTTTATCTATGTGATCTTACCTTATGGATCATCTTATGATCATACTGTCATTTTTTAAAATTGTATACTGCTTTGAATGATTTGTACACAAAATGTTAGGTATTTCTAAGAAATGCAAATAAAACCTTAAACAAAATTGGGATTTTTTTATGTGGGGATTGTAGAGGACAAGGTTTATGGATGCAGGGTATTGATTTTGGCAAGTTTCACTACATTCTTCCGCCTTTCCCAACTTGGCTGACAATCTAAAGAAGGAAAGATTTGGCAAATGTACACATATGCCTTCCGCTGGTTGACTCAGTTGCCTTCTGTCTTGAAGTATAGGTCCATAGTACAAGTATATAATAGTCCCATATAAAGAGGTAAGCATATTTACTAATAGTTGTGTATTATAACTGAACAGGCAAGTAGCTTAGATTTATGGTAAATCTTCTAGTGAGGACAACATATCACCACTTCTGATGCTTATCTTATTTGAAGATTGCTTTTTGAATTTGCTGTGTGTGCACATGTTGTGCTCATGTAGTTAGCAGCAGTACTGAAAGGATCCAAATATAAAATGACAGTTTGGTAACAAACCTCCCAAGGCTCATGAATTTTATTATTACACACATGAAACTTTTGAATTTTTGACAAAATGTTTTCTTTCAAGAGGAGGAATATTATAGGATAAGCGTGAATTGCATGGTAGAATTCTAGAATTTAGATGAAAGGAAAACTCTAGTGCCTAGAATTTGATTCATCTCAGCTAAGCTGTTTTGCATTCGTGGTGAACGTTCATTCATACAGTTCTCTTTAGGGACAGGATGATTTTAGCGATTGGTTGCTGATGATTGGGGAGGGAGCATCATTTTCTGTTTTTGTTTTTTCCACATAACATGTAACATTAACCTGATGGTATGATGTAAGCAAGTGATGGGATTTTTTACTTTTACTTTTCTGCATCACTTTTCTGTCTACCTTTTAGTTCAGGAAAAAAATATTTTTGTGTGTGCATAGATTGGCGAAGAAAAAGCATCCATGGCTAAGGATAAATTTGAAGCTGGGTCACCGCAGACCTAGTCTAACATGTTAACTATGACACCTCAGTGGTTTTGTATTGTGGGTTGCTTTAGTGCCCCTATATTTGTTATTCAACTTATATATTTATAAATAAAATGCATTGTTGAAAACACAGTCTCTGCTTTCCAAACAAATGAGATATGTGAAATGTCCCTATACTTTGTATAGCTAGGCATGTCACAAAGTTTCATGAGTAAGTTTAAGAATAAATGAAAAGTAGATCCAGTTGGATTAAATTCTCTACCCACTGTATATGAGTTTCATTGAACTTGGAGAAATAATTTCCTGTACTTGGAAATAATGTATAGGACTATACATTTTCACTAATTCAACAATTTTTGATTTATATCTGTTGAAAAAGTTCCAAAGTTTACAGGAGGCCCATTTTTCTAATGTTACTCTACAGTGTATGTGTTTCCATTTCTTGGCAATGTCCTTCAATTTTACCTGATATACTGCAATAAAACAGTAGGACTGTATGGTATTTAGATTTTTATTCAGGGCTGAAAGCACATTATAAATGAATAAATAAACCATACAGTAAAAATGCTTGAGATGGGGGTAGACTTACAAGTGAATTTTTATCCCCCCCCCCCCAAGATAATGGATTGTTTTCAATAAACATGCATGCAAGTGGAAGTAATACTGCCAAGCAATCATGATGAAACCATGGTAGAAGTCAAAGGGATTTCTAAAACAAAGCCACATAGAGAATCATGGTTTATAAAACAAGATCTTCAGTATACTTTAATCTGTCTGATCCATCAGTACTGTAGGGGTAATTTCCAGTAAAGCCAGACTTGAAAGAGAACAGTTAACAGCCTGTTTCAGTTTGTGCATGGACAAGCTGAATCTGTATATCTGTACTCCTTCCATTTTGGAGTCATTGTGGTCTGAATGAAGATACTGCAATTCACAATTTTTGAGCCGTTGAAATTTCAAATGTTTAAATGCTTTGCTCTTCTATTTTAGCTAGCATACTCCCCCCCCCCCCATATCAGGTTTTCTCAATATCTTGTCTCTTGCTGTCTCTCATTACACTTCATTTTTTTCATATTCATTTTTTTCTTCTTTGTTGTACTTTTTTCCCTCTAGCTTTCTCTTAGGCCTTTAAACAAAAGGATATGGTAATATATATCCTAACAGGAAAAAAGCACTTTAACTCAGTTGGGGTGCCACTAATTCAACTGCCAAACACAACTGCAGCACAGTGTGAGTTTTAATTTTTAAATAAAATGGAAACTTTGCATTCTAAATTTAGGGCTTTATAACATTTCTATAAGAGAGCAGTATTTTTCCATGATTGCAACTCATCATAATTTATAGAATGGTATGGGTTTGATAATTATTTTATTGATTTATCTATTTTAAAGTTTATACCCCACTCTTCAATCAAAGCAAAGTTTCCAAAGCTGGCTACATAAAAAAGAATTAAAACAGCCAATAAAACAATTTAAACAATTGGACTTAGAACAATTTGTTAAAAGTAAATTGCCCTAAACTAAAGTTTAAAGATCTAGGCCAGGGGTGTCAAACTCAAGGCCTGGGGGCCAGATCCAGCATGCGGGGTGCTTAGATCAGGCTCATTGGGCAACCCTGGAAACAATGAAAGACTGGCCAAGGTGCCTCTGCCAGCGAAAAGAGAGCTCCGGTTTCACTGGCAGAGGATTGCAGGAGGCCATCCCAGCTGGAAACGGATCTCTGGAGCTCATTTTCACTGGCAGAGTACTCAGGCCACTACAGGCGCCCTCGACACAAGTGATGTCTAACTGGCCACAACCACCCTGGCCACGCCCACTCCCCCTGCCCAAGGTAAAGCACAATCCTGATGTGGTCCTCAATGAAATCATGTTTGACAACCCTGATCTAGACAAATAAAAATGAGAACAGGCACACAGTCCTTAAAAAGCAAAACAAACCAGACCAAGAACAGAATTGAATTTTTAATTTATTTGTGTGTCACTTTTTAAAACAACACTTGTATGTGATAACAGGCAGAGAAACTAATAATGTCTTCTGTCATGAATTTTCCATGAAGATACCAGGCTTCTTTTATGTCTAAATCAGTCTTAGAGCTGGACTGAAATATCATTCAAGAGTGTTTGCAATTGTTTGCCAACCTCTAGAAACCATCTTGCTTACTTGGATGGATTGGATGGATGGATGGATTCTATTTAAGGTCGATGTTTAGGGTGAAAAAACCCTACTTAGTTTAGAAATGGCTTCAAAATAGCTGAGACCTGAAGCTTTACATAACCATGTATTATCTAGATTAGAGGGCACAATGTCTCAGTTGTTAAAGATGCTGAGCTTGCCAGCTGGAAAGCTGACAACTTGGGTTGGAGACCCGAACACCTTGTGACAGGGTGAGCTCCTGTTATTTGCCCCAGCTCCTGCCAACCTAGCAGCTCAAAACCATGCACATGTGAGTAGATAAATAGGTACCACTTTGCTGAGAAGAGAATACATTCTGTGTGCCTATACTCATAGTCATGCTGGCCACACAACCACAGAAGCATCTTTGGATAACACAGTCTCTCTTGGCTAGGAGAGGGAGATAAAGACCACCCCCTAGAGTTGGACACAACTGGACAGGGGAAACCTTTATCTAGCTTCAGCCGGTCAGTCTAATGTCATTTTAGATGTTACATGCAAGGACTAAATATATAAGATGCTAAATTGTGAGGTCAGGGTCTCAGCAACAGAATCTGCTCTGGATGTACTTACTCATTAAAGCAAGTGGCATCCATGCCCATTGTGGGTTGAAATAGCTTCAGCTTCAAAGTGGGAAATATGTTTCAGTATTCATTTAACGACAAAGATGGAGTTGTCTTTGATGGAGCTGATATCCTTGAACAGGAAAATCATGATTGGCTTACAGGAGATCCTGCATATTCATAGTCTGAAGTTTGTGTGCTACCAGAGAAATCTTAGTCTTCTTGACTCCTCACCATTAAAGGACCTCTGATGAGGCATTGCTCATGCATTGTGTGAATCAAGATTGTGATATCATATGAATAAACATTTTCAACAATCATTTGAAAACAATATGGACAGTGAAGCAAGCAGAAATGAGTAAAGGAATAGCTTTTAGCTGCAGGCTTGCAAACTATTTCAGTTTCATAAATGGCTTTTTGCAAATTTGCAAAGAGGCATCAATTCAGTTTCTTGACTTTGAGCTATGATTTTTTCCAGCAAAAGTAAGCCACATATAGATGCTTTTTTTTTTGATAGCAGGACTCTAAAAGTAGGCAATCCTTTGGTGTAATTACGATGTATGAACTTTGATGATTGGTGGTGTGAAATATGCTGGTTGCAGTGTGGGATTGTCCACAGAATAAGACATTGTTGCTTGCTTGGATACACAGAATTGTTTCTTACTGGAAAGAATGAACTCCAGGTTACCCTCCTGGCAACACTACTGTAGTTAAATCATATGCTTGGTCTTAGTTGGTATCATGGTATAGGAACATGCAGATTAATTCTTATCCATGCTGCGCCGAGAGTCCAAGATGGGTTAGACTCTGCCCTGTGACATCATAGAGCTGAGTCTGACACTATATAAAAAGCCAGCCCTTAGCTGGCTCTCCAACTTTGACTCAGCTCCTTGTCTTTGAGCTAGTGTCTTGGAAGCAGTGGAAGTTATCATCCAAACAAGATAGCAAAGAAAGGGAAAAAAAGAACTCCTTTTACACAGCTCCCAGAGCTCCGATGGAGCTGTGCCACGAGGAGCGCGGGGATCTGCTCTCCTGCAGCATCAAGGACTCTACGCTGCTGTTGGGAGGCTGCTGGTAAGGAGAGTGTTCAGAATCCTCCCATGCAGCCTTCCCCAGCGTGGTTGGGCTGCTGCTCCAGCTGCGAGCCGCAGCTATCTGTTTCGGCACCTCTCAGTTGTTCTGATCGAGGCAGCCATTTAGCGCTGTTTTCCTCATTTTCCTCCTCAGGCACCCCCACTGAGCCAGAGCAGTTTTTTTCCTCGCTCGGGGCTCGCAGAAGCCTAAGGAGCGACAGAGGCTCTGGGGCCTTCCCCCTGGAACCAGCACACATGCGAGTGGCCATTTTGTGGCAGTCGGCCATAATGCACATGGAGGGTAGCCATTTTTAATTGGCCCGACTTCAGGAATTATCATCCTAAAAGGCTTTTCTTCTGTTCTTGAGTGCCTGGCCCAGCGATAGGAGGCACATATATGAGGGTTGCTTCCAGCACCTCTTGTGTCCTTCCTATCTCCAGCATGGATGCAGATGGGGCCCAAGCAGAGCTCTCGGCCTAGAAGATCATGGCCCACAGGCCCAAAAGAGAAAGAGGAAGAGACATTTTGCACAGAGAGAGGCTGCAGCAAAGATCAGGGCCAAGGCGCTGGCACCGAAGAAAATTTGTAAGGCTGAACTCAGGGCTGAGAAGAGAAGACATGCTGCTCTGGAAAGGCAATTCCAAAAAACCTTGAAGCGGATGAGAGGGCATTTACAACAGACTTCCCATCCAGGGGATCTGCAGGTTTGCCCAGGGGTTGGTCCCAGGGAGGGGGAGGCTGAAGCCAGCACCTCCAGTCGTCTCCAAGCTTGGTCACCTGAAAGAGTAGAGGAAGAGTTTTGCCTTTAGGATTTAAGCAGATCTGGGCCCAACTTTAAGCAAGCTCCTCGGGGTCCCTCTCCTGGCCAGATCTCCCAGGGTGCCCATAGGCCTAGACCTGAAGCTACCTTTATGCCTTCAGCGGTAGGCCTACTCCCGGCTGAACCCCCCACTGGCAGTGGGCCTAGTGATATGGTCTCTGTGGTCTCTGTGGATATGGTCTCTGTGGCTATCAGGCAGGGCCTAGCAGAAGGCTTCCAGCAGCTCCTTTGTCCTTTGGGGGGGATCAGGCCTTGTTTCCTGCTTGCTCCCAAGGGGCCCCTCTTCAATATAGGGGATATCTCAGGCATCAGGAGATCAGCGGCCCCTTCACCCTCTGACTGGGGGGGAATATGATGATAGGGATTACACCAATCCCTTGGAGTGGAACCTCTCCTCAGGGTCCGAAGAAGAAGAGGGAGAGATCAGGGACCCTAATTTGTCAGAGGAGGAGGGTTTTGTCTTGAACAGCCCCCCTCAATGGCTGTTTTTAAGACTGCTTTATTTAAATCTCTTCTGCAAAAAGCATTGGTCACCGCCTAATTGACACCAGAGAATGTGGCCCCAGAACCCCAAGGGGATTTGTCTTGCCATGGGGACTCCCTCTTCTCCAAGCCAGTGGTTCATACAGAGGTCCTCCATCTCCTCTGTTGTTCCTGGACTTGGTTAAAAAGCAGGGTGCCTCTCCTGCTGCTGGGCCACGGCCTTCATCTCATGACAGGCGTTTTTATAAAGTGGGCCTTTTCTTGGCCAATGCCCTTGTAGTGCTTTCTGTTGATGTTCCAGTCATAGCCTTGTTTTCCTCCTCGGGCACCCCCACTGAGCCAGAAGACGTGCTCAAGGTCAAGGATAAGAGGTCAGAACAAACGCTCAAGCGCAACCACCAGGCATCAGGAGTTGGGCTGTCTGGACCTCAACAGCAGCATCCTTTTTTACAAGGGCCTTGCTCTGCTGGCTGCATCAACTGCAAGATCACTTACCACCCCCTGACTTCAGATCACATCAGGATCTGAACAAGATCATTGCAGCTGCTGAATTCACGGCGGACACCACTCTAAATTCAGCCAAGTTTGCCTCTAGGGCCATGGCCTCCTTGATGGCAGTGAGATGGCTCTGTGGCTGCAAAATTGGCAGTCAGACTCCCACCAAAAGTGGAAGTTGGCATTTGCTCCTTGCGCTGGAGAGAAGCTCTTTGGAGAAGCCCTGGACCCATACCTGGTTGAAATCAAGGACAAGAGAAAGGTCCTTTCTTCAACAGGAAAGAGGGTAAATTATCACCCAGCTCCGTATTTCTGTCCCTCCTCCTTCTGGGCCAAGTCCAACTCTTGCTTCTCCCATAACCAGAGGGCGTTCCCTCAGCGCCAGAAGCAATGACCAGAGGCAGTGGGCAGACAACAACAAAATATGGGTAAACGGCCCTTTCAAGGAGGAGGAGGTCGTTCCTTCTGATGCTCCAAGTGAATGCCTGTTCTCCCCCCATCGGAGGTCATTTGGCCTTCTTTGCCTCCAGATGGAAGAAGTCAACATCAGATGCCTGGGTGCTCAGGATAGTGAGGTCAAATCTGCAGTTGGAGTTCCTCTCACCACCCCCAAGTTTTTTTGTGAACTATCCTGTTTCTCGGGATAGTGCTAAACTGGCCCTTGTGGAATCAGCCATTCAACATCTCATGGACATAAGGGCCATAGAGCCAGTTCCAGTTGATCAACAAGGGCTTGGCTTTTACTCTAGGCTCTTCGTGGTCCCAAAGGCATCAGAGGGTGGTGGTGGCAAACATGCTCAACCTCAAGTTTTTGAACAGGTTTATCCCAAATAGGCGTTTTAAGATGCAGACCTTGCATTCGATCCCAGAGAGCATTCGGGAGTGTGACCTCCTCTCTTCCATAGACTTCACAGAGGCTTACCTCCATATCCCCATCTGCACCATCACCGCCAGTTTCTTAGTTTTTGTTACCAGAACAAGCATTTCCAGTACCGAGCCCTTCCTTTTGGGCTCTCGTTGGCCCCTAGAGTCATCACCAAAGCGCTGGTGGCATTGGTGGGTTCACTTCAAACAGTTCCAGTGAGGCTCCAATGTTACCTGGATGACATCTTGATCCACTTGACGTTGCTCCATTCTACTCAGCAACATCTCAACACTATGTTGCAGTTTCGACAGGACCACAGTTTTTCTATCAATTTCAAGAAAAGACACCTCTCTCCCACGACCAGACTTACTCCATTTGGGCACAATCATCGATATGTCCCTTTGCGAGGTTTTCCTCTCCCCGGATCGTGGGGAAAGCCTTAAACGAGATGCTTCAGATTCAAGGACAATGCACAGTCCCCTTATCTCATCTTTCCAGACTTCTCGGGAAAATGATTTCCTGCATCGGCATTGTCCTGTGGGCGCAGCTCCATTCTCAGATTCTTCAATGGTTCCTGTTACCATAACAACGAGCGGGAGCCAGCCACACTTCCTTCAGGGTACGAGTCCCACCACAGATTCTTTGCTCATTCCGCTGGTGGCAATCTCTGGCATTCTGGAGGGGGCACCTGTTCAAGGAGCCTGACAGAATCCTTCTCACCACAGATGCCAGTCTTCAGGGCTGGCGGGCCCTTCTAGCTGGCGAGATAGCCCAAGGGTGTTCATCTCAGGTAGACAGGACTTGCCCCATAAACCGGCTGGGACACAGGGCCATCTTCCTGGCACTAAAATATTTCCAGGCCAGGGTGGCAGGGGCCCACATGTTGGTGATGATGGACAACATGGCTGTAAAGGCACATGTCAACCGACAGGGTGGGACGAGGTCCTGGACCTTGATGAGGGAAGCTGAACACCTGGGGTGGTGGGCGGAGAGGCACCTTTTATTCATCAGGGCAGACCACATTTCCAGGGTTGACAACACCCAGGCCGATTGGCTGAGTTGGAGCAGGGTCGACCATTCAGAGTGGAGTCTCCATTCTTCCCTGTTCAGGGATCTTTCTCTCAGGTTTGGAACTCCCACAGTAGACCTTTTTGCCACTCCCCTGAATGCTCAGGTGAGCAGATATTTCAGATTTCCTTCTCAGGGAGTGGAGGGGATCAATGTGCTTCAGAGCAGATGGTCCCAAGGTCTCCTCTACGTCTTTCCCCCCTCTTCCAATCATTCCGGCGGTCATTCGGAAGATGTTGGAGGAAAAGGTGGAGCTGATTCTCCTGGCACCTCATTGGCCCAGGAAACCCTGGTTTGCCGATCTGGTGAACTTGTCTGTAGCCCAGCCATGGAAGATCCCAGCCCACAGAATCTCCCTTCATTAGGGAGCCTTGAAACACCTGGGCCCTCAGTGGTTCAGCTTGAGCGTGGCAACATCTGAGAGACTCTAGCCTTCCTGATAGGGTTATCCCCACCATTCAGGCTTCCCATAAACCTTCTACAATCTGCATTTACGATGCCACCTGGAAGGTTTTGTGCAATTGGTTTTTGAAGGAAAACCGTGTTCCCACTTCAGCATCTGTAGCTGACGTGTTACTGTTCCTTCAGGATGGGTCAGATAAAAGGCTCTCGCCCAACACCCTCCACCACCAGTTGGTGGCCCTGTCATCAGTTCTGCACTGGGAAAACTTCTCTTCCCTGTCCCATCATCCTTCCATTCGTAGGTTTTTAATAGGGGCCTCTAATCTCCATACCTATGGTTCATAGGTATCCCACGTGCGATCTCCCTAAGGTGTTGCAGGCCCTTACAGGGTCACCATTCGAACCTCTCAGATCGGTGTCACTCCAATTCATGACCTTTAAGGTGCTTTTTATAGTGCCCATTACATCAGCCAGGAGAGTGTCAGAACTAGTGGCACTCTCAGTTAGACAGGATCTCTGTATCTTTCAGGGTGGTCCTACGTTTAGATCCTACCTTTGTCCCGAAAATCAATACCTGGTTCCATACAGCTCAAGACATTGTGTTGCCAGATTTTTGCCCACACCCAAACCACAATTGGAGCACAAGTGGCATAGATTGGATGTAAAGAGAGCGTTACACATCTACATTAAATGTACTGCTGCGTTTCGAAAAACTGAGGCTATGTTCGTGTCCTTTTCTCCAAACTCCTTGCGGTGCAAGTCCTCTTCTCTTATCCTAAGTAGATGGATCAGGGCATGTACTGCCAAGGCCTACCAGACCTTGTCCCTTCTGGTGCCCAAGAACCTAACAGCTCACTCCACCAGGAGTGTAGCTACATCGGCTGCTTGGTCCACTCAGGCATCTCTCGAAGAGATCTGTAGGGCGGCTACCTGGGCGTCTCCGTCACCCTTCATACAGCACTATCATCTGGATTCATTTGCTTTGCCAGACGGGTGCTGCAGAGGATTGTTCCACAAGCTGAGTAAGCAGAACGGATGATGGCCCTCCCGTGGACGTGCAGGCTTTGGTATGTCCCATCCTGGACTCTCAGTGCAGCATGGATGAGAATGGGTGTTGGTATAATTACCTGAGAATGCCCTTTCTATCTGTGCTGCAAGAAAGCCCAACCCCACCCTTGTTATGTCTGGTTCTAGTAAGGAAGGGGGTTGTTTCTAATTGTTTTTTTTCCTTCCATACACACACCACGTCTGTCAAGTATCTTTGCCTAAAACTAGGGAGTCAGCTAGGGTCTGGCTTTTTATATAGTGGCAGACTCAGCTCTATGACATCACAGGGAGGAGATTACACTCTCTCGCAGTGTAGATAGAAAGGGCATTCTCGGGTAATTATACCAATGCTCATTCTTAAATCTACATTCAATGCTTAAAACAAACAAATATTCTGATAAAGATAAATTAGAGTTTGCCTCTAATTATCCTTAAGCAGTGTTGCCACCACAGTGATCCTTTCCATTATATACCCATGGTATGATTTGCTATCGATGTGTGACTACCCCACTTGAGTGTGCTAAAGGGCTGTAGTTTGTCCTTTAACCTTGCTTTCCTGATGATGAATCAAAGGGCATACAGTAGCAGTATACAAAAGTGACATTTTTTTTATTTCTAACTTCACTTGTCGTCTTTCTTGTAATTTGATACATTTGCACTGCTGTGTTTAATGATCCCTTTCCTGGCTTTGATGAATTGAAATAGCTCATTCCAAACTGGCCTATTACTCTCCATTAGTTCTTCTTTACTGGTAAGTTAAATACACCCCTTTTTTCTCAGTTGATGTTGTCTTCAGGATAGAAGATCCAGTTTACTACCTTCATATAAAAAAACTCAACACCAACTAATACTGTTGCTTGCAACAATTGGCTTTTTGCTTTCTTCTCAACAGAGATGCTGTTTTGTTTTTAAATTGGGTGACCTCCTTTGTATTATACATTTCAGGAAGGCTAGAATTATATGACCTAGATGTATGAATTTCAAAACCGAACACTTAAGATTGGAAATAGTGAGAAAAGAAAGATAAAGGTGGAAAAGAACAGCTTTTTTTTTTAAAAAAAACTATCCAGATCGTTCAATCATCTTATTTTCTTTAATGAAATATGTGAGCATATGTATGGATGCGTGCAAACATGTTCCATATAAAAGTAGCCCTTGACTTACGACCAGTCATTTAACGACTGTTTGAAGTTGCAGTAAATGGCCTTGGAAAAAGTTACTTACAGCCCATCCTCAAAGTTATGACTGTAACCATTAGAATAGAATATCTTTATTGTCATTGCATTCCACTAATACAATGAAATTTGAAAGCTACTCCATTTGAAAGTTACTCCTGCAGTCATCTGATCTCATTTTGGGTACTTAGCAACTGGTTGCATTTATGTCCTGTTGTTTGGCTATATGGTATTTAGACAAATAGAGTCATGATTTTTCAAATTACTGGACTTAAGATATGCTGAGGTGCGGGAGAGAAATTTTCACATCAGAGTAGATTGTTATAGGTTGGTGGTGTGAATCTGTGTTCAGGCCTAAAGGTATAATTACTAAAACTGTATTTCAGTTTAGATATGAAACTTTATTTTCCTGGCCTAAGAGCGGTTTTGCTGATCTTTATTATGAAACATAGTTTGACTGTGCTTTTTCCTGACTGAGAGCACTGATGGCTGTTATTTTTTTCTTAACATCATGACCTGAAATATGCAACACGGAAGTCTTATTGAGTCTTACTTGCCAAAGAGTATCTTCAGCATCCCAGCATTTCTAGGAATATCTTCATTCTGCAATAGGATTTTTTTAAAAAAGCATTACATGACAAATATATCAGTACTTGGTCTGGAGTGGAAATTTTATAACTGAATTATAAAATCTTAGAAACAGTATGGTTTGTAAGGAAAACTATAAGGAGTAGTAGAAGGGATATAATAACACATGTGCAAAATCTTCCCTTCATTTTGTGAATAGACCATTTAAATTAAATTAGGCTGAGGAGGTAAATTCCATTGTTTCATTTGTTTAATATTTCGTGTCAATTTTTATAGATAAAATTACATTTGGCAATAAATAAGAAGAATTTACGCAACCTGTTCTGGTTTGATATCCCATTTCTCTCCAGCTGTAAAGAAAATTCATTATTACATCTCTGATTGTAAAAGGTGGATCTCATTACACTGATAATAAAACAACTTTTTCAAAATGACAGCAATACAGGATATCATACATCTGCTTTTAGTGGCACTGAATTTGTAGGTTAGGCACAGTTGTGCCGAATCTTTCCATCTCATAATATATTGGAGCTCAACTGAACATGTGAAACTTACTGTGGACTTTTAAATGTTTATAGTAAGCGTTTGACATTTTAGAAATATGTTAAGCAGTTAATGAAAGTAGACAGTATATGTTTATGGGTAGGTATAATCAGTGCAAAAATAGCCCGAAATGCAAGAAAAGACAGATTCTTGTAATTCACTGTTTGAACCTCGGCATTGTGTTGATGAGCAGCATTTCAGTTTTAATTTTGTGTGAAGTGGCCACCAGGTGTCATCAGAATACTTTTTTTTACACTGGTAACTACCACTTTGCATGGCTGTACTTTAAAAAAAAACTTTAGATTTATTATTAAGCATAGCTTAGTATGAAATATTTTGTGTTTTTCTTGAGGTTATTGTGACATCGTACTTCCACAGAAATAACGGAAAAAGTTACGGCTGCTAAGCCAGCCGGTTACCTTTCTATGCTGCAACAGCTTTATGGAACAAGGGGCAATAGTTTTCGTGTGAGAAGGCAGTTCCCTGATTTGCAGTGATGCTGTTGTGAGGTTGAGCTACATCCCTCTGCACATATGTGGTAGTGACATGATAGACTACAGGTAGTCCTTGGCTTAGATCCGTTCATTTAATGAACATTCAAAGTTACAATGGTGCTGGGAAAAAGTGACTTATGACCATTTTTTCACAGGACTGTTGCAGCATTCCCATGGTCATGTGATTAAAATTGGAATACTTGGCAAGTGGAATGTATTTAGGATGGTTGCGGTATCCAAGGGTCAGGTGATCATCTTTTGCGATTTTCTGACAAACAAAGGGGGAAGCTGGATTCACGTAAGAACTGTGCTATTAAATTAACAGCTGTGATTCACTTAACAACCGTAGCAAGAAAGGTTGTAAAATGGAGCAAAACTCACTTAACAACTATCCTTCATAGCCACAGAAATTTGGGGCCCACTTATGGTTGTAAGTGAAGGACTATCTGTAGTCTATAATATTGTCACTTCCACATATGTGCACATATGCTGCAGTACATATGCACACATGCAGCGGTACTGTTGCACTTCAGCTGCTGAATGCTCCATTTTCCAGAACCTCACCAACCTAAACAAAGTCTGCAGAAAAGCTGGGTTTTAAAGCTGGCTTCACTGCTGGAATGGAGCAACACTACTAAACAGGACATTCCCTTTGTGGGAAACAGCAAGTTAAGCTCCAGAACATGTCCGCCCTATGAGAAAATTAAAGAATTTACTGTACCTTTATTTATAATTTTTTAAAAATCTAATGTGTATCTGCTTTCTGTTTCCTTATTTTTTTTACTGTATCATCTATCTTTCCATTTTCACTAATGCACCAGCATAACTCTTTAGATTTTTGTTTTCTTGTTTGATGAATGCGGAGTTAGTCCTCAAGAAGAAAAGTTCTAGAATGAAGATTGCAGTAATCTTCTAGCAACACATGTGGAGCTTTTTCTAAGGCGACACAAAGTGATCTCTAATCATTACCTAATCCTACACGATTTGCCAATTTAGGACTGCAAATATCATGCCATTTCTTATTATAAGGCAGAGAGCAGAAGTACAGAAATATATGGCAGAACTTTTCCATGTTGTATTGCCTTGTTCCTGGTGAAAGGACCACCATTTTCAAACTCCAAATTATTGAGATGCCAAGTTTTAACTTACCGTATATACTCGAGTATAAGCCGAGTTTTTCAGCCCATTTTTTGTGCTGAAAAAACCCCCCTCGGCTTATACTCGAGTCAGATTCCCTCTGAAAAAAATGGTGTGGAGCTCCGGAGCTGGGCAGCCGCTTCCCTGCTTCCGTGTTTCCTTTGCAACTTTTAAGCATGGGGGTAATCGGAAGCAGAAAAGTTCTTGCTTTCAGCTTTCTGCTTTCAGTCCGCCGGGAGGAGGTGGTGGCGGCTGCTCGCGTTGTTTTCTGAGCTCTAGGCTCAGAAAAAGCTGAGCCGAGGTCGCCGGCTCCGCTCAGCTTCGTTCCTCAGCCCCAGCTGCTTTCAGTCCGCTCGGGAGGAGGGGGTGGAGGTGGTGGCGGCTGCGCTGTTTTCTGAGCTCTAGGCTCATAAAACAAAGCGAGCCGAGGTTGCTCTGCTCCGCTCAGCTTCGTTCCTCAGCCCCAGCTGCTTTCAGTCCGCTCGGGAGGAGGGGAGGAGGTGGTGGCGGCTGCTCGCGCTTTCTGAGCTCTAGGCTCATAAAACAAAGCGAGCCAAATCGCTCGCTCCGCTCAGCTTCGTTTCCTCAGCCCCAGCTGCTTTCAGTCCGCTGGGGAGGGGGAGGAGGTGGTGGCGGCTGCTCGCGTTGTTTTCTGAGCTCTAGGCTCATAAAACAATGCGAGCCGAGGCTCGCTGGCCCGCTCAGCCGTTTCCTCCTCCTCCTCCCGAGCGGACTGGAAAGCAGCTGGGGCTGAGGAAATGAAGCTGAGCGGAGCCAGTGATTCCTGGCTCGCGTTTTTCTGAGCCTAGAGCTCAGAAAACAACGCAGCAGCCGCCACACCTCCTCCCCTCCTCCCGAGCGGACTGAAAGCAGCTGGGGCTGAGGAAACTGAGCGGAGCTGAGCGAGAGCAGTCCTGGCGCGTTGTTTTCTGAGCCTAGAGCTCAGAAAACAACGCGAGCAGCCGCCACCACCTCCTCCCCTCCTTCCGAGCGGACTGAAAGCAGCTGGGGCTGAGGAAACAGCTGAGCGAGCGGAGCGACTCGCTCGCGTTGTTTTATGAGCCAGAGATCAGAAAACAACGCTGAGCAGCCGCCACCACCTCCTCCCCTCCTCCCGAGAGGACTGAAAGAGCTGGGGCTGAGGAAACGAAGCTGAGCGGAGCCGGCGACCTCGGCTCGCGTTGTTTTATGAGCCTAGAGCCAGGGCGCTTTCATTGCACGCGTCGTTGCTGCCCCGAGGGAGGGTGATTCTGGGCTGCGCAATTGGGGGGACTTCGTGGCTTTGGGTGGGTGGGTGGGTGGGAGCCAGGACGTTGACTTTAAACGCTGCCGATCAAGTGTTTCACAAATACCAGTGGGACCTCCGTCCACCACCACCCCTCCCTCTTTTGCCTCCTTCCTTCTGATCAATCAGGTTTTCCCAGTATTTGCTCACAGCTGCGTGCTAGGCATTGAACGCGGGATTTCTGATTCCCCTTACATGCGCGTGGATATGCTGCGGGCGTTTTCTTCCAAACGCCCACGGGCAGAGAACACTGACTTTCATGATAGTGAGATCATTTCCCAAATTAATTGATTCACTAACCCAAAGAAGAAGATGTTGATGACAGTGGGAGGCAGGGTCACTCTCTTGCACGAAAAAGCAAGAGCCGTTTATGATCTCTCTCCCGTAATACAGTCAAGCCCTTTCCAGCATGCGCGATCCTCCCGCTGCGTTTGCACCTTGCAAATGCAAAAACCCCGGATTTTGCATTTGCAAGGTACAAAGCTGCGGCGGCAGATCCCGCGTGCTGGAAAGGGCTTGACTGTATTACGGGAGAGAGAGAGAGAGATCATAAGAATGGCTCTTGCTTTTTCTTGCAAGGGAGAGAGTGACTCCTGCCTCCCACTGTCATCATCATCTTCTTTGGGTTAGTGAATCAATTAAACCTTTCATGATAGTGATATCGTTTCCCAAATTTCCCTTAAATCAGGGAAGAAATCACAAAAAACTTTTGGACTGAGAATAAGCCTGTTCCTAATGCCATTTTTGTTCACTGCAGTGTGAAAAGTGTGAAAAACACACTTCTTTTTCTTCACATGGTCTCTTTCAAAGAGGAGCTCTTTCTGAAAGGTGGACACAAATTTTGATCTCTAATCATTACCTAATCCTACACGATTTGACAATTTAGGACTGCAAATATCATGCCATTTCTTATTATAAGGCAGAGAGCAGAAGTACAGAAATATATGGCAGAACTTTTCCATGTTGTATTGCCTTGTTCCTGGTGAAAGGACCACCATTTTCAAACTCCAAATTATTGAGATGCCAAGTTTTAACTTATGTCAAAGAGGTGATCATATCTTTGAGGTTGTAAATATTACTTGCTGCTTTTTATATCATTGGACATTACTTGTAATGAAGGAGATGTAGACCATGTCTGTATTAACTAAAGTCTAGTGCTATTGCTGAATATTGACAGATTATTTCCATGAATGTATAATGTAAAACTAGCATATTTATTAAGATTACATCCCAGGGTCCTGAAGAAGCTGGCCTATATGATCTTGGAACTACTGAACAAAATCTTTCAGAGCTCCTGGAGCACAGAGAAAGTGCCAGAGCACTGGAAAACAGCTGATGTGGAACCAGGAAGCAATAGGCCAATCAGCTTGATATAAATACCTGGGAAAATCCTAGAAAAGAATAATCAAATAGCAGGTTTGTGAGCACCTAGAAATGAACAAGGTGATTAATAGAAGCCAGCATGGGTTTATTAAAAACAGATCATGTCAAACAAACCTCATCACCTTTTTTGGTAAAGTGATTAGTGGATCAAGGAAATGCTTTGCATATAGTCAACTTTATAAGGCATTTGACAAAGCCTACTTCTGGTAAGATAAAACAATGTGAGATAGAAAGTACCACCACCAGATGGATTTACAACTGGCTGACCAACTGCATTTGGTGTGTAGTCTTAATGGAATTACATTTACATGGAGGGAAGCATGCAATGGGGTACCTCAAGGTTCTATCTTGGCCATTGTGCTCTTCAACATCTTCATAAATGATCTAGATGAGTGGATAGAAGGGACCCATCAAATTTGCAGATGAGACCAAGCTAGGGGGAATTGCTAACACTTTGGAACACAGACTCAAGATTCAGAAGGATCTTGATAGACTTGAGCATGGGGCCCTGTCCAATAAGATGCAGTTTAGTGGTGAGAAAAGTAAGCTCCTGTATTTAGGCAGGAAAACACATTCTCAGGTACAGAATTGGCAGTACTTGACTCAACAGTAGTGTCTGTGAGATGGATCTAGGTGTACTAGTGACCACCACTTAAGTATGAGCCAGCAGGGTACTCCAGCTGCCCCCACCCACAAAAAACACACATAAAAACCCAACAATGGAGTCCTAGACTGCATCAGTGAAGGGATAGTATCAAGATTATGAAAGTGATCGTACCACTTTATACTGTACTACTGAGTAAACACTTGGAATACTGTGTCCAGTTCTGATCACCATGATACAAAAAAATATTCTGAGATCATAGAAAGTATGCAGAGAACAGCAACAAAGATGACAAGAGGTCTGGAGAATAAACCATATGATGAACAATTAAAGGAACTAGATATGTCTAGCCTAACAAAGAGAAAGATTAGGGATGACATAGTAGCTGTCTTCCAGTATTTGAGGGGCAGTCACAGAGATGAAATGGTTAATTTACTCTCCAAAGCACCTGAGGGCAGGACAAGAAGGAATGGGTGGAAACTCATTAAAGAGAGAGCCTACCTGGAATTAAGGAAATATTTCATGACTGAGACCAATTAACTAATGGAACAATTTGCCTGTCTGAGTTGTGGATGCTCCATTGCTGGAGATTTCTAAGAAAAAAATTGGACATTCATTTGTATGAGATGTAAAAGGACTCCTGCCTTGGGCAGGGGGTAGGACTAGAAAACCTCTGAGGTCCCTTCCAGCCTTAGAGATTCTATGATTACAGAAATAATCTAATATCTTCCTTTACTTATCAGTGAAACATCTATCTGGATCACGTTCTTGAAGCTCTGACAGTTATAATTCCTTGAATGTGTCAGTGGCCTTTAGAGTCATCTTGACAGAGGATTTGGACCAGGCCTAGTATAGTAGGGGCAGTCTGAACAAATCTATTTTTGATATTGCTATTTGCAATAAAATAGCACCCAAACCACTTAGAATTATACAGGTTGTTCAATAAATAATTCAGAAGAAGGCACAGACAAATCACTTCTGTGTTGTTGCCAAGAAAAGAATACAAGCAACAGCAACAACAAAATGGACGTATTCATGAGTCCCAGAATCCCAGAGCCAAGCTTAACTTGTGAGAAGAATTGTTTTTATTTGAATGGATGCCATCTTTAGGTTTTGGTGCTGGCTTATTTATCTCTATTTCATTGTTTTGAGTAAATCATGCCTTCTTAACATCAATTTCAGTTTGAAGTCAGTTGTTCAGTTATAAAAAATTTAATTGGGGAAATAGTATTTGTTCTCTGTATTCTAGTTGCCCTTTAAATAAATGCAATGCTTTCTTAGAATATTATGTCAAGCTATCAAACACAAAGGTCACATCTTTTACATTTGAATTCCCAAAATGGACATATTATTTTCATTGCAACCTTGATATGACTTCTATAGATTGGTTCCACTTAAAGTATATAATTGTATTCAGAAGTGCTGGAATTAAGTAATATCTATCTGCATTGTTGTAAGTTATAAAATTTTGTTTTTAGTGACACTAAAAGTTATTTCTGTTTTCCATGATTTTTACTGATGTCTGTTGTGCAAAAAAATCCTAACTATTTTTTTATTTAGATGACAAAATATACTGTTCTATGTAAGAAAATATTTACCAAAATCAATAGCTGAATATGTCATTGAAATTTGTTAAAGTAATAGCATACATTTGGCAAGTTATGAATTGGATTGTAATAAAACATGTTTGTTTTTATGTACACAGAAGCTAATTTATACTTTCTGTTTTTTTCTCTTTTTAGACATTCCTAGAACAGATGTACTAATTCATTTTATTGGGATTATACTCTACATTATCTTCATTAAGGATGAATGTTGAAAAAAGTCAGAATTATGAATGTGATGAAAACATAAAAAATGAGTTACTACAAGACAGCGCTAAAAATATTTTAGCAGGAAAAACTCCCAATGAATCTTTTTCTAACTCAAAAATGCTTCTGATGAAAGAACTGAAAAATCCACTGAAAAACCCAGAAGAAAATGGCTTATCTAAACGGCCATTTTCCCAAACAACTGGTCAGGAACTCAATGAAACAACTATAATTGACAATGAACCTGTCTCGAAAAGATTAAAGCTGGTTGGTACAAAACCTGCAAAAGGGAATGAAGTAAACCCTTCTGAATCTACAACATATGAATATTCTATTGATGGGACAAATAAACCAGTAGGAAAACTGGCTACAAACACCTCTCCAAGTGGATGTTCATTTTCATCAAATTCTTCATGCATTCAGCAAGAATTTGTGCCCGAAGATAATACTGTACATATAACACCTATGGAAAATGTATCTTCTCAAGAGAATGAAACATTACTTCCAAAATGCAAATCATCTATCTTAGATGATTCAACTGGCATTACAATGAGTACTATTAAGAATGTTTCAAAATGCAATATCTGTAAGGAGATTTTTTCTTCTGCTCTTGATTTAGAAAACCATATTCAGGAACATCACCTTAAGCAATCAAAAGAAAAAGGGAATTTGTATTCTACTTCTAAATCAGAGCATACTTCATCTTTGCAAGCGCATGTCAAGCAGACTTCTGGTCAACTTACCTATTTTTGTGATCTCTGTGGTTATCAGACTTTTAAGGAAGTTCTCCTAGAAGCTCATTTTCTTGGTAAGACACACCTCCGACGACAAAATCTGGCTGCCCGTGGTGGATTTGTAAAGATGTTAACAAAAAAATCATTTTATAAAAAACAGCGGTTTCCAATCAAAGAAAAGAATGTCAGAAAGAAATTGGCATCTAATAAACAAAAAATAAGAGATGAGCTTTCAGATCCTTTAAGAATTTCAAGCAATAAGATAGAGAACCTGAAAGAAAACTGTCAAGATTTAGCTGAAATGATACCATCCACTGAATCAACAGAATGTATTACTAAGGAAGAGGCCTTATTGTGGAAGGTGGATGGAAATGGTGAAAAATCAGATGTATCAGAGTCTTCAGAATGCAATCCATGTTTATTGAAACCTGCTAAAAGTAGTCAGGTCACAGCTAACAACTTAAAGGTCACGGGCATATTAGGTAGTTTCCAGAAAAAAAGAATCCTATCCCGAGGAATGACTTTCAGGCAAAGTACTTTTTTCAGACTAAATCAGCAGATTAAAAGAAGATACAATCTTTTAGGTATTGGTAAAAAAAGCAAGCTTGATTTTAGAGTGAAGCATAGCAATCAGGGAGAGTTGCATCAGAGTGATTTATCACAGGCCAAAGTTTTACAAAGTGAAGGCAATGGCAAGGATTTCTGCGTGGATATCCCCAAAACAGCAGCACTACATCAAGTTGAAAAAACTATACTGGAACATAAGACTACATCAGAAAAGGAACTCGATGAGCAGAGAACACTAGATCCTGGTAACCGTGTTGGATCTACCTTGTCAAATAAAGAAGACCTGAAATTGGATGCTGATAAAACGCAGGGTGAATTTAAAGTCCATTGTCAAATATATGGATATTCCTCTGACAGCAAGGACCTGGAATGTCATCAAAATAATAATCATATAGAAAATAGCAAGATAAATTGCCCTAAATGTTTGTTTCTTGCCCCAAATGAAATAAGCCTTGGGAAACACATGTCCGATGAGCATAGCATGGCTTTCTCTTGTTCTGCTTGTTGCGAATATTTTCTAACCGAAGAAGAAGTAGCAGCTCATAATGCAACTGAGCATCATAGTGATTTATTGTCTCAAGAAAATTCCATTCGGTCACTTAGGAGTGATCTGGCTGTGCATTCAACATCTTGCCCTTCAGGTGAACTTCCCAAGGTTGTAGAATCGAAAGCACAACAGGAAGATGTCAAGCTCTCAGTATTACAACCTGGTAGTCAGTTCAAGGAGTCTGCTCTGAGCAGAAGTCAATTTCAGTGTAAAAAATGTTTTTATAAAACAAGGTCTTCTTCTGTGCTTACAAGGCACATAAAACTTCGCCATGCTCAGGAATACCATTTCCTTTGTAAAGCGTGTAACCTTTATTCATTAAGCAAAGAAGGAATGGAAAAACACATAAAGCGAAGCAAACACCTTGAAAATGCCAGAAAAAACAACATTGGCTTACAATTTGAGGAATGTATTGAAAAGATATGTGTAGGTGGAATAGATGGTAAAAAAGGAACTGAAGGCCCTATTTGTGGAAGTTTAAAGACAGTGTTAGAAAATGAGAGTATACATGCACCTTTCTCTTCTCTGCAGAAGGTATCGATAAATAAAGAGTTGTACCCATCAAATGAAATGATTAAAGATAATGAGTTGATTCTTGGCAGCCTGCAAAAGAAAGGTAGGCCTAAAGGGACGATTTCCCGGACATGTCCTCATTGTGGTCTATTGGCGTCTAGTGTAACAAATTTGACTGTTCACATTCGCCGAAAGCATAGCCACCAGTACAGCTATTTATGCAAAGTATGCAATTACTATACTGTAACTAAAGGTGATATGGAACGTCATTGTGCTACAAAGAAGCATAAAAGCCGCTTGGAAGCCATTGGGGAGAAAAGTGTTGAGTTTATTGTTTGCCCAGAAAATGATAATATCGAAGCCAAAGTGAAGAAAACAGACAATCCAGGAAACCTTTCAAAAGAATTAATAGTTTCTAATGATCAGGTTTCAGAGACGGACCAACCTATTTTGGAAAACAAGGTAGATGAACAGAACAATATCATCCAATTAAGTGTCAAAAATATAATTCACCTTCCCAAAATAGATAGCGGTAGAAACTTTTCTGAAACACAACGTAAAATTGCAGAATCAAGTAACGTTAGCCAGGATAAAAATGTGCAGGTTCAAACAAGACTAGCAACTGCAAATGATAACAAATGTGCTCATTGTAACTTCATTGCACATTCTTTTTCTTCCTTGGAAGTACATATAAAACGCAAGCACACTAAAGAATTTGAATATTACTGCATGGCCTGTGACTATTATGCAGTTACTCGCCGAGAGATGATTAGGCATGCTGCAACAGAAAAGCATAAAATTAAAAGACAGTCATATATTGCTTCTTCTGGAGAGGAGGCAGATATAGCAAGTATTGCCAAAGAAACTGCTGTTGTTTTTGGAGAGGAGCAACAAAATACAGAAGATCTTCAGATTTCACTAGATGAAACAAAGTCCAAAAGTAATATAGAAGAGGAAAGTCCAAACAATGAGGTCATGCAAAAAGCAAATAAGTCACCTACCTATTTGGCATTAGAAGATAGTATTGCTTCAGAGGTTTCTAAAGATTGCATTCTTGAGGCTGTAGATGCTGAAATGGAAGATGGAACAGATCAAGGCAGAGAAAATACAAGTCGTGAAGAAAATGATCAGGATGGAGGTCTTAAACTCAATGAGATGGTTGAACTTAAGGAAACAATTGATTGTGTTCTGCATCAACATCAAGAAATAGCAAAATCAAACATTCATTTGACAACAGAACCTGGAGATGAAAACATGGCTTTTGATGAAAGTTCTCCAAATTCAGATTTAATGAAAAATGAAAATAAATTGCAGGAAGATTCTGAAAAAAGATACGAAAGTTCAGAAGTAGTTACTGAAGAAGTGAAAACAGATGAAACCCATTTATCTATAGTTTCAGACACTGGTAGTGCACTGGAGCAGGAAAACATCAGTGAAAGCACTGAAAGTTTTAAAAACATCCACATTTTACAGCAACAAATAAACACTAGGCAATGTCCTACAGCGGAAGAAGAGGTTACCTTGATAGATGCACAGCAGGAAGCAGAAGTGTCTTTGAATAATATTTGGGGTTCAGATAGTTCAGTAGCTGAAGCCATGGACAAAAATGATATAGCTTTGGATGCTTTAAACGGTGTTGATGGCAAAATAGTAGATGGAACAGGCGTGCAAAACTCTGATCAGTTTGATTCTTCAATAGTGAAAATAAGCCATGAAGACGGTTCGGAACAAGTCGATCGCCCAGTTGATGGCCAGAACCTGAGTAAGCAAAAAAGTTGGGACAGAGCTGTAAAAGTGGATTGCCCACGGAATGATGGAAAAAAGAAGAAGGTAGAAGGCCATCCTGTGAGAGAATCTCCACGGATTTGTTGTGATGACTGTGGTTTTTTAGCAGATGGTTTAAGTGGACTAAATGTTCACATAGCCATGAAGCATCCATCAAAGGAGAAGCATTTCCATTGCTTGCTATGTGGAAAATCATTCTACACCGAGAGCAGCCTTCATCAGCATCTTGCTAGTGCTGGCCATATGAGAAACGAACAAGCAAGTGTTGAAGAGTTGCCGGAGGGAGGTGCCACCTTTAAATGTGTGAAATGCACAGAACCTTTTGATTCTGAACAAAATTTATTCCTTCACATAAAAGAACAACATGAAGAACTGCTCCGGGAAGTCAATAAGTATATTGTTGAAGATACTGAACAAATTGTCCGAGAGCGAGAAGAAAATAAAGGCAATATTTGCAAATATTGTGGGAAGATATGCAGAAGTAGTAATTCAATGGCTTTCCTAGCTCATATCCGTACTCATACAGGTATGTATTGATGAGTTGTACAATTTAGTGTTTTGTGACTAAAATTGAATTAAGATTCCTCCCACCCTCACTTCCTCCCCCCACCCCTTCTCCCTCTTCCCCCTTTGAAACTTTTAAATCAGTCCTTCTAAAACTCTATTCTGACAATATATGATTTCCATATTCATTGATTAAAGATATAGATGTTAACTTTTAGAAGTAATTTTTAGAAGCCAAAGAACAGGAAGATTAATTTTCTTAAAAATTTTCAATAGCATCTCTTTTGTTAATATACATTTTAGAGATTATATCTCCAGATAAGCCTATAATTCACTAATTTCATTGTAACTCATGAAATGAATAATTTGTGGTTTCATAGGATATTTTCCTTTGAAACAATGGATCTCTTCTGCTTGTACAATGTGGAATTGCTTGGCAAATTTTTCATGCAAGTATGTATGTATAGGTGTGGATGTGGATGTGGATGTTCTGTCTGTCTGTCTGTCTGTCTATCTCTGTCTCTACCTACCTACCTACCTACCTACCTACTTACCTGACATTGATCTGGAGTTTCATTTCCCCTTTTCTGGCTTTCCCCCTCCTTTTCTACCAAAGATTAGGTGCTTAAAACAAGGTGTTTTGTAGTATGTTTTAAGGGGAGGAGCAAGCCACCAGGCAAGAGATATTGATGAAATGAGACATTCAACAAAGTCGGTGTATGAACAGAAGATACACAAATACAGTTGCATAAATAAATCTACCTACCCAAACAGATGGACTAAAAGTTTCCTTTATCCATGAACACAAAGTAACAAATTTTAGCTTTGCTGATGCTTCTGTTGATACCATATTGGTATGGCTCTAGCTAGTCTTCCACTAATTGAGTTTGTATAAATCCCAGTCTGAGATTATTTATTGGATGGATAAAAATATTAAGCTAAAGGGGAGGACTGGAGTTTAAAGAGAGCACAGATAAAATGAAACAGAGATGGGTAACTGAGATCTGAAGGTATTGATCATCAAGAAATTTGGAGATAGTTCATTTCTGAAGCCACCATTTCTGGCAATGATCAGCTAGTGGACTCACACCAAGAGAGCTAGTTCAATGTAGAAGCTACCAGGCTAGAAACTGGGAGACCATGAATATCTATCCTTAGGCGCAGAGCCAACTAGAAGACTTGGACCAGTCAACCTCTCTCATCCCAAGGAAGTTTTGCAGTGGTAAATCACTTCTGAAAATGTTGGTAAGAAAACTTATAGGATTTGTTCACGTAGTTGTCCAAATACTGACTCCAAGACAAAGAAGAAATAGAAAAAGAAAAAAATCACACCAAGTTGGGAAAAATTAGGACAACATATGAGGAAAAAACCTCAGAAAGTAGCTTTCTGATTCATTCCCCCCTTTCTTTCTTTCTTTCTTTCTTTCTTTCTTTCTTTCTTTCTTTCTTTCTTTCTTTCTTTCTTTCTTTCTTTCTTTCTTTCTTTCTTTCTTTCTTTCTTTCTTTCTTTCTTTCTTTCTTTCTTTCCTTCCTTCCTTCCTTCCTTCCTTCCTTCCTTCCTTCCTTCCTTCCTTCCTTCCTTCCTTCCTTCCTTCCTTCTTTCTTTCTTTCTTTCTCTTTCTCTTTCTCTCTCTCTCTCCCTCCCTCCCTCCCTCCCTCCCTCCCTCCTTCCTTCCTTCCTTCCTTCCTTCCTTCCTTCCTTCCTTCCTTCCTTTCTCTTTCTGTTAATTTTAAGATTTGTCTTCCAAAAGTAAATCCATGTCATTATCTGTTACAAGTAGTCGACTTAAGTAATTTATTTAGTGACCACTTAACATTACAACTCAAAAAAGTGATTTATGACCATTTTTCACATTTATGACCATTGTGGCATCCCCATGGTCACATGATCCAAATTCAAATGCTTGGCAACAGATTCATATTTATGACGGTTGCAGTGTCCCAGGGCAACGTGATCACTTTTTGTAACCGTCTAATGAGCGAAGTCTAATGGGAGGCAGATTCATTTAACAACCATGTTACCAATGTAACAACTGCAGTGATTCACTTGATAACTATGGCAAGCTGTGTTATAAAATGGAGCAAAACTCACTTAACAAATGTCTCAGCAACAGATTCTGGGCTCAATTGTGCTCGTACGTCGAGAACTACCTATATTTGAGTCCCTATGCAGTACTAGTATGCTTGAGAAAACTGGGTGTGCATAGGAGGTATCTTACAAGTTGGGATGTGCCTTTGAAAATTTCTCCAGATCAGTTCAGGCATTTTTTCTGTTTATTTATTTCTTGCTTCCTAGGGATATTTTCTGTATATATAAATGCAAAATACCACTCATGCATCATCACAAAATCTCCAGAACCGTAAAGCCTACAAACTTGAAATTTGGCACGTATGTTCCTTTTGGCTTCTAGGTGCTCACTAAGAAAGGATTTTTTGAAATGATCATTAGAGCATTAGTATTTCGTATATTATTATTAACATGCTCTGATGCTAAGGAGTTCTACTCCCCCTCCCCACCTGAAAAGAAATCTGTTCCAAATGCAGAACACAAGCATAGGAGAGGAGTTTCAATTTCAGTTTTAGTTTCACAGCAGCAACCAGCTTTAGTACAGAAAAGTTGAGCTAAGCCACGCCCAGGCTCCTTGCTGTCTCCTTCTTGCTCACACAGCAAATACTGTTTCAGTTTCCATGGTTCAGTTTCCAAACAGCCCTCAAATCTCTCGCACACTGACAGGATGCTAGCCAAATGAATACTAGTGGATGCTGGTAGGCAGAGGCACAATTTTTCCCTTTTATTTTCCTCCAAAAGCTAAGCCCGATCACATAGTTTCATAACGAAGCACAGGTATAGAGCTAATATTTTATATACATATATCTTTTTTGATATATATGCAGGGATGGGATCCAACTGGCATAACAACCAGTCCGGTGAATGTGTGCATGCGCGTCAAATGTGCACTGCACACATGTGCAGGCTTCCAGCTCTGGCAAGCATTTACTTTCTCCAGCTGATGAGCCTGGCATTCAGCTGTGCCGCGCAAAGCAGCTGAGGAGGAAAATGCAGCCACTGAAGGACAGCCTAGAGCCTGGGTGGGCAGCAGACCAAAACCTCATCCCAGCGAACCGGTTCAGTGTCAGCTGCTCTTCGGAGCTACCAGTTCTGTAGAACCGGACCGAACCGGTAGGATCCCACCCCTGTATATATGATATATATCAGGGGTCCCCAACCACCGGTCCACGGACCGGACCAGTCCGTGGAACAAGTCCTACCGGGCCGCTGGCTTGCTAGGCGCCGCCATCTTGTTTTGATGAAAAAGTGCTTCCGGTGAGCTTTTCCGGGTAGAAAGCTCACCAGAAGCACTTTTTCATCAAAACAAGATGGCGGCGCCAGCTGATGTCGGTACCGGGCCGCGCCATAAAAAAGGTTGGGGATACCGGGCTGCGGCGTAAAAAAGGTTGGGGATCACTGATATATATGATATGACACACACCATTTTTGAGAAATTTTTGACCCTAGTTTGTTTCATCTAAAGCAGGGCTGTCAAACTCGCAGCACACGGGCCGGATGCATCATGCACTGGCCATGGCCACACCCAGTTTAGCAAAGGAGGAAAAAGTCACGATACATCTTGTGATAATGACACCCTTGATCCAAAGCCTGAATGAACAGAGTCCTTTTGAATCCCTTGAACTGGGCTGCAGAACCCTGAAAAAGAAGACCTGCTTTAATGAACAGCAGGGAGGCACTTGTTCAGGAGCTAAAGCACTTTTGAATAGTTTTGGACCACATGCACGGCCCTTAACTGTTTGTTTAAGCCTGCAGATAGATAGGATTACAGCACAGCTTTTTATTTACTTTTTAACTGGGCTAAAATAACTTCCCAAGATATTGAGCAGTTGCCAGGTTGGTAGAGTACTGTCCAGAAGATGATCTTAGTAAGTTAAGATAGTTAGGTTAGTTTCCTGCCTCTTGGATACAGAATCCGCTAATTATGTTTAGTTGTTGAATAATGGGTATTTGGTGTTTTGTTTTGTTTTACTTGTGAAGTATGCTGATTTTGGGATACAAGTGCATATGATTATCATGATATTTGGCCATCATTTTAGAAAGCATTGTTAATGGTAATGCAGTACCTGGGATATTTGGACCAGATAATTTAGACCCTATGCAGTTCCACATTTTCCATTCTCTTTTTATGTTTTATATTAAGTGGGAAATTTTAAAACAACACTTTTGCCGAAAATGCATAAGCTGCAGTTCTAAATTTATGTAAAAATTCACTGCTGTGTTTCTATAAACCTGCCATGCATTCTTTATTTTAAATAGACAGCTTTTCTAAATCACTGGGCTCTGCTTAGACAAGTGGTGTCTCTCTGGTTAAATTTATGAGTGGATTTGAATAATAAATTCACATTTCAATGAACATATTTTCATTAAAACTATAAGGTTTATTTTACTGTACTTTTAAATAATGGGTTATTATAGAAGCTCTGGTTTAAATTCATGCAGTAGTTGAAACTTGGTGCAGTTTCTAGAAAGAAAATGGAAAGATAAAGAGATTTCAGAGTGTTGCAAAAATATTAACGTCCTTGGTGCTATCCTGAAATGATTCCTTTTCTCCCAGAAGACGAAATTGTGGTTGGGCAATATGCTTAAGAGTCAGGTGAGGAATATTGTCACCAGGAATCTTTACTCAAATTAAATATTCTTGCAAACTCTTATTTTGGAATTCTGGCTGTTTTAAAAGTCTGCTATTGCTGGATTTGCGCATAGAAAACAGTTTCAGGAAATGGTTTGATTTTGCAACGGTTGGGTTTTTAGGAAGCACCAACTTGTTCACGTGTTTTTATGATCCCTTAATATGCCCTCTTAAGGCAGATAAAATGGAATAAAACTACAGAGAAGATGCTAATGGAGGTCTCTTTAGAATTCTTTATGCAACTGTCTGGTCAGGACATGTTGCTTATAATTGATGTGTCCATTACTTGAATTCTCTTGTAATTATAGTCAATAAGTCTTGTAAATGTGTTAAAGCTCACTAAAAGCATACAAATTCAAGAACAGAGTAAGGCTAATAATTTAAAATAATCAATGTAGGCATTTCAGCACTTAATTTCCCTTGTGTGTTGATAGCTGATCATTCTTAATCCATTAAGATTTATTAAGTCGTTTACAATGCAAAATAGGTTTGCACTGGTCACTTGTGCCATTTGAAAATGTCCACCAGGTTAAGTGCAGAATGTAGTCCATTAGTCTTCCTTGACTATATGTATTAATTGCATTTAAAATCAAGTTAATGTGGATGTGAAAGTGAGGTAACTATCAATATATGACAAAGCAACCCTACTTACATAAGTTACATCATTGATTGTAACATTTAGTAAAAGTTAGCACAGTTTTTAATGTCTTGTGTATGTCTTATCACCATGTATTTTTACTGTGCTTTGCAGTAGATGTGAGTATATCACAAAATACATTTTTGAGTAATGGGCAGACAATAAATGAGATCTGCTATTTCACTTTGCAAGTTATTTTTGGACCGAAGAAGGAAGAATTGCAAAGGAGGTTTTAATCTACTCTCACTTTAGCCTTAAAATGAATGGCTTTTCTGATAATGTTGCTTTTGCACACTAAATAGTAGTCCTAACATTTTTATTAATAGTTAATGGGAAAAAGTTTTTATTATCTTTTTGTTCTTTGTTTATTTATTTATCAAATTTCTGCACCACCTATCTCACCTAAGTGACTCTGGGTGGTTTATAATTGAATCAGAAAATAATATAAAACTTAGTTAAGAACAGATAAAAAGAGTTGGTTAAAATGAAGATAATAATAAGCTCTCAAGCCACTAATCATTTCTAAGGTTGCACATCATTCTTAGACATAGTCTTGACACCCTTCCAGAAGGCCAGAAGAGTGAGGCCTGCCTCACCTCTAGGGTTAAGATGTTCCAGGGAGGAGGCCAATGGCAGAGTAATTCTCTTCCTTCCTTCCCACCCTTTAAAAGTCTAAATTGTCGGGCTCTGCAACACACTTTGCCTGCCTGCCTGGGTGGCAATGTAATTGGGATGAGATGGTTCAACAGATAATCTGGCCCCATGCCATGATGTTTGACCCAGAAGCAAACTGACAGAATTGTTGCATGTTCAACCCTAGAGGCACCCAAGGCTGCTTGTGTTGTCGCATTCTACACCAGTTGCAGCTTTTATATACTCTTATGTAGAATATGTTGCAGTAGTCCATACAGGAGATGACCAGGGCATGAATGACTGAAAAAGAGGTTCTTGATCCAGGAAAGGGTATAACTGGTGCATAAATTGAGCAAAGACCTTCCTAGCTATGACTGCTACCTGCTCCTCAAGCAGGAGACATGAATCCAGGAGGATCCCCAAATTATGCACCTCCATCCAAGAAGGCTAGTGAATCCCCAGATACAGAGGAACCTCTTACCAACAACCACTCCATATTATCAGGATTCAGTTGAAGCCTATTGCTCCCCATATAGACCCCCACAGCCTCCAACCACTTTGAAAGGTGCAGCATCACTTACTTCACCCAGGATGTAGATGTGCACCTGGGTACATAGGGATGATATCTCAACCTATGGCAATGGATGATCTCACTCAGGGGCTCCAGGTAGATGTGGAAAAGGAGCAGAGAATAAACACAGTCTACAAAACAGGGTAATGGACTGGACTTCTTGCTCTCTATTAATACCGGTTGGGACTGGTTCCAAAGGAAAGAGGAGCACCAGTACAAAACACCCCCCTGCAATGCCAGCTCATGATGCCAAGGTTGTTTAATTTGCTGAATACTTTATGTAGTGTTTCTTCCCATCTTCCACATGCTGAATACAGTTCAATAAAGAAAGAAATCGATTTTGGACAGTAAAATTGAGACACCAAAGGAGAATGTTATGCACCAGTATGGATTAAAATACCAGCATTAGATTTGGGAGTCATCTGTACGAGTATAGTACTAGATAACAAAGAAGTCCATTACTCATTAGACAAGTGAAAATGAGAAAATGTAGAGAAAAGCAAAATAACTATTACAAGTGGAAGACTTTTAAACTTCCAGTTCAAACAGGTCAGTATATCTAATTAACCATCGTATTCTACAAATGTAGTCATGAATTCCTGTGTCGTCCTTGTTTACTTCATCCTCTGGAGTCACAAATAGATTATGGCTGTTCTGAGAAGAAATATTAATGCAATGAAGATTCATCTCTAAGTTGTATGTTTGGCAGTCGGTAATTTTTCAAAACAAAATTATTTGGGCCCCAGAAATCTCTTGTGATAAAGACTTATGAATAAAAGCCCCTTTTAGCACGGTGTGATCGCTTTGAAGTTATACTGCAGGTGGGGATTGAACTAAGGAAAAAAGAATAAATAAAACCCTTCATTACTGGGACCCTGATTGATGAATTTGAGATGCCAGGCTACAAGTGGCATTGCTTATTTCAAAAAGTCTGGCATGGTTCTAGTGGAGATTTTAGTGCTACTGTACTCATAAACACTAACCGAAACAATTAAGAACCAAGTGAAGGAAATGATTACTGACATGTCTTTTACTTTAGCTCAGAGCAGCCTTTATAGAAGAAGGGCCATTTCCCTGCCTCTTTTATGTAGGAGCTCTTTCTTCTCCTAAGCTCTCTGGTTTGGGATCCCGTTCCCAAGACTCTGTAAATGTGAAGACGGGATCTGGCAAAGCCAGAAGCAAACAGCCTGAGAGGAGAGCAGACTACTACAATAAAAAAGAAACAGGGAATTAGCTATCTCCCCTTGCTACAAGGATGAGGCGGCTCCCAAATTGTTGCTTCTCAAAGCAGGAGTAAGAAGAAGGAGAACTGAACCGGAGTTCTACTTTAAATATTTAATTTAAATAAGTCTTTGAATTTAAATACTTTAAATAAGGCTTGCACATGCCCATTGCTGGATTTCTTTCATAGTTCTTGCCTTGTGCAAGAACTATGAAAGAATTACATCTGTAAACCACTGCTGAGAGATTTGTAGCATACAATAACCCTGTTGAGCTTTTGTCTTCATTTAATTGTCTGATAGGAAAGTAGTCATGTATGAAAGATAATCCTATTCCATACATAGATAGGAAGATCTCATTATATCTGGATAGTTAGATGAAAGTGGCTCCCACGTTATTGAGATGATTGATTAAACACACTTCTGGTTTAATCTTGGGACAGTTTTTTTTCCTGTCTGCTATTTCTTTCCTGGATGATATCTCAGTTCCTCTTTGTGAAAAAGAGGCAAGAAATCACATGTATAAAAATGGTTTGTATGATATCTATAGTATTACTGTGCATATATGTTATTGTCATCAGCCCAAATCAGTCCACTACAAGATGAAGTCCTTTTCAATGAAAACTAGACTCTAATCTACCATGCTGGTCCAACCCCAGTTGATAAGTAGAAGTTTTTTGATTTCCCAGTCCAGTATCCAATCTGTTTGTATGACTAAGAGTAAACTATGGGTCTTCCCATTCCATCACCTTCATCAGAATATCACACACGTTCAAATAATTACTATAATTCTAATTCAAATTATATGCTTTATCATAGTGTGCCAGGCCAATTTCCTATCCAAGGATCTTTAGTGGACAGTAAAAGAATCCTTGCTAATGGACTCTCTTAAATAAAATTGGACCAGAAAGCCCTTCAGACAGAGGACATCACCAATTAGAGGATTATCCTTTGACAGAGCTTCAAATGCAAGTTCATCCTTTGTATAGGATGATCTATAATCACTTTGGCTGGTATTGGAACAGAGTTCCTTCTGTACAAATGAGAGAATCTCATGGATGTGTTTTCCTCATGGAGGTCTGGATTGATTTCTTACATATTTTTAAAATTGAGCATGAATTTTATTATGAATGTCAAATGCACCCCAATATTTTATGCAAATATAATTTATACTATTATTATTTGCATTATATTATAAGGTAAAAATACAAAATATGGCCCCGAGCCCAGAGCCACATGCCAACTGCCAAATTGGATGCTCCAATTATGTTTCTGGGCACCTCCCATTTTTGATTTGGGGATGTTAAGTGGAAAAATGAGAACTTTATGCCTTCATTTTCTTATAAAAATCCTCCTCCTGCTAAATGGATCTAGACTTTGTCCAGTTGGTGCATCTGACAAAGACGACTTTGGATCAGTATTCAAAGTTTTTAGAGATGGATATTCTCATGAGGGAAATATAGAATGACTGAGCTATTAACTTGGCAAGGATTCGGATTTTACCAATTATTAATAAGAAATGACATTGAGATGCAACACTTACACTTACACATAGAACCTAGTTGGCAAATGTTAATAATTTGGTTTTTGCTTTTGAAGCTGGAGTTATTCTGCATTGAGGTTCTGTTGATAAGCTAAACTATAAAGAGAATGCCAAAACAAAAGTAATGGTAGGGAGAAAGTAACATGGAAAAATGGACTACAATGGTTTTACTATAACTTAGTGCAAAATTTGGGTTTTGCTTATGTACTGGAAAGGAGTGTTGAATTGAATGGTATTGATCCAATGAGTTCAGTTAGAAGGCATGTTATCTAAGAGATAAGAGAAACTTTGACAAAAGGAGTTTGGCTTGATTTAAGAGGTGAGAAAAAACAGGAATAAAGTACAGCAAGGAACAGATAATGTAAATGATCAACCACAGTTGAGCTTTCACCATATATGCATTTTGGAAATTTTGAATCCTAATCATGGCAAAGATTTATACTGTAGGATTATTTATACAATGCAATATTTATGCTTTTTTGTAAGCATTTGGTCTCTGGGATTTTATATTTCCAGCCTAAAAACCCTGTTACTTTCAGCAGTGGTTAGTCATATAACATCCTGGGCTTTTAACTGAAGAAAAAAATGAATCCATTTTGCTTTTTTGGAAGCATTTCCATCATATTCTGATTCTGTTCAATAAATAAAAGATAGATCAGCCCTGCACCTTTATAATGAAGATCAATAACTATCATTAATAATTAAAGTGTACAATATGTATTTATTTTAGATACTACAGCATTGTTGACAGATCCCTATGTTCTCTGTTGTCCACCTTCATACCCAACTTCTTGGTACTTTAAGCCTACCAGTTGAATGGAAAAATGATACTTTGGGGAAAGCAGTCCCTTACAGGGAATACCATATGGGTAAAAAACCGAACAATAAATGTCCATAAATAGGCAGTACAATATATCTGGACATCTCTGTGCCCCATTGCTATCTTCTTTGGCACCAGGTTCTTACAACGGAAAGTAAAGCAAAATCCTCTAGCATTGCTTTTATTTAAAACCCCTGGATGACAGAAGCATACATAAGGAAAACAATGAAACGCTGCAGCTTGGTGCATTGTGTGGAAGTGATTTGACAATTTTTATACTCCCCCAACTCAAGAGGTTAAACTAAGTTAAAATTGTAAGTGCGACAGTAAAAATGAAACGATAACAAAACAACAGTAACAGTAAATCCACAAAAATAAATAAATTCCTCTCTTGAAATGGATGCCAATAAAACCTGGAGTTGAAATAAAACTATATTTAAAACAATCTAAAAATCGTGTGAGGGGAGCTTTGCAAACCTTGGAGGAAGAATAGTGAATTCCCAATGTTCAGTGCAAATAAGCTGAACAGAAAAAGAAAGGGAGATAAAATAGTATCTAGAAAACATAGAGGAGTTGGGTGGGAAGAACTTCATCAGTTTTTTTTGTGGTAGATGTTTACTGCCTAGCTATATCCATATAAAATTTAATCTATATTGTGGGAACCTATATAGCTCTATCTCTGTATCTCTATATTTCTATCTCTATAATCTCTAACTCTGTCTACACATACACACACAATTTTTTACATGGGATAGGGCTTGGTTAATGTAGGGATTCTTTGTCTCCCATAGTATCTGCCTGGCCAGTTTGATCTGGGGGGTTGGCATGCTTTAGGTCCCATCAATCCAACATTGGTAACTCAGGAGCCCTGCAGTGCCTGCCCCCCTGGAACGAGGTTCCCCCCTGAAATTTAAATGGCTCCCAGTCTATTGATATTTTGAAGGCCTTTAAAGACTTGGCTCTTCAGCCAGGCCTTCAACACTCCTTTCTCTTTGCTCCCATCTGGACTTGTTTTCTTTTCCATCACTGTTCATTTGTATTGTGCTGTTACTGTGATTTGAGTATCACTCTTGGTTTTTATTTATTTAAAAGGTTTACATGATTGGCCATCTTAAGCCACTCTGGGCAGCTTGCAATAACAATAAAACCAGTAGATGATTAATAATAAAAAAATGAAACAGTAAAACAAGACTCCATCACCATAATCACCCCCCCCCACCCCATGGCACACTCAGCAGCCCTCCTTCCATATTTTCTACCTATACAATTCCAGCAACTCAGTATATGTTTAAATGTTTTTAATAACTAACTCTCCTGAATCTCCTTGAATGCAGCAGCTTATAAATTCAGTCTTTTGGCTTGGAAAGGCAGGGGATGGAGAATGAGAATTTGAACTTTATGATTGAAAAACAGGTTTCTTGAGTGCTGTTAGATGCAAAATATCTTACTATTAAAGGCTGTCTAATTGTTGCAGTCAAATTACTTAACAAAGTTGCTGGTGTATTGTTGGGAATGTGGAACTGAGAGATGAGGTTTTCCAGTCATCCATGGTACAAAACTTTCACAGAACCCACAGTGGCCATTTTGTGAGTGTAAAAGTTGTTCTACACAGGCAGTCTTTTTATGAACAGGCATGACATACCTTCAATATTCAATATTGTGCCTATTAGCCCCAAAATGAGGTCTACTGTTGTGTAATGAGAGGAATAAGCAAAAGAAAATCTGCAAATATTTTTTATGAAACAAAATGCATCACTGTTTACAATTTTAGCATTGTATAGCCTATTACATCTAACTGGTAAATTAAACTGCTACATTGTGTTTAATATGGGCACAGAAACTTAAATGGTTTTATTTTCACTGGCTTCTTTACAGGATGCACTGATGATACAAAATGCTGGCAAATTAATGGTTAAATCAATTTTATCATTACTATTTAAATAAACTTGGTGTTCTGCCATGATTGATTCAGTGTGATTCCTGCTCCTTGCAGACTCAACTTGCTTTTGACATTTAAACATAAAGCTGACTAGATATAACTGTTCAGGTGCTAAATATATTTTACATCTACTTTGAACAGTAGAAATGGAAGTATTAAGAGATCTGGCTTCATTGTCATTGAACTGTGAAATATTCAACCTTATCTGCCTGTGCTTAGTACTGTTGACTTTTTTATTTCTGTGAGAAGATTAAAATTAAATGCTTCATTTTTTGTCAGCTTTTGAGAATGAAATTGAAATTTAAGACTTTAAATTTTTTTTAACCAAGATCTTCAATTTAAACAAAGTCTTCTTTGAGGCTATTGTGTGTTCAAGGGCACAGAAGGGATCATTGATCAAGTATGATGTACTGTAACATTTTTCTTACCCGAACTCTTTTATGTATATTTATTAAAGATCCCATATTTCATATTATGCTTAACTATATTGGAAGAAGTTCTTCACAAAACATATCCCAAACATAATATGAAGTATCCGTGAGCATATTGCACTTACACTTAACTTCAATTCTGGGATTTATGGATAGAGAGATCTGCTGCTCTTTTAAAAGTTGGAAAGGGTCAAAGAATACTTTAAAATAATGTATTACCACTTAGTATTGCACTACTGACACCTGCCAGGTTTAATGACTGCATTTTTCTGGTAACATAATTGCCTCGGTTTGGTTTGAAAGCTATCTTAAGTTACAATATTCAATTTTATTTTTTATTTTTTTACTTGGCCTGATTGCTTTACAAAAGAACAAGACTCTTTCCCCTGTTTGTGTGAGTGTCTTGATGGATATCTGTTCTGGCCAGTTAAAGTTTGTTCCTGAAATAAATAATAGCCCAAATGTCAATACTTCCAGTTTTCAGAATAATCATAAATTCAGACTATAAAACAGTCATCAAGGTAAAATATTTTATTCACTATATATTCATATACTTCATGCCATTGCAATTGAAATATATCATTCTTTCTGTGTCTCTTCCTCTGCAAGAATAGCAATATTAAAATGTTATTTTTTGTCTGAAAGAAGGGCACAGCAAAACAGTTGCTGAAATATGTTTTAAGAATTAAAAAAACACTCTCTTAGTAGTTACAACTATTCTATAGAGTCTGATATGCTATAGGCATGGCCAAAGTTGTCATGATAACCTTCAACAGTGCCACATTGTGCCACAAAAAAGGCTCATGGAACATAATCAAGTCTAAAAATGGTATTTGCATATTAGGAAAACTTGGCACATTGAACTTCAACACTTATTATATTCCTCCACCTTCTATATTTTAGCATCAGTTGTGGCCTTCAGGAGGAAAAAAAAAGGCATATTGGATTTCTAATATGAATTGAAATAATCAGATCAACATATGGATGTTCTCTTAAGTGCTGATTCACACAATTATTTAAAACAGTGGTAGTCAACCTGGTCCCTACTGCCCACTAGTGGGCGTTCCAGCTTTCATGGTGGGCGGTAAGGGTTTTTTCCCCTACTTTATAAATCACCATTACTGTGGAACCGGTGGGCAGTTAGAGAAAACTTTACTACTAACAGAGATACAAAAGTGGGCGGTAGGTATAAAAAGGTTGACTACCCCTGATTTAAAACCCTTTAAAGGCCATTTTTATAATTTGCTTTGATTGTCAAAACCTCTCTCTTTGTTAGAACTCCAGATAGTTCTACATGTTAGTCCAAATCAGCCCTCCCCAACAACATGTCCTTCAGTTGTATTTGGAGTGCAATGATGGAGCCATCTTGGCTTGGATTTCTGGGCATTTTTGAGCATTTTTGATGTATTTTTAAGTCTTCCACCTTAATAATAATGAGATTTGTACAGTTCTGTAGAAACTAATTAGACCCTAGTGAAATGAACTGTGTCAAGCTTCAGCTGGTGATATCTGAAATCCAGGCCATTTCATAATGGACAATTTCTGAGCAACGTTTGTTTCATTTTAATATTTTAGAGTATCTCATCATCTAATTATTGATACGATGTCTGTTAATGAAACCCCTTTCTTGCTTAACTTTTGTATTTGAACTCTTGGAAAGTAAACTTAATGAGAAAAATCCTAATAGTATCCCTGGAGTTATAAATGTATGCAATAGGCATTTTTCTTTGAGGGGCTAAGAAAGATTCTTACAACAGATTAAATACGGGGTGGTGGTTTTTACACTTACCTTTAAAAGTTTTTTTTAATGGCTTTGTCTCCCGCAGATGGTGATTTCTTTATCCAAGGGTAATATAATATTCTAATTCAGCTTCTAATTTTCTTTATGCTAAATTTTACTCAGGATCAAAGCCATTCAAGTGCAAGATTTGCCACTTTGCAACAGCTCAACTAGGAGATGCCAGAAACCATGTCAAGAGGCACCTTGGGATGAGGGAATACAAGTGTCATATCTGTGGGTGAGTAAATTGAAATAGTTCCTCCTTTGGTTAGCAGGGAAGGAGTGCAGGCTATGCATTGTTTCAGTGTTCAAAGAGGGAATGTGAGCAAGAGAGGCTAAAATTATGCATGCATATCCTCCTTCCCATTGTTATGGTAAATTCCTTAAATACAGTTATGACATTCTTTTCCTACTTCTAATCCAGTACCGCAGATGAGCAATTTTATGGGCTACAAGGTCAATTTGAACCTGTAATCTGTAAATTGACTAAATTATAGGATGTTCATTCACATTGCCAGGGAGAACTGTAAATTTCCTTTTAAAGGTGTGTGTGTGTGTGTGTGTGTGTGAGAGAGAGAGAGAGAGAGAGGTACACATGTAAAGTATGTGCGTATGTGTTTAAAAAAATATAGTCTTCAGTATAGTCTGTGTTTTCCTGTGCTCATCCATGTTTGTGTTATGTATTGTTTGCTTCTAGAACGATGTGCTGCTATGAGGTTTTTGTATTACAGGAGATAGAAGAAAACTTTCTAAAGGTTTTTTATTTATTGCCATACATAGAAATGCTTCCCATTTTCTTTTTTTTCCTTAATGGTTATTTCGTCACATGGACCATTCATAATGTTTAATTGAACTTCAACTATATTGCATTTAAAATGGCGGATCCTGAAACTCTTTAATCCAAAGCTAATTAATTTAGCAGAAATGTTTAAAAGGTTTCCAAATGCCATGGCATATATAGTATGGCGTAGGACATTCAGAGGTGGGTTTTAATACTGCGCTCTTATTAAAAGTGTATTTTAGTGTTATTATGCTAAAAAAATTAGCTAATATATGTGCCACATGAAATGTTTTTTTCAAAACATTTTAAGTTGCTGGAGAGGCCTGATGGTTAGTGTAAAGTTTAGTGTTGGTTCAGTGAATTAAACCCAATGCCCACCAAAATGATAAAGTGAGTGGTTAAGGATATTTTTCAGCTGGAGTTTGGTCGTGTCAGCTCTTGCAATTAAACCTCTTAGCAGAACAAAGTGAGTGCAATATTCAAAAGAAAATTAGAATGCTTTTCACTGAGGCAAATGTTTCTCACAAAAATAGCACATTAAACTGACAAGAGTGGTGACGGGAAGAAGCACTGGACAGTTGCTGACCAAATTACTTACAAGCACACTGGAAGTTGATACGAAAATTGTCACTTGTAAAGTAACAAGAGGACTATCCTCTGGTCCTTGGACAACAAATAATATTCATGACTACTGCATGTGGGCAGCTATCTATTTTGTGATATGATTAGTAGTTCTGTGCATACAGGATCTGTGACTAAGCCACTATTTGTCTGATATTTAATGGGCATGTGAAAAATGGAACTTGGATTTGCTTGTGTATGGATAGCGGGAATGATGGATCGGAATTGGCAAGCCATTTTAAATTGTGGTTGCAACCCTTTACAATTAGCTTACTCTTGTATATGAAGGAATACATTGTGAATATCTTAAAAGAAACTGCTTTTTATTGTTTTATAAATCATTTTTTAGACAGTTAAATACATGTCAACGTTGTCAAAGTAGCCTTACATATTTAATGAAAAAGATACTCCAAAATCTACTTCTGATATGTCTTCAGTTGCAATTAAAATAATAATACAGTTTAGTCCAAGATACACCGTAAATGTTAGTCCATTAACAATGAGTGGGTTAGCAATAAAATATAATGGGTTTTGAAAAAGAGAGGACTAGGATATTTAAACTTTCACTAAATAACTCTGCCACTATTAATGTATTTGAGTGTGTGGCAAGAAGGAAGTATGTCCTTTATTTTTGCCATAAAAATAGGCTAGTATGTAGATTAAAAAATGGCAGTATAAAAAAAATCTAGCAATGAGTAGCATATTAGCAGCAGTTTAGAGCTAGTACAGTAAAACCACTGACAACGTCAATTCATTATCATTGATAGCTAAATAATCTTAGAAATGCTCAGAGGACCTATTAGTTCCCGAACATAAGCAGCTCATGTTTCATTCCTTCATTAGCTTTAATTGCTATAAATTTACCTTTTTAAAAAATCATGTTTTAAGAGGTGAAATGATCTTTCAGGAACATTAACTAGGTAAATTTGTCACAAACAGAAGGTCCTATACTGTGTTTTCTTTTCTTTAGTAGTTAAGATTCTGTCCTGTCATTTAGATTCATTAGACAAGCTTTCTATTAGGTAGAAGGTTAAATAATTTTTCCAGTTGTTACAGAATCTGTTTGGACATATGAATTGTCAGTGCAAGACTATGAATCATTACAAATGCAAGATTTCACTTGATTGCCTTGAAATACAGTATAATGCTGAGCTGAATCAGAAGGTGAAAAATGTTGGAGAAGTGATGGTAAAAATTAAGAGATTTTTTACACTGTGTAGTTAACATAAAAGATGGAAGAAACACAGCACTGCTTTCGCATGTTGTTTTTATTATTTCAAATCTAAATTTAATTTTTTCCAGCTGCACAGTAGAAATACTTTGCTATAGAGATTGGAAGCTACTAATCTTTCAGCATTTGAAATAAACCGTCTGCTACTCATTTCCTTGTCAGCAGATGTGTGCTGATTGTTTTCTTTTGCATTATGTTCATGAATGAAAAATGCATCCCTGATTTGAGAAGGGATCTGTTTTCAAGGAGTATCCAACTGCTACCTATTTAAATCTAATTTTCAGAAAACTGGGCATGAAGTTGTTGATTATACTAAGATTAGCAAACTTAAACTGGTTTTCAAATAGTTATGTTTGCAAACCTTGTGCATTGGAATGAGAAAAAAGGCTTAGCTTGCAGTTTTGAGGCTTTAAAAGCAAAGGAATTGCTCATGATTTCAGATTTTAAACAAATTTACGGTCAGCATGCATCTATTAAAAATGCATCTACTTTTTCATACTTTTCCTTGAAATATAAATGCTCCTAAAGAAACCTGTAAGACTTTTATTAAAGTGAGATAAATAAATCAGTAGGTGAAAAAGTTAGAAAAAAAATAAAATTAAAAAAAGTTAATAATTTAAAACCAATCTATAGGCTTACCTTATACATTCTTGTAGTGTGTGGAATCACATATTTACATTAAGGAATGGTGATAGATTTTGAACATTAATTAAAGAACATAAATTTCTCGTTTTTCTAACATGCCTATGTTTTCCATTTCTATTCTGTTTGTATATTACCTATTGTTGTGCATTATCTCACATATCTTCTAGATAAGTGTTTTTAAACATTAAACTTCATTTGAACTTGGATGGTAGCACTTTTGCCAGTGTATTTATGAATGTGCCTTTTATAGTATTTATTTTTAAATGATTCCCAGGAATGACTGAATTTTGAAAATGTTAACACAGAAAATTAAAAGAACTTGCCTGAAAGAGAGGTGAAAACATTTCATCCCCAACAGGATTCCACCTTTTGCTTTCACTCTTTGTTTTGTCAGTTTTTAGAATTAGTTTCAGATTCTTTGACTGTGGAGCCATAGATCAACAAAATAATAAGAAAAAAGCTTGTTTAGTGTTGTCTTTGAAGAACAAAGATTCTTCGTTTTTAAACAATATTGGGAAGAGTGGGAGATGTGCATTTGGATTTTAAATATGTCTTAATGGTATTGTAAGTGAACCATTTGTTCTAAGGCTATGAAAAAATCTTTAAATAGAAAGTTGAAACTTCAGTTGAAACTATTTTTGTGTAGTGTTACCTATTTTTTTGTGCTTTAGAAGGGATCTCTGTGTAGATGATTATAATGTCACTTTCTGACCTTTGCAGCTTGAATAATTGTAAATCATTGCTTCATAAAGTGTCAGAGAATGTCTGTACTAGGCAATTAAATGGCAGAATATAATAGACCAAATTATTGCCTGTCATGTTTTCAACAACACAGTTAGTATTTGAGTTACACTTAATCATTACGTGCATTAGCAACTTCATTGGAATCCCGCTTCAGGCTGAGCATGAAATACATTACATTATTTAAACCTCTAATGGTAGAAGTCATTTATTTGTGTTGAAGTGTACAACATGCAGCGTTTCATAAAGCAAGGAACACTTGAGAGCTTAATTTATCCAAATCAAAGTCTAAAGGCAGATAAACACAAGTGGCAAAAATTAGTAATTTTTATAGGCTGGAAATATTTAAAAATACATGGTTGTGAATAATTGCAGGCAGCAGGAATAAATTAAAAATCACTATTTTTGGTTGGCTCAGAGAACTAAAGCTGTTTTATATTTAAGTAATCAAATGTAGCATGGAATCACATTTTTGACTGAAAAATTAATTATAGACATCATATCCACAGCTGTATCCAAATAAAACAGTACTGAAGCATCAAAGTAAAGCAGACTTTCTATGGCTTCAATAATCTGAATTTTTTACAGTACAGAGAGGACACCCTTAGAGTAGATCCAATGATAATTTGGTTCATAGTCAACAAAAGAAAATACTATACTGATCATAATATATTTCATTAAGTCATATTTTGATTTTTTTTGTTTTGTTTTTGAGAAATGTTTGAAGAACACATGCTAAGACGATATTTGTAGATTAGATTGGTTTCTCTTTTGTGTGTGCTAATAATGGCAAATAAACTGTTTCGGTATAGTACTATATTCCGCCCCTCCCCCACTGATTATATTGGTTTTCTAGTAGAATGGATTATGGACTCTACTGTGTCTGTTGTAGAACCTCTGCAATATGTATGTATTTAGGGATGACAGAGAGAACAATAGGGGGTTCTATTTTGTAGCTTCCTTAAAATAGATATAATCCAGTAGTTCTCTAATGCAGAGTACTATTTTAATATACTTTACTGTTGTCTGATCATCTGTTGCTGTTTCTGCTACATCTAATGTTAGATGCTGTGTAAGGACGTAAGGAGTTTTTGGAGGGTGGGCTTACATGAATTGGTTTTTGTTTAAGACATGAGCTGTAGAAGTGCCATAAAGATCCTCTTATTGAATAACTATCAGTATGCTTCACTAGTGTCCAGTTTGGCAAATGAAGCAGAAAAGTCAAGGCCAACTCCTAGTTGTAATGCTGTATGAAAAGCGTATTTTTATCCACCTCTACTTCAGTTGAGTTATGACAGTGCTTTTGTTGGACTTGCTGAAGTGAAAAGATATGAAGAGTACATACTTAGCTGAATATATGTTTGTATTTGAGTTAAGGACACTACTGGTGATTTATTCTTATACCTCCACTATATATAATCCAATGCAATGCACTTTCAAACTGCAATTATAAAGATGCACGTAGCTGTGTGATTGTGATATATGTGCCACCTAGAACAAGTACTGTGTCTTCTAAAGGCATTTCTTGTGTGTGTATACAAGAATGGTTCTGAAAAACAATACATTATTGAATCATAGAAACAATCGTTGCAAAGAACATGTCTAGTATTTAATAAAATAGAAATGATTGTTAATATATAGCTTTTTCAGTTGCCATTGCAATAGAATTTATTGTAATTAGGTATTCCTATTCCAGGAAGATGAGATTTCTCTTCCTTTTCTCCAAGAAAAATGTATTATCTATTCAGTGGTACGAAATCCTGATAGTACATCTCAATGGTGGAACAGGTAACAATTTAGTCTCTTTTTTGTGTGGACTTGGCTGAATTTATGCTCCTCTCTTTTTTATGCTGCTCTCTTTCCCCATCAGATTAAACATTGATCTGATAAAAAGAGTCAGGATTCTTGGCTGGAAAATGCTGCACGCTTTAGATAACATGTTCATTGGCAACATGTTTAGAAGAAGGATATGCTATATGGTACCCTGCCTATTTTTTTAAGTGCCTGACCCGAGCAGCATAGTAAATGAATCTCTAATTTATGGGTATATCTAAAGATAGTTACCGTATACTACACAAGCATTATATATAAGTTCTCATTTTTAAACATCTAGTCCTGAAATTTGCACTGCCCAAATTAAGTCAGCAAAAGGTACCAAGTGTTTCAACATTGGCCTCTGACTTTCAAGCGCATTGCTTAAGAAATCGGATCCGGGTGCTACCTAAGTACTTTGATAAAAAAAAATGGCAGGAATGATAAAACACTTTTAACAAAGAAAAAAGTTTATTTGAGGGGAAGCAGATGGAATGGTTGGGCACATTAACACAAAGCTACAGTGCTTTCAAGTTGTAAGGCGATTTGAGTCTTGTGAGAAATAAAAGAAAGGAATGAAAAGATTTGGAAAGTGGTCTCTAACTACTCCCTGTCTGTAACATCTTGTCTCTTTTCCATTTCCATCTTAGTTTGGGTTATGGTTATGGTAAGAAGCAGTAGATACCTGAAAAGCTTTCTCAGATGTTGATGCTCATTTCAGTCCTTAGTACAAAGTTCTCAATATGTCAGGCAACTCTGGTTTCCTTTGCACTAGATATGGGTAGAGGAACTATGGGCATTAGTTACAGAACCAACCAGCTCTTGTTATTTTCCTGAACTCTGTACGGTAGGATATAGAAAAGATCAAAGCAAGCTAAAAAGACATGAATCCAGGGCTAAAGATTATAAGTGGTTTTAAAAGGAATGATAAATTTAAACAAGAAGTGGTTACTTTCAGTAAATGTAATCCTAGCTCTTCATGTAGACAGAGACGAAATCGAAAATGAACTATGGTTTGAGATTAGGAGAGTTGCGTGGTTTTAACAAGTAATCAAGCCAATAAATAAATAAATAAATAGCATTGATAGTTCAGGAGAATGGTTACTAACATAAGATTTGTGATTAGGACAAGTTTGTCTTACATAGTGGTATTTGTGGGGCTGAGTATGGGAAGGGAAAGGAAATTAAATTTGAAGTATTTGTAATATAATTAACAAGGAAGCAAATTTATTTCATACAAAGTTTTATCTTTATATCCTTCCAGTTCAATATATTGTTCTATTTATTTTTCTTGTTGTTTTTAACTGTTTAAACAACTTTATAACCTGTCTGAATATTTGGATTATTGAACAAATTAAAAGTAATAAATTGAACTAGAATCTTTTTAGGTTTTGCTACAGAGAATTGCATGAATGACTTAATTTCAAATCCTCCCCTCTTTTCTGCCACTGCATTATCAAAACAGTTGGAGAAAGAGAACAGTCATGTAATTTTTCTGAAAGACAAAAATCACACATCAATTTAATTGACAGCAATAAATTTGACAAAATACTGTAAAGAAGCAAGCAGCAATCGCATTACAATCAAGATCTTTTCATCTTCCTCTGTCATTCTTGTTACATTAATTATAAATCCTCCCAACAAAGCAAAGCAGGGGAATTGTACACCGAAGGAATAAAGGGAATATTTAGCTAAGTCTGGTAAATAATACTGTGCTGATTCTTTCTGTAGATAGCACTATGGAAAACAATGTTAGTATATAAGAGCATAGTCCTCCAGAACTTTGAGTAAAGTATTCTGATTGCCATTGTAATTCTGTACTTTGTAATAGATACATGTGTTGTTGATCATAGTGAAGAAATCAAATATTTTTTTTCCCTTGATTAGGACCTGTGGTATAATTTCCCCCCTCTCATTTTCTCCATGTAGTTCCAGATTCATACAATCATGCCACTGTTGCACATGGTTGCATTTGCATCCGATCAACACACTTGATATAGTGAAGCGAGCCCAATTTTTTTTTTTTTGGGGGGGGGGGGGTGAACAGATTTGAAAACATTTTCAACAAGGTACTTACAAATTGCTTGTTTGCATAGTACCAGAGTATATTAAATTGGTCAACTATTAAATGGGGATTTACACCTAACATAACATTTTTTTAAAAAAGGATAACTCTCTGTGTTTTAGAACAGGGGTTGCCAACCTTTTGGACCACAGGGACCACCAAACTCATAATTTTAAATCCCGTGGACCACTAATGTAAATTTCGATAGACGGTGGCTTGCTGATGTTTTCCTAGGATCTCTGCAGAAAGCAGCAGAGACCCTGGGAAAATCCCAAAAAAAGTCTGCAGGAAAATTCCCCACCCCATTTTCCTACCGATCGATCATTCTTTTTTTGGGATTGCAGGATACCATCTCTAGCTCCGTTCTCAGGGGGGGAGAGAGAGACTTTTGGCTTCATGCAAGGAAAGCAGCAGCAGCAGCAGCAGAAACCTTTCTTTCTCTCCCCCAAACTCCACCAGAATGGCGCAGC